>NC_080659.1:4019925-4321175 GCF_027579445.1 Ammospiza nelsoni
TGCTTGCATGAGGGAAACTGAGGCATCCCAGTGCGGTGAGGGGAGGAGGAATGGGGCCAGGATCGCCTCTGTCTGACGGGGAAATGGCAACAGGCAGGGCCCTGGCCAACACCTGCCCGCAGATCCACCTATGAAACCTCTGCCCTGACCCTGGGCTCTTCTCCTCATTAGAACCTCTAGTTGCAAATTGCAGCTCTAATTGGTTTAGCAGAGTTTAATTAGCCTGAACTGATGAGAGAGGAGAGATTCCCTCCTTAAAGGAGCCCAGCAGCAGCAACAGCATCTGGGGATTGAGGGGGGAGAATGTTTGGGTCTGAACCTTGTGCTGAAATCCTGCTGCGTGGCAGCAGTGCCCAGAGGAAAGGTCAGATGTGAAGCCACCATTCAGTGTGCTCCAAAGGGCTCCTTTGTCCCCTTTCCAGTGGCTCCAGCCACCCCCAGCCCTGGCCCAGGGGTTCCTCTGTCTCCCTTTGGGTGCTGCAGAGCTCCCAGGCCAGATCCCCACCCCACTCACTCCGTGGGTGCTGCTGGGGGTCACTCACACCCTGGGGTGTCCGTGGGGTTCAGGGAGACAGCGTCACCCTGGGTGTGGGACTGGGAGTAGAATTTTGCTCCCAGCTTTGCTTGAGAAGCAGCACTATGGTAGCAGCACAGGCAAGTTGCTTCAGCCACAGGCAGGACAGAGCCCCCAGCATGGTTCTCCTGGCAGCAGGGCAGCCTCAACAGGACCCTGAGCACCCTTTGGCTCTGGGACCCGCTCCCCTCCTGGCCACCAGCCTCCTCCTGCCTTTCCATCAGCATCCTGGCTGCTCCCTTACAGATGCAGCAGCGAGGTCTGACCCCTTCCCTGGCAGAGCCTGCGGTTGTGCAACCCCACTGGCAGCCGAGGAAAATCCCTGGCTGGCCTCTGCGAGCTGCTCTCGCATCCTGGAGCGTGTGAGTGAGTGAGTGCATCACCACCCACTCGCTCACGGCCATCCCGCTCGGAACTTTGGCTCCCCAGCCCTCTGCCCTTACATGGGCAATGCTGCGAGCCAGCCTGGGTCACGGCAGCCAGGACAGGGCCAGGAGCAGCCCAGGGCCAGCAGCACGCTGGGAACAGGGTGGTCGGGAGCTGCTGGCTCTGTGCTTCCCCCCAGCACTGTCCCTTCTCACAGTGTCCGGAGGTGCTGCAGGGCTCCTGTGCCCGCGGATGGCACCAATGCCAGCCAGGGTAAACCCACCTCTCCCATTCCCAACCCCTCCTGGGGGTTCAAAGGCTGTAAGTGGAGAAGCAAATGAAGATCTGCCTTGCTCAGAGCCTGCCTGCTGGCTGGAGGGACGGAGATGTGGCAGGGACAGTGGCACTGCTCTCTGTCGGTGCATTGCCCGCGCTGCCCCTGTCGCCAGGCTGCTCCACGTCCCACAGCACCAAAGCTGTGTCCAGCCCCATCCCACGCCAAAACTGAGCCAAACCCGAGCTGCTCGTGCTGTGCTGGCACCACTCAGAGCCAGGAGGCTGCTGCAGGGCCGGGTGGGTGGTGCAGGCTCCCCTGGGCCCTGCGGCCCCTCTCTGAAGCTCAGCCCTGCCGAAAACATGACCTCAGCTGGGGCCAGTGCACGGGGTGAAACGTTCCTCAGCTGCGTGCCTGCGAGCTGGACGGGGCTTGGGGGCTGGAGAGCCCCCTGTGTCCAGCTGCGTCCCCAAAGCTCTGCCTCGGGAGTGGGGTGACGGTCCCTGGTGCATCCTGACCCCCCTTCCAACAGGTGGGGGGTGTCTTTGTGGTGGCACCAAGCAAGGAGCAAAACCAAAGCTGCTCTGCCTTGCCCTGGGGTCTCTGCTCCATTTCCCTGTCCTGTAGGAGCCCCACAAAGCCTCGGAGCCCCTGAGAGCCAGGGGAAGGGTTCAGGAGCCAGATGGAGCAGTCCTCATGGTGATGGGGACATCTCTGGAGGACAGGGACAGCACACGCCACAGGGGTATGGCCCCACAATTCTCCTTCCTCTGCTAGCCTGGCAAGGCTCAGGGTGGTGCCTCAGTTTCCCTCTGTGTGTTGGGAGTGATTTTGGGTACCAGGCGAGCTGTGGGAGCGTTTGGGGAGCAGAGATGAAAGGAGCCGTGGATGAGACAGCCCACACCGTCCCGCTGCCAGCCGGGGCTGCTCGGGGAGGAGGAGGAGGCAGGTCCGGCTTCATGCGAGGATGGGTGGGGAAGGCGCAGGGTCGGGCAGGGGAGCGCAGGGTCGGGCAGGGGAGCGCAGGGACGGGCAGAGGAGCGCTCTGGGGTCCCCCACACCTCGGGGTGTGCACAGACACCGCTCTGCTCCGCTCCACTGAGAGCACCCCCAAACCACCCCCGAGCCATCCCAGTGCCGGTGGGACACACGGACACGACACACGGACGCGACACACGGACACGACCCCCCCGCCCACCCACTCAGTGACGATCTCTCCTCCCCCCGCTCTCATCCCCCTCGCTGCCCCCCGACTCCCCCGCCGCTGCCCCCGCCCCGGCCCCCCCCGCGCCGCCCCGCCCGGTGATTCACGCCGCCCCGCCGCTTTATAGCTCGCTCGGTCTCGCCGCCGCCTCACACACACAGCAACAGGTCACCGGTCACCGGAGCGCCCCGGCCCGTCCCGGCCCGTCCCCGCCCGGCCCGGCCATGCCGCTGCGGCTGGCGCTCTGCCTGCTGGCGCTCTGCAGCCCCGCCGCCGCGCACGGTAAGACACACGGGGGTCCCGCTGCGCTCCGTCCGTCTGTCCGTCCGTCCGGTAACGCCGCTGCCGCCGGCAGGTGCTCGGGGCGGGGGCGGCCGGGCCCGGGGTCGCGACGCCGTTATGGGGTGGCAGCCCCGGGCTCCGGTGTCCCGTCCCCCCCGGGCTCCGGTGTCCCGTCCCCCCGGGCTCCGATGTCCCGTTCCCCCGGGCTTTTCGTTTTTTACCGGGCGGAGCGGCGGCTGCCGGGTGCCCGCCGGTGCCGCTCCGGTGTCCCCTCTGTCGGGCGGGTCCCCGGGTCCCGCCCGGTCCCGCAGCCGCGTCCCGGATGGCGGCCATCGGGACATCCCGCGGCCGGTGTGTGTGTGTCCCGGGGGATCCCCGTTACCGGGCTGCGTGTCCCCGGTGGGACGGGCCGGGAGTGGCGTGGGGAGTTCGGAGCTTGGACCCTCCCGGTTCCGGGAGAGGCCGCCCCGGTGACACCGGAGCGGGGCTCTGCCAGCCCTCCCATCTCCGGTGTTCCCGCAGCGGAGCGGGAGTTTCCACCTTCCCTTCGCACGGTGCTGAATGTTCCGTGGGGAGCGGGTGCTGTAACGGGAGATTGAGCTCGGAAAATCAAGTGGATAAACCCGTGGAGGATAAACCCGCGTGTTGGAGCTGCCCGAGGTGTGCGGGCGCTGATCCCCGGGGCTTTGCTCCATCCTGGGCTTGTGACCGCACCAGAATCGTGTGAATGGGGGAAAAGAGAGGCACAAGGGGTTTAGGGCAGGGACAGGCTCTGCTTTGGAGCCGGGTGAATCCTGCTGAGGAGGGCAGCGACTCCCGCCTGGCAGCGCAGGACCCGTCCCTGCCCCCAGTCCCTCCCTCCCTTCCATCTCTCGCCGTTTAGCAAACCTCAAGCACAGCTAATGAGAGCACGAACCCAAATAAGCGTCACAAGAGGCTGGTTTGCAGAGGCGGAAATTGCAAAGAAATCACTCACAAAAAAAAAAAAAAAAAAAAAAAAAAAAAAAAAAAAAATTCTTTTTTTTTTTTTCTAACTGATTCGCTGGTGGGTCACGGAACAAACAGGCTTTTGAGTCAGAGGGAGCAGTGCCAGACCCGAGGGCTGGGGCAAGTGCCCTGTGCTCCAGCCACTGGCTCAGATGCTCCTTGCAGAGGCCGTGGGTGTCGGGCTCCTGTGTCAGGGAACAGTTCCATCCCGCTGTGCGGCCGCTGGCACATGCCAGGAGATGCCAGGAGATCCCATCCAGCCCTCACAGCAGCCACCCACTGACAGGAGCCAGCACAGAGTATCTCTGGGTTCCCCAGTTTGTCTCAGGCTCTGGAGTGATCCCTGTGCCGCTCTGTCTGGGACCCCCTCGCTGTGGGGCCAGGCAGGAATTGGGCACAGAGGCAAGCCACAAGCCCAGATCCTGGCTGGCAAGCTGGGCATCTCCCAGAGCATCCATCACGGGGAGTGCTGGGATAACTGGTCCATCCCTGCGGTCCAAGTGCTGGATTTGGATTCTGTTGGCAGGACAGGGCTGGCAGCAGCTTTGGGGTGGCCATGGGGGCACTGAGTAGCCATGGCAGGGACCCTTGGAGATGCCTGCTCTGGGACAGACCTTGTGCCAGCACAGAGCATCTCTACATTCCCCAGTTTGTCTCAGGCATTGGAGTAATCCCTGTGCCGCTGCTCCAACCACAGCCAGGATCTCTCTGCCCTTCTCAGGGGTCCTGGCACAGCAGGAATTCCTCACCCTCTGCAGGGATCCCTCACCCTCTGCCCTTCTCAGGAGTCCTGGCAGCACAGGGATCCCTCACCCTCTGCCCTTCCCAGGGGTCCTGGCACAGCAGGAATTCCTCACCCTCTGCAGGGATCCCTCACCCTCTGCCCTTCCCAGGGGTCCTGGCAGCACAGGGATCCCTCACCCTCTGCCCTCTCCACAGGTGGAATCTGCTGGCTGCAGCAGGGCAAGGAGGCCAAGTGCACCATGATCCTCAAGACGGGCGTGACGTGGGAGGAATGCTGTGCCAACGGCAACGTGGATGTGGCCTGGTCCAACTACACCTACCCAGGCAACAAGATCAGCCTGCTGGGCTTCCTGGGGCTGGTCACCTGCCACCCCTGCAAAGGTGACGAGCTCGGGGGCTGCTGTGGGGAATGTGTGGAGCCCTGGGGGCAATAATGCAGCTGAGGGTGATGCAGCAGCACAGAACCCTCACCAGAAGGGCTCTCCTTGGTGGTCTGAGGCAGCACAGGGACCCCAGGGAGTGCTGACCCCATGCTCCTGCTGCTGCAGCTCCTGCTTGGATGCTGCTGTGGAGCAGGGCTGGCGGGACAGCCCGTGTCCCTCAGCTGCTCCCTGGTTTTGAGTGTATTTTAGCTGCTCTCCCAGCGGAGAGAGGGATGCGTGACCCAGGTCTTGGCCGGGCAGCCAAGTGCAGGGAGAGGATCTGGAGCTGGCTGTTCCCGAGTTAACCCCTCTGTGCTGGGGCCTCCCTCCCCTGCTCACAAGGAAACTTGGTCAGGTTTTTTTCTGAAGGGGAAAAAAAAAAGAGATCCATTTCTCCTTCCCCTCGGCTGCCCCTCGCTCCTCCCAGCGTGTGTGTGAAATGGCTTTATGTAACGGGCAGTTCCACAAGTGGAAACTCTCCAGCTGTGAGTTCCAGCCCCGCCAGATGTTTTGGCGTGTGCCGGAGCCGCGGCTCCTCCAGCCCTTGCGTGGCTGTGTGAGAACAGCTCCAGGACCTGCTGCCCGCAGGAGGCAGGAGCAGGGCTTGGGAAGGTCATGTTGTTATTTGCTTAAAGGGGAAAAAAAAAAAAAAAAAAAAGAAGGTTTTTAACCAAACCACTTCCCCCAGCTCCCCACACCGCTCAGCGCTGCTGCAATGGCAGCTCCTCAAGCTCATCCTGCTGCTCACTGTGCCAGCTAAAAGCTGAGTGAGATCCTGGCCCCATCCCCATCCCAGCTTGGAGGGAGTTGGGAGCACTGGGACCCTCTCCAGGGGCTCCCCTGTGCTGGAGAAAAAGTGTATGAGGACAGGCAGCCCTCAACCATCAGTCTGCACTCACCTCACTTATCTCTGTCAGGGGTTTGGGGGACGCAGAGAGGGCTGAAAGTGACCACAGACCATGGTGGGGGCTGAGGTTCCTGGGGTTTATTGGAATTTGGGGGACCCAGGGAGGGCTGAGAGTGGCCACAGACTATAGTGGGGGCTATGATTCCTGGGTTTGTTGGAGTTTGGGGGATTTGGGGGACCCAGAGGGGGCTGAAAGTGGCTACAGACCATGGTGGGGGCTGTAGTTCCTGGGGTTTGTTAGAATATGAGACCAAGGGAGGTCTGAGAGTGGCCACAGACCATGGTGGGGCTGTGATTCCTGAGGTTTGTTGAAGTTTGGGGTACCCAGTGGCCACAGACCATGGTGGGGGCTGCGGTTCCTGGTGGTTTTTGGGATCTGGGGGAACCCAGTGGCCCCAGACCATGGTTGGGACTGTGGTTCTGGGGTTTATTGGAATTTGGGGGACCCACGGAGGGCTGACCATGCTTTGGGCTGTGGTTCCTGGACTCTGTTGGAGTTTGGGGCACCCAGGGAGGGCTGAGAGTGGCCACAGACCATGCTGGGGGCTGTGGTTCCTGGGGTTTGTTGGGATCTGGGGGAACCCAGTGGCCCCAGACCATGGTGGGGACTGTGATTCCAGGGATTTGTTGGCGTTTGGGGGACCCAGGGAGGGCTGACCATGCTGGAGGCTGTGATTCCTTGTGGTTTTTTGGTGTTTGGCACCAAGATCTTTGAGGAAACCACAGGAGAGCCTGGCCAGCACGTGCACCACACCCCCCCACCCCCAGGCAGCCCCTGCCTGTCCCATCCAGATGGAGCTGGTGCTGCTCCTCACCAGGCTCCAGAGGCCTCGCTTGGAGGAGCTGTGAGGCTGGGAGAGGTTACTCCAGGATAAAACGGGCCAGGGATGGTGCTGGCCTGACCCTGGGGGCTCCTCAAATGGGTCTCTGGGGGGAGGTGAAATTCCTGGCTCCAGCTGCTGGGGACACGGTGTCCCCCCGGAGGACCCAGAGCAGGGCTGGGGTCACGGGTGGATTTTCCAACTGCTCCAAAGTGTCCCTTGCTGGGATAGTCGGGATGATTGGATTCTGCACTGCTGGCAGCATCTCAGAGTGGAGGGTGACAGGGTCCTGTTTGTTCTGGCAGCTTTGGGATGTGGAGATGCTCTGTTCTGCCCTGGTGTCCCCAAATCTCACTGGGACATGGAGATGCCCTGTTCTGTCCTGGGGTCCCCCAGTCTCATCCTTCTCTTCCCTGGGACAGCCCCCAGCTATGAAAATCAGGGAGCAAAATGGGAAAGTGTTTCCCAGCAGGGAATTTCCTCCAGGGACAGCTGGGCCAAGCACACAGGGAATTTCCCCTTCTTCCTTTTTCTTCTCCTCATCCTCCTGTTTGTCTTTCTCCCCCTCCTGCTAAGGTGGCCCATGTCCCACAGGGAAATCCCCCTCTGTGCCTCCCAGAGCTCCCAGCACACGCCCTGGCTGTGGGGATCCCTCCTAATGGGGGTGAATCCTCATTTTGGGAATCCTTTGGGTCCTGCCCTGCAGTCCCAGCAGTGCCTGTGTCCTATGGGGAGCTGTGGGGGCATTTTTGGGGTGAGGGATGTGTGTGAAATCCCCCTCTGTGCCTCCCAGAGCTCCCAGCACACGCCCTGGCTGTGGGGATCCCTCCTAATGGGGGTAAATCCCCATTTTGGGAATCATTTTGGCCCTGCCCTTCAGTCCCAGCAGTGCCTGTGAACTGGGAGCTATAGGAGCATTTTTGGGGTGAGGGATGTGTGTGAAACCCCCCTGTGTGCCTCCCAGAGCTCCCAGTACATGCCCTGGCTGTGGGGATCCTTCCTGATGGGGGTAAATCCCCATTTTGGGAATCATTTTGGCCCTGCCCTTCAGTCCCAGCAGTGCCTGGGAGTTATGGGAGTGTTTTGGGGTGAGGGATGTGTGAGCTTTAGGTGGCAGTGCCTGTGTCCTATGGGGAGCTATGGGGGGCATTTTGGAGTGAGGGATGTGTGTGCTTTAGGTGGCAGCTCCTGGGAGCTGTGGGGGAGTTTTTGGGGTGAAGGATGTTTTTGTTTTAGGGTGGCAGTGCCCATGTCCTATGGGGAGCTATGGGGGCATTTTGGGGTGAGAGATATGTGTGCTTTAGGTGCCTGTGTCCTGGGAGCTATGGGGGCGTTTTTGGGGGTGTGCTTTGGGTGGCAGTGTCTGGGAGCTATGGGGGCATTTCTGGGGTGAGGGATGTGTGTGTTTAGGTAGCTCCTATGGGGAGCTGTGGGGGCATTTTTGGGGCTGTGCTTTAGGTGGCAGTGCCTGTGTCCTATGGGGACCTATGGGGGCGTTTTTGGGGTGAGGGATGTGTGTGCTTTAGGTGGCAGTGCCCGTGTCCTATGGGGAGCTATGGGGGCATTTTTGGGGCTGTGCTTTAGGTGGCAGTGCCTGTGTCCTGGGAGCTATGGGGGCGTTTTTGGGGTGAGGGATGTGAGTGTTTTAGGTGGCAAAGGGGGATCTAAAGGAAAATCCCTGCTGCTGACCCCTTTGCCTGTCCCTGCACAGCAGCCTGGGCCCCTGGCTGGAGCTGCCAGCCCCGCTCCATCCCCGCCAGCGTGGGCACAGCCCTGGGGCACTGGCAGCACCCCCTGGGCCTGGCCCCCACGCTGGCCTGGAGGTGACCTGGGGGGGACAAAGCATCTGCCTGTGTGGGGAGCAGCTCTGGCTGCTGCTGCTGCTCTTGTGCTGCAGTCGGGGAGCGAGACAGGGCCGGGCATTGTGTGCAGGGAGCAGCGGCATTCCCATCGCCCCGGCAGCTCCCGGAGCCCGGCTCCTTCTGCAGGGCCTTCAGAGATGGATTTTTTCCATTGCACAAGAAAAAGAAACATCTCCTTCCAAAGAATAAATAGATGGGAAGGAGTGAGTGGTGCTGAGCTCCGGGGCTCCGGCTGGGGCGAGCACGGGAGGATTCACAGAGCTGCAGCCAAGGAGCTGCTCCTGCTCCGGGGCTGAGCACATCCAGATGCTGCTGGGACAGCTCGGCCCAGCACGCTGGCCTGACCCGGGGGGGACACCCTGTGGTGTGTCACTGTGGGGCAGGGGTGTTTGGGACCATGAGGGGACACCCTGTGGTGTGTCACTGTGGGGCAGGAGTGTTTGGAACCATGAGGGGACACCCTGTGGTGTGTCACTGTGGGGCAGGGGGGGTTTGGGACCATGAGGGGACACCCTGTGGTGTGTCACTGTGGGGCAGGGGCGTTGGGACCATGAGGGGACACCCTGTGGTGTGTCACTGTGGGGCAGGGGGGGTTTGGGACCATGAGGGGACACCCTGTGGTGTGTCACTGTGGGGCAGGGCTGTTGGGGACCATGAGGGGACACCCTGTGGTGTGTCACTGTGGGGCAGGGGTGTTTGGGACCATGAGGGGACACCCTGTGGTGTGTCACTGTGGGGCAGGGGCGTTGGGACCATGAGGGGACACCCTGTGGTGTGTCACTGTGGGGCAGGGGTGTTTGGGACCATGAGGGGACACCCTGTGGTGTGTCACTGTGGGGCAGGGGCATTGGGACCATGAGGGGGACACCCGTCCTGCTTGGTGTCACACTGTGCGGCTGGGGCGTTGGGAATGACAAGGGGGACACCATGTCCTGCTTGGTGTCACACTATGGGGCATGGGTGTTGGGGACCATAAAGGGGACACCCTGTCCTGGGGCAGGGGTACTGGGGACTACAAGGGGGACACCCTGTTCCACCCTGTGTCACACTATGGGTCTGGGCAGGGGTGTTTGGGACCACAAGAGGGACACCCTGTCCTGCTTGGTGTCACACTCTGGGGCAAGGCAGGGGTGTTGGGAATGACAAGGGGGATGCCCTGTCCTGCTTAGTGTCACACTCTGGGGCAGGGGTGTTTGGGACCATAAAGGGGACACCCTATCCTGCTTGGTGTCACACTGTGGGGCAGGGGTGTTGGGACCACGAGGGGGACACCCTGTTCCACTCAGTGTCGCACTCTGGGTCTGGGCAGGGGTGTTTGGGACCATAAAGGGGACACCCTGTCCCACTCAGTGTCACACTGTGGAGCGGGAGTGTTGGGACCACGAGGGGGACACCTTGTCCTGCTCGGTGTCACACTCTGGGGCAGGGGTGTTGGGGACCACAAAGGGGACACCCTGTCCTGCTCGGTGTCACACTGTGGGGCAGAGGTGTTGAGAATGACAAAGGGGACACCCTGTCCTGCTTGGTGTCACACTATGGGGCAGGGCTTTGGGGACACCCTGTCCCACTCGGTGCCACACCGGTGCCTCCCCCGGCGGGTGACAGCCGCTCACGCCGTGCTGCCCTCTGTCCCCAGAGAGCTGCGAGGGCGTGGTGTGCGGCCCCGACAAGGTGTGCAAGATGAAGCACGGGCGGCCCCAGTGCGCCTGTGCCCCCGACTGCTCCAGCCTGCCCCGCAAGCTGCAGGTGTGCGGCTCCGACGGCTACACCTACCGGGATGAGTGTGACCTGCTGACAGCCAAGTGCAGAGACCACCCCGACCTCGAAGTGATGTACCAGGGAAAATGCAAAAGTAGGTGCCTCTATCCCCTCTGCATCCCATCCCCATCCTGTCCCTGTCCTGTCCCCATTCCCTGTGGGACAAAGAGGGAGGATCTGTCCTGTGACCGTGGTCACAGGGGTCTCAGGTTGAGGGAAGAGATGAGGATCTGACTCCGTGTTTCAGAAGGCTTGATTTATTATTTTATTATATATATTACATTAAAACTATACTAAAAGAATAGAAGAAAAGGTTTCATCAGAAGGCTAGTTAAGAATAGAAAAAGAATTCATTAATAACAAAGGCTTGTGTCTCGGACAGAGAGTCCAAGCTAGCTGACTGTGATTGGCCATTAATTAGAAACAACCACATGAGACCAATCACAGATGCACCTGTTGCATTCCACAGCAGCAGATAATCATTGTTTACATTTTGTTCCTGAGGTATCTCAGCTTCAATCCTTCCTCCTAAGGAAAGGATTTTTCATAAAAGTTGTCTGCAACACTGTCCTGATATAGGTCCCTGCAGGACACGGGTCTCATTGTCCCTTGAGGGGACACTGCAGCTTGTTGGTGCAATGGGGTTTGGCCTTGCCTCAGGCTGAGCAGTAACAGTCCCTAAAATGTCATTTACAAACGTCAAGCCCCTTTTTTTTTTCCTCTTTTGTAAAGCGTGCAGCGATCCACCCAGCCCTGCCAAGAGCTGTCAGAAGGATTAGGGTTATTTTTCCAGCCCTCCTTTCTGGAAGGCTTTGCCTGCCGAGCTCTGGGAAACGTGGGGCAAGAAATGGGAGCTGGGAGAGCTGCAGATGCCAAATCTTCCGATCCATCAGGGAAAGAGAGGAGGGTGGAGGGACGATGGGGGCGCATGAACCTCCACCCTCCCCTGTGCAGGGGCTCTGATGCTGCTGCTCGGGCTCCCTCCACCCCTGTGAGCCCTCGTTCCAGCTCTGGCTCTGCTCCAGGGTGACCCTGCCCTTCCCTCTCGCCGGGGCCAGCACGGCAGCTGCCAGCCTGGCCCCAGTGGCTGCTGCTCCCTGCCAAGGCACCTGCGTGGGCTCAGCCCCGCTCTGCTGCAGCTGGGCCTCGGCTCCTCCCGCCTGGCAGAGCTCTGGCCAGGGCTGAGCCTGGGGACTCGAGGTCATCCAGGGGCTCAGGATGCCGGCCCCTGCCAGCCCCTGCCCTTGGGAGCAGCTCTGGTGGGAGATCAGGGCCCTGTGGCTCTGCTCTGTGCCCTGGCAGCAAGAGGAGGGAGGGGACTGGGTTTCCCTGGGGTGATGCCCAAAGCCTGTGAGAAGGGCATGGGGTTTCCCTGGTGTGATGCCCAAAGCCTGCCAGGGGTGAAATAGCTGTGGGAAGGGCATGAGGTGATGCCCAAACCCTGCCCAGGGTGAAGTAGCTGTGAGAAGGGCATGGGGTGACCCTGGGGTGACGCCCAAAGCCTGCATGGAGTGAAATAGCTATGAGATATAATAGCTGTGAAATATTTCAGGGGTGAAGTAGATGTGAGAAGGGCACGGGGTGACCCTGGGGTGATGCCCAAAGCTCTGAGAAGGGCATGGCCATCCCTGGGGTGATGCCCAAAGGCTGTCTGGGGTGTGTGGGAAGGGCATGGGGTGACCCTGGGGTGATGCCCGAAGCCTGTCTGGGGTGAAGTAGCTGTGGGAAGGGCATGGGGTGAAGCCCAAAGCCTGCCTGGGGTGAAGTAGCTGTGAAAAGGGCATGGGGTGATGCCCAAAGCCTGCCTGGGGTGAAGTAGCTGTGAGATACAATAGCTGTGAAATATTTCAGGGGTGAAATAGCTGTGAGAAGGGCATGGGGTAACCCTGAGGTGATGCCCAAAGCTGTGGGAAGGGCATGGCCATCCCTGGGATCACTCCAACACTGCTTCCCCGCAGAGTCCTGCTCCAGCGTGGTGTGCCCTGGCACACACACCTGCGTGGTTGACCAGACGGGCAGTGCCCACTGCGTGATGTGCCGGACAGCGCCCTGCCCCGAGCCCACCAGCCTGGACCATGCCCTGTGTGGCAACAACAACGTCACCTACCCGTCGGCGTGCCACCTGCGGCGTGCCACCTGCCACCGCGGCCGCTCCATCGGCGTGCGCCACTACGGCAGCTGCTCAGGTGAGCAGGGAGGGCAGGGGGAGGCAAGAACGGACCCCCAGCCCCTGCCCACCCCTCACACCCTGTAGAAGGTCGGGAGGGATGGAGAGGAGAGATCTCTGCAGCCAGGTGGTGGAATTTGGGCTTTATTGCAAAGGGACAAGTGCAGGGAGCTGCTGGGAGCTGCCAGGCAGAGCTCAGAGCAGGCCCGAGAGAGAGAAAGAGAGGGAAAGAGAGTGGTAAAGAGGATCAGAGGGTGAGGTTCCTGTTATAATACAATAAATCTTCTTCTGGTCTTGGAATTTGGGGTTTATTGCAGAGGGCCAAGTGCAGGGCCCTGCTGGGAGCTGCCAGGCACAGCTCAGAGCAGGCCCGAGAGGAGAGAGGGGTAAAGAGAGAGAAGGCAAGAGAGTGGTAAAGAGATGAGAGAGTGAGGAAGGGTAAAGAGGGTAAAGAGAGAGTAAAAGAGGACGAGGTTCCTGTTACAATACAATAAATCTTCTTCTGGTTGTGGAACTTGGGATTTATTGCAAAGGGCCTGGGTGCAGGGCCCTGCTGGGAGCTGCCAAACACAGCTCAGAACAGGACTGAGAGGAGAGAGGGGGAGAGAGGATGAGAGGGTGAGAGAGTAAAAGGGGCAAGAGAGTGAAGTTCCTTTTACAATACAATAAATCTTCTTCTGTGTTGAATATTCTGATTCTCATTAACCAATCTAGTACAAGATACAAGTCCTATAGCGTTTACATACAGCCTATAAGAATCATTACATTACCACACTGTGTTACATTTTAAACCCTAAAAACTCCTCTTTGGGCCCTTTCTGCCAAGCTGTAGGGTCTGCTCTGCCCCTTGGAGCTGCCTGCAAGCTGAGGGAATTGTTTCATCAAAAAGATATCACCTTCAGCCAGCCACACCATTGTTTTCCCGTTGTTCAGTAACTGAGGGATCCCAAATCTTGCTTTCATTTCCATCTCACTTATAGTTTCTATATTCTCAAAATCTTTTGCCAGACAATCATATTTATAAGGCTTTCCTGTTTCATCTTCCCCAACAACACCCCTCTCACCACTTTCCTCTGTTTCCAGCTGCTGCCAAGTTGTCTGCAGAGACGGACAGCGTGGAGGAGAACTACGTGTGAATCGTCCCTCGGCCGAGCTGGGAGACAGGGGCATTATGTGTATATTGTACAAACCATATACCTGATATTTATTAAGATTTAAAATGATCCTTATTTATCCCTGTGTATGTTAAGCAGTCGCAGGGGGCTCCATTCCCATCCTGCCAGCCAGGGAGCAGGGGAAGGGGGCTCGAGGTGCCCAGGGATGCTCTGGTGCCCTCCTTTGCTGCCAGGGCAGCGTGGAGGGGTGTCCGTGGGCTCCCCCCACGTGTCCTTGGCCAGCAGCCCTGGGCCTATTTATTTTTGGATGAATTCTCGGTACTCTGCTGACGTTTCTGGCCAGGAGCTCAAGGTCTAGAGGGAATCTGCACTTTTGCCTTCCCCGAGGGGCTCGGCCCCAGCTGCCAGTGGCAGGAAAGGCAGTGCATGCTGCAGCAGATTGGAGAGAGATAGATATATATTTATATATATATATTTATATATAAATATATCTAGGTTATTGTCTCCTAAAGTTTCAGCACGTGTGTGTTCAAATGGATTTCAGTTTGGGTTTTAAGTGGATTTCAGTTCAGATTTTTTTTCCTAGGCCCGTTCAGACCAGGCTCCCACCAGCTTTGGAGGTGATGCCAGTGCCTGGAGGGCTGGGACAGTGGCAGCCCTGCCTGGGGGGCACAATTGTCCCCCCACTAGAGCCCATCATCCATGGCAGCTGCCCCCAGCCCCCCTAATCCCTGCCAGAACAGCTTTGGGCACAAAGGGGAGCTGGCCCTGTCCCCCCCCAGGACCTGCACCCCCTGCTCTGCCCACACCTGTATTTATTTTCACTCCTTCTCTCATTTCTTCCGTTGTCACCTGTGTAAATACCAGCTCAGCTCTGACACCAAAAAAGCTCTTGACTTTATATAAATATCATATATATATTATATATAAAAATACCTTATTTTCTATTTTTGTATGACTGGGTTCTGACCCCCGAGGTAGATGCTTTGGGAACATCCACATTCCCTATTCCATATTGTTGGGGCATTTTACGGCTGTGTTATGATTTGGATTGCAATTAAAAACCAGAATAAACAGTGCTGTGTGTCCGGTTTTGTTGGCGGGTTCTGGGGTTGCAGGAAACTTTGTTCTCCTTGGGGCTGTGCATCCACACGAGGGTTTGGGGATGTGGGGAGCCCCCCACAACCTTGAGGAGCTGCATCCCATCAGCTCCAGCTCCACGCTGGGCTTTTCCAGCTCCAGCAGTGGGAGGGAAGGGGAGAGTGGGGAAGAGCCCGGCAGATAAATCTGTTCCCAATCTCGGGCCGTGCCATGAGGGTTTGGTATTTCACAAAACAATTCCTGCCGGTAATTGGGTCCCGATGTGGGATGTTTCCCGGGCAGCAGCCTGCGGCTTGGCGTGCTGAGCTCCACAGGAACTGCAGCCGGATCCCCTGTGCTGAGGGGCGGTGTGGCACAGCCCTGACCCCCGGCCAATCCCCCCAGAGCCATCACAGAGAACCATTTCGCTTGGAAAAGTCATCTCAGACACCCAGGGTGGGCATGGGGGGTTCTGCTGCATCCCCTCTGTGCTCACCCAGCTCATCAGCATCCCCCTGTGTTTGGGGGTGGGTATTTGGGAGTTCTCAAAACACTGCCCATCCCTTTCCAGGTGCCTTTCCAGGTGCCTTTCTAGGTGCTTTTCTAGGTGCCTTTCCAGGCACCTCAGCCTGGCTCCAGCCATGAGCCCCCTCCCCTTCTCCCTGGCCGGCAGGATGGGAATGGAGCCCCCTGCGACTGCTTAACGTACACAGGGATAAATAAGGACCTTTTTAATGTTAATAATGATCCCACAGGCGCTGGTGTGTGGCCTGGGCTCCTGCACGGCGCTTCCTGCCCCCGGTGCTGCCCCGCCGCAGGGTTCGGTGCCCGGAGCTGGCGCTGGCTCCGTGCCCAGCCCGCGGGCACGGGCTGCGGCGGCAACGGCAGCTCCTGTGATGGTGATGATGATGAGCGGGAGATTTCAGCTTCCAAAACACGGCTGTGAGTCAGGCGCCGCCTTCCCACCGGTTTTTGGGTGGTCTGGGACAAGCCGGGACAAGGCGCCGGCTCAGCAGGCTCGCTGCCAGCGCGGATGCCCTGGGGCTGGCAGCGCTGTGCCGGCATTCCAGGGGGTCCGTGCCCCACGCTGGCACTGCCAGCACCCCACTGCGATGTGGGGATTCTTTGGAATATCCCCAGCAGGGATTTATCATCTGCTGGATGTCCCCAAAGCCACCGCAACTCCTGTCCCCCTGCGCAAGGCCCTGCGGCAGCCGCGGCAATTTGCGCCAGCAATTTGCAGATTAAAAAATAAAAACCAACAGCCGGGGGCAGGGAACGGCTGGGTCTGTCCCCGGAGACACCGGGCAGAGCCACGCGCGTCTCAGCGCACGGCTCCGGTCACTGCGGGCACCGGCGGGGGAGGCGGGCGAGGCTCCCGCCGGGACCCAGCGCAGCTGCGAGCCCGCCTGCCCTCGGGGGGTGTCTGTGGTTCCCCTCTGCGGTTCCCCCTCTTTGGGGGGTCACGCCGAGCGGTGGGGAGGGACGGGATGGAACAGGATGGGGTGGGATGGGATGAGACGGGACGGGAGAGCCACACCCCGGCGGGAAGGCAGCTGGGGATGATTGTGGGGTGGCAGCACCTGGATGTGGATCCTGGCTCCTGGGTGCAGATCCTGGCTCCTGGATGTGGATCCTGGCTCCTCTGGGGGAGGGCCTGCACTCCTGGGGGTAGATCCTGGCTCCTGGATGTGGATCCTGGCTCCTGGGTGCAGATCCTGGTTCCCGGGTGCAGATCCTGGCTCCTGGATGTGGATCCTGGTTCCCGGGTGCAGATCCTGGCTCCTCTGGGGTGGCAGCACCTGGATGCAGATCCTGGCTCCTGCACTCCCCTCCCTCCTGCATCCCCCTGATCCATTCACACACATCCAAGACAAGTCAGGAAGATCAAAACACCAGGGGAGACGTGGGATGGGGACTGAGGGTTTATTGAGGCTGGGGCAGGGTCTGCACTCCCAGATGCGGATCCTGACTCCTGGATGCAGATCCTGGCTCCTGGATGTGGATTCTGGCTCCTGGATGTGGATTCTGGCTCCTGGATGCAGATCCTGGCTCCTCTGGGGCAGGGTCTTCACCGCCCTCCCTCCTGCATCCCCCTGCTCCATCCGAACACAGCCAGGACAATCAGAGGGATCAAAACACACAGAGAGGGAGCAGTGGGATGGGGACTGAGGGTTTATTGAGGAAGGTAAATGTTGCCACAGCAGGAGGATGTACGGGGGGGTTCTGGTGTAGCCTAGGGGGTACATAACTCCCCAGAAAGGGGATCCTGCCCTGACCTGGAGCCCTGAGCATCAGTTCCCAGCCCCTCCAGAGCTGGACGATGTGGAAATTCCAGCTCTCTTCTCCCCTCCCATGAGAGATCTCAGCCCCAGTTCCCCCAGCCCGGCTGCCCCCAGGGTTCCCAGCCATCCTAGGGCTTCAGCCCCCCCTCCTGAGAGCGGAACCGTCGCACAACGTGATGCACCCAGTCAATGTAATTGGAGATCTTGGTGTAGATGTCAGGGAACCTGCGGTCCCCACACCTCTCCCCGGAGAAGGACACGATGCCATGAACCTTGTCCTTGAGCACCAGGGGTCCCCCGGAGTCTCCCTGCAGAATGAGGGGGGTGAGGGGGATCTGGGGGTCCCCCAGAGGGGTCAGTGAGGGGCAGGGGCAGGGGGGCACTCACAGAGCAGACTCCCTGCAGCCTGGTGCTGCGGCTGGCCGCGCACAGCATGTTGGCCGAGACCTTGCCCCTCCACAGCGTCCGGCACAGGCTCCTCTTGACGATGGTGGTGTTGGTCTCCATCAGCTCCGTGGGCTGCTCCCCGAAGTTGGAGGTGTCCCCCCAGCCCATGACGGTGCAGACAGTGCCGGGTTTCAGGTCGATGTGCGGGCAGGGCAGGCGGATCCGCTTCACGAACTCGTTCAGCGTGGCCGACCCGTTGAGCTGGGGGCAGCGAGGCTGCCGTGGCTTTGGTGCTGGGGCAGAGCCTCCATCCAGCTGCTCCTGCCTCATCTCACCGCTCCCGCTGACCCCCCAGCCCTGCCTGTCCTCATACAGAGGCTGGGCCCCCTCCCTGTCACCCTCTGCACTGGTCCCAGTCTGCTGGAGAGACCTGACCCGGCCATGGTCGGTGTGTCCTCAGTGCTTCCATCACACCCCACGGCGCGGTCCTGCTTCTCCGGAGAAGCACTGACATCTAGTGTCGGCTCGGCCCTCGTGGGGCACCCCAGCTCCTTCCTGGTGTCCTGAGACCGTGGGGCACCCAACCTCCATTCCAGAGCCCTGGGGCCGTGGGGCACCCAACCTCCATTCCAGAGCCCTGAGACCGTGGGGCACCCAACCTTCTCCCGGTGTCCAGGGGCCATGGGGCACCCCATCTCCCTCCCGGTGTCCTGGGGCTGTGACATCCAACCTCCCTCCTGGGGCCATGGACATCCCAGCTCCCTCCCGGTGCCCTGGGGCTGTGGACACCCAACCTGCCTCTCAGAGCTCCAGGACTGTGGGGCACCCCAGCTCCCTCCCGGTGCTTTGGGGCTGTGGGGCACCCAACCTCCTCCCAGTGCCCTGGGGCCATGGACATCCAACCTCCCTTCCAGTGCCCCAGGGCCATGGGGCACCCAACCTTCATCTCAGAGCCCCGGGGCCGTGGGACACCCCATCTTCTCCTGATGCCTCGGGGCCGTGGGGCACCCAAACTCCCTCTCGGTGTCCCGGGGCTGTGGGGCATCCAACCTCTTCCCGGTGCTCCAGGGTTGTGCACACCCAACATTCATCCCAATGCTCCTGGCTGGTGGGACACCCAGCTCCCTCCCAGAGCCCCAGGGCCGTGGGGCCCTCAACCTCCCTCCCAGGGCCGTGGACATCCCAGCTCCCTCCCGGTGCTCTGGGGCTGATATCTACACCCAACATCCTGCCTGATCCTCACCTCAGCAATCACAATAAAACCAGGACTAGTGCCATTCCACTTCTGATTCCCACAAGCACTCCAAGGCTCTCCTCTCACCGTCGGCCTCCTTCTATCCACTATCATAAAACTCCCCCCAATCACACCACCCTACATAACCTCACCCTCACTAACCCTACACTCCTAACTATCCTGGCTATCCTCTCAGCAGCCCTAGGAGGGTGAATAGGACTCAACCCCAGCTCCCTCCCGGTTTCCCAAGGCCATGGGGCACCCAACTTCCCTCCTGGTGCCCGGGGCCATGGGACACCCATCTCCCGGCGGTGCAGACTCACCCGGAGCAGGCGGATGTCGTTGTCCGCGGCACCGGGGGTGTACAGCGGGTGGGCGATGGACTCGAGCACGCTGAAAATCTGCTGGGACCCCTCGGGCTCCTGCAGCCTCTGGGCTCCCAGCACCACCCGCACCGAGGGGCTGCGCCTGCGGCCAAGGCGGGGCTCAGAGGGCGCTGGTGGCCACAAGGGACGGGGGAATGGCCAGGGGGGACTCAAAGGGGGCAGATTGAGTGGCTGGAAGGGGGCACAGCATGCCAAGGCTCACCTGGGAATGAAGCAGTGGGCGGCTGTCATCACCCAGCGAGGCCACACCAGGAAGCCCCCGCAGACGTGCTCGCCGTCCAGCTGGATGGAGGCCATGAAGGGCCGGGAATGGGGGGCTGCAGCCTTGCCCCCGATGATCTGGCTGCCCTGGGTGCCTGGTGGGTGCAGGGGGCGGTTGGAGGCCGGGGTTGGTGTCTCCCACCCTTGGGATGTGCCCAGTGGGTGCAGGGGGCGCTTGGAGGCCAGGGTTGGTGTCTCCCACCCTTGGGATGAGCCCTGACACCCCAATTCTCTCATTACCTGCCGGAGCCAGAGCTGGGAGCAGGATGAGGATGAAGAGCCCAGCTGTGACCATGGTGGCACGGAGAGGGGACACTGCCACCACTGCTGGGGCTGCTGGGGCTGGGGGGGCTTAAATCCCCCCAGGGGCTGAGCTCTGGGATGGGGGCGGGTGTTTCCCTCCCGCTTCCTCCTCGGGGTGCTGCTGCTTTGTGCAATTCAGGGCTCCCGTGCAGCTTTCCCCAGAGTGGGAGATGAGGGGCAGAGCAGCTCCTCAGCCCTGATTCCCTTTTTTCCTGCCATGAATCCCCTCTCCGCAGGGAGGTGGCAGCAGCGGGGCCCCAGGACACCTCTCAGACTCCACAGTGTCCCCGGGAGTGCTGTGGGTGACGCAGGGGCTGTGCTGTGCCCCCTTCCCACGTCTCTTTCAGCCCCTCAAAAACCCCAATAACTGTGGGATGATGCTGCGGGCAGAGGGGCGGTTTCCTCCCTCTGTTCTGCATCAACCTGGAGCGCAAAAAGGGGTGCAGGGATGGGGGGCATGCGGTGGGGGGGATGTGCTGACCCTCACTGCAGAGCCTGGCTCGCTCTGGGGCCCAGAGCAGAGCCCTGTCCCGGCAGCATTGGGCGGATTTCCCAACGCAGGGCGGCTCAGGGCTTCCTGCGGCAGTTGGGCCGTTGGGTTGGGAAATAGGGGAGGGGAAAGGGGCAGCAAAGAGTTCCTGGAGTGGGGCAGGACGGGGCGGCTGCACTCACAGGAGAGCGGGTTACACCCTGACAGGGGCTGTGCTCATGGACGGGCTCTGAACGCAGCCCCCCCAACCCAGCTCAGGACCCACTACGGGACCCCCAAAAGCTCCGGGTGAGGAATGGGGGGCCGGGACGCATCTGGGACCCCCAGGAGCAGATAACCCGAGCCTGGCGCGGCCGATGGGCGGCGGCAGTGGCGGAGCGCGCCCGGCAGACGGAGCTGTGCGGGAGGGAGGGAGGGAGGGAGGCGGGAGCACCGGCGCGGTCCCGACATCCCTGCGCATCCCGCAGCCCCGCCGGGGATGCCGCCGCCCGCCGGGCCCTGAGCGCCGGCACGCCGGCGGCCGCCGGCCCCGCTCCGCCGCTCCACGAGCCCACCGGAGCCGCCACGGGACCATGGAGTGAGTAGCGGAGCCGAGCCGGGGTCCCGGTACCGGGCCGCGGCTCCCCCGGGCCCCGCCGGCTCAGACCGCAGTACCGGGAGGGGGGAGCGGGCAGCGGGGGCCGGGGGGGCTCGGGACCCCCGCACGGGGCTGCGGGAAGCTCTGCCCCGTCCTACCGGGGGCTCCGACACCCCCGATGCCGCGGCTGGGGAGTCCCAGCGTGGGGTCTCATATGCCCCCGCTCCCGGGCACTCAGCACCCCAAAACCGGAGGCTCGCACCCCCCTGATTTTGGGGATTCAGCACTCCGGTAATGGAGGTTTGAACCCCTCTATGCTGAGGTTTGGGACCCCCAAAACTGGGGGTGGGGCTCGCATCCCCCCCATTCCTGCGTTGTGACCCCAAAACTGGGGGCTCCCATCCCGGCAGATCCTGGAGCTCAGGCCCCCAATACGGGGGGCCCCCATCCCCTTTGTTTTGGGGTTCGGCACCCCCATCCCGGGGCCTCCTTGCCCCCGGTGCCGCTCAGCAGGTGCGGCCCCTCCCCGGTCCCGCTCCCGGTTTGGGGGGCAGCAGCAGCGGAGGAGGCCCCGGGATTGGGGTGCGGGGGTGCCGAGGGTGCTCGGGGTACCGGGGCTGGCAGCGGCGCAGGAATAGGGGCGAGGGGGTGGACAGGGCGTTTATTTTTGTGTTTCGAACCTGTTGTTGCTGCTGCGTGTGGTGGGGTGAGTGGGTGGGGAGAGCTGCGGACCCCTCCCTGCGCTGCGCCCCCAAACCCTGCCCTGGGGAAGCGGCTGTGGCCGGGGGGATCCAGGTGGAGCGGATGGACAGACGGACACTGTGGGAGCCCGGCCTCATCCTTTGTGTGCTGCGCTGGGGCCCTGACCGGAGCCGGGAGGGTGGGGGAAGGACGGAGCAGGCAGAGGCCACTAGGGGCTGGTGGCCACCGGTTGTCCTGCTGGTTTTACCCCTTTGGGGACACCAGGAGGGTGCTCGAGGTGCTGGAAGCAGCGCTGGCCCTGTCTCAGCCAGGCCTGGTGGCTCTGGTGCCCAGCATGGTGAACACCCCACTGGGGTTGGCACTGGGGGTTCCTCCGGGCAGTTTTGGGGTGCTCCTCGCCCTGGTGGGCACCTCACCCTGGTGGGCACCTCGCCATTGCCGCTGGGTAGTGACACAAGGGGGGCTCAACAGGTCCCTCCCAGCACATGGGAGCCATGGGGGCACTGGGGAGGGGTGTGCTGGGCTCAGGGTGGGCTCTGGGGGTGTTGTGGGAGTTGTGGGGCTGGGGAGGCACAGAGAGATCCCTGTGCTGCTGGGCCAGGCTTGGGGCAGCTCCAGGACGCCACAGTCCTGCAGGAAGGAGCCTCTTTGGGGAGGAAAACCCGTGTGTGATTTGCCAAAAGGCAGCAGCCAGGGGAAGGGCAGAGCCCAGGGCTGTGCCGTGCCCTGGGGAGGGGGTGAGGAGCTGTTGGGGATGGTGCTGGACAGGCTGGGGGCTCCTGGGCTCCACATTCACCCTGCTCTGCACCAACTCTCCCTCCCAAACAACCACAGAGGCGAGCAAAGGGTTTCTCTTTCCACCACCTGCCAACGTCTCTTTATTTTGAGTGAAAATCCATGAGTGACCCCAGGTGGGGGGCACAGCCACGAAGAAAAACAACAGAGCCCCTCCAGGCACTGAGCTGCAGAGCCTGGCTGAGGGGCTGGAGGATGAGGAGGGCCCCAGGGCAGCTGGGGACATGGCAAGGTGCTGGCCTGGCTCTGTGGGCACTGCTGGGGTGGGCACTGCTGGGGTGGGCACCGCGCCCTGGCTCCTGCTCTGCCTTGGCACAGGAGGAGGGTCCTGGCTGCCACCACCCACTGGTGCCCAGGGAGCTTTGGCAGAAAGTTTCCAAGTCTGGAAAAGTCTCTGCTGGTCCCTCTGGAGCTGCTCCTGTGCCCTCTGCTCCCGCCGCTGTCAGGGCTCGGGAGCAGCTGCAGATTCTGCACTCACATCTGGCTGCTCTGCTGGTTTGTTTTGCTGCTCTCCCCTTGGCTTTGAGGGTGAGGGCTCTCCTGGTCCTGCCTGCCCTGACTGGAAAGTGGCAATTGCAGGGGAAAGAGGGAGATTTCTGTTTGGGAAATAACTGAGATTTCTGCCTGGGAAATAACTGAGATTTCTGCCATGAGTCCTTTGGAAAGGCACTCAAGCCCTCGCTCTCTGCTGGCATCCAGGGAGAAATAAAACCCAGGCCAGACCCTGCTGCCTGCAGAAGGGATCAGCTCTGTCCTGTCCGTGTGTCCAGCTGGGGCAGCACTGTCACCCTTCCCAGCTGGAGCAGAGGAGGCCACAAACCCCAAAACAGCACCCCAGAACAGCATCCCACAACAACAGCACCCCACAACAGCAGGGCAGCGCCTTGCCATGTCCCCATAACAGCACCCCAAAACAGCTCCCCACAAAAACACCCCACAACAACACCCCACCACAGCACCCAGCCCTGCCTGGGGCTGGCAGATCAGGGGGTTCAGAGCTCACAGAGCCTCTCAGCTGGACCTGCCTTGCTGGGAGGAACTGGGAGGAACTGGAGCAGGTTTCCTGGGAAGCTGCTGCTGTTGGTGTTGCTGCTTCCTGGCTGGAAACAGCCCCTTTCCCCAGGGGGATGGGGGTTCATGGGCGTGCAGCTGGGCTGGCAGCTGGGCTGGCAGCTGAGATGGGCTTCAAGCAGTGGAGGTGCCCCAGGAAAGGAGGACAGGAGGTGCACAGCCCAGATTCCTGCATCTCCTCAGTGCATCCTGAGACAAGCAGCCCCCAGGCCCCAGACAGGAGCCACTGTCAGGCACAAGGATGAGCCTGGAGCAGGGAGAGGAGCCGGGTGGATCCTGCCCCAGACAGGTTTTTCCTTGGGTTGGGCCCAGATCTTGGGCTTGGCACTGAGCACTGAGCTCCCTGTGAGCCCCCAGGGTGTCATCCCCATGTCCCTGCTCCTTGTCTGGGTGTCTGGGCTCTGGATCCACCTTCCTGCTGCCTCCTCGGAGCATCATCTGTGCCTGTGCTCATGGCACTGCTGCTCCTGGCACACGGGAACACAGGGATGGCTGTGACAGGGGACAGGTGCCACATCCTGGCCAGTGCCAGCACTGCCACTGCCCCTGGGGGTGGGGAGCAGCCGGCTCCACTCCCATTCATGAATCCTGGGGGGAGTTTCCTTGCTCCTCTAACTGGAAAGGAGCTGGAAACCCAAGTGTTTGGAGGGCACTTGAACCATTGTTTGAAAGATCTGTAATTTTCCAATCAAACTCCCTTCCCCGAGCCTCCGTTCATCAAATATTCATGGGATCCATTTTCTCCTGGCACTCCCAGCCCACGTCTCAGCCCGGAGAATCAATCAGGCAGCTCGGCTTTGCTCTAATGCATCTGCGTGGCTTTTTTTTCGGGAGCCTGGGGCTGCCATCTCCTCCCCCCTCTGTCCCTGTCCCTGTCCCTGTCCCCTCCCCGGGTGGCTGAGGCTGTGCAGGGAGCTGGGAGGGGCACGATGGGCACTGGGGTGATGCAGACACTGTGGGGCAGGGCAGGGAGGATGCCCTGGATGGATGCAGCAGGGCCTGAGCATGGTCCCCACCCTGTCCCTGTCTCTGTCCCTGTCACTGTCCCTGTCCCTGTCCCTGTCCCCTCCCCGGGTGGCTGAGGCTGTGCAGGCAGTTGGGAGGAGTGTGATGGGCACTGGGGTGATGCAGACACTGTGGGGCAGGGCAGGGGGGATGCCCTGGATGCTGGATGGATGCAGCAGGACCTGAGCACGGTCCCCACCCTGTGCTGGCCACGCTCATTTGTGCCCATCCCTGCCCATTTCTGCCCATCCCTGCCCATTTCTGCCCATCCTTGCCCATCCCGCTGTCGCTGATGCATTTGCCTTCACGGTCGATGCATGGCAGCCCCAGGGCGGCTGCAGCCCCCTCCCCTTCCCCTCCTTTCCCCTCCCTCTCCTGCCATGGGGGCGTTCGATCCCGGCCCCGCTGTTCGTGGCTTTGTGACAGAGCTTTGCATCCTCGTCACTCCGCGCTCCTGGCATGGAAATGGAGCTGGAAATCAGCGCTGAACCCTCGATCGCTGCCTTTGCCACACAGCCCGGGCCTGCTCCATGCAGGGAGCTCTGCTGGGCTCCCCCAGCTCGGGTGGGGAGGGAGGGCAGGGCAGGGGAGCAGCTCCAAGCGGCTCTTCACACATTTGGATGAGCTAATGGGAAAAAACCGGAGGAAGGCAAATAAACATTATTGTTTCATGTCAGGCGGGGAGGAGACAAAAGGTCACGGGCTTCCCTTGTGATGGTGGGAAACGGCAGCATCAGCAGGGCTGGAAAGAGCTGGAGAGCCCGGGGAGAGCCCAGGGAGAGCACGGGGGGTGTGTGTGCTCACACGTGTGTGTAAGTCCAGCTTTGGGCCTGGGGATTGTTCCTGGGTGCTCCCAGGGTGTCATTCCCCATGTCCCTGCTCCTTTGGGCTGGTGGCTCCTGGGATCACTTTCCCACCCTTGCTGGCACCCAGGATGGATCAGGAGCACCAGAACCCCTAAAGATGCCCCAGTGATGCCACAGCTCTCTGTCGGGGTGCCAGGCCTTGGGAGGGCACCCCAATCCCTGTGATCTCTCTGCCACCATGAGCAGGAGAGCCCAGGGAAAGCAGGGGTGTGTGTGTGTGTGCTCACATGTGTGTGTGGGTCCAGCCTCAAGCCTGGGGATTGCTCCTGTGAGTCCCCAGGCCATCATCCCCCATGTCCCTGCTCCTCCTCCCTGCTCCTTGTCTGGGCTGGTGGCTCCTGGGATCACCTTCCCACCCTTGCTGGCACCCAGGATGGATCAGGAGCACCAGAACCCCTAAAGATGCCCCAGTGATGCCACAGCTCTGACTGGCGCTCCGTGAGGGTGCCAGGCCTTGGGAGGGCACCCCAACCCCTGTGCTCCCTCAGCCACCACGAGCATCCCCCCACATCCCCCTGAGCATCCCCCCACATCCCCCTGGCGCTCTCCCGTTGCCATGGTGCCGTTGCCATGGCACCGTTGCCAGGGAACCGTCGCCAGGGAACCGCCTCCATCAGTCACAAGGGCCCCAGAGACAGGGCAGGGCAGGCAGGATGGGGGTTTTGGGGGGGCTTGGGACCCCCTCACTCCACCTCAGTGCCTTGTCCCAGCAAGCAGGGACTTGGGGGGGCTTGGGGGGGGTCCCTGCTCAGCCGCCCAGGATGGATCAGAGCCCCCAGGGCAGGGTCTGAGCAGGCTCTGAGAGATTGTCCCAGCCTGTTTTGTGTCTCTCCCTGGGCCAGGAAGATTTCCTGGCGTCTGACCTGGCAATGTGGAGTCTGCAGCAAATAATGGAAAATAAAAAAAAAAAGAGGATGGAGGAGGGAGGAAAAAGCAGAACAGAATGTTTCAGGAATGCTGTAAAAGTTTGGATCTGTGGAATAGTGCGAGATCCAGGAGAGAAACAGGGCTGGGAGTGTGGGGGTGCCAAGGGCTGGGCTGAGGGGACCCAGACCAGGAGGAAGACCATGATGATGGGGTGTAGGGTGGTGAGGGGACACCCCAGGGGACACAGGGATGTGAGAGCAGTGCCGGTGGAGCAATACCAGTGTTGCTGCAAACAGCACAAAAATAACCACCACAAAAGCAACACCTTCCCCAGGGTTTGTTTGCCTGGCCTGGATTTCGTGCATCACAGGGATCCCCAGCGTGTGGGGTGAGGGGAGGACGGCGCCTCTGAGCAGCTCCCAGCTCATTGCTGCCTTCGAGGAGGGAGCAGAGGCTCCTCCGAGCCTGCAGAGCCTGTTTGAGTGGTGGGGCAGCCTGTGGGGAGCCCCTGTGAGGGCACACACATGGTGGCACATGAGGGCACAGCCCAGGGTGTCATTTGTGGGGCTCAGCACCCCCATCTTTGTCAAACTCCCTCCCTGGCAGCACTGAGCCCACTTCTCCATCCCTTGCTCTAGGAAGGGAGCAGAGCTGATCCATCGCTGGCAATACCTCAGTGCCTCCCACCCTAATCAGTGCCACAGCTCAGCGCTTCATTAGCACAGCCTGGCGGGCAGCCAGCGGCTCCCGGGGCACATCCCGGTCCCACCGGGCACTGCCCCGCACCTGGGGCCCCGGGGCTGGGCTGGGCTGGGTCAGCACACCCTGGGGACAGGGGGCTGTGGGGATGGGGACAGGGGGCTGTGGGGATGGGGACAGGGGGCTGTGGGGTGGGGGATGATCCCTGATGGTCCCTGGGAGAGACGTGCCAGGCCAGAGAGGAGCTGGCAGTGGAGGGATCCTGGCATGGCCGGGCTGCTGAGGTGCCCACGGGTGGCACGGGGAGCAGAGGCTGCTGGGGTGTGTGTCTGGGTGTGTCTGTGTGTCTGTCTGTACACATGTGTGTGTGTCAGTGTGTCTGGCTGTGCTCATGTGTGTGTCTGTCAGTGCACACGAGTGTGTCAGTCAGTCTGTCTGTTTGCCTGTGCACATGTGCCTGTGTACACAGCCCGGAAAGGTCACAGCCGGGGAAAGGTGTGAGCAGCCAAGAAAGGGGATGGAAATTGGAATGGAAAGCGTGAGCCAGATTGGAACACGGGGCAGCCAGCAGGGCCCTGCTCCAGGCCCTCACAGCCCCAGCATCATCCTGCTCCAACCCCTCACAGCTCCAGCATCATCCTGCTCCAACCCCTCACAGATCCAACATCATCCTGCTCCAACCCCTCACAGCTCCAACATCATCCTGCTCCAACCCCTCACAGATCCAACATCATCCTGCTCCAACCCCTCACAGCTCCAACATCATCCTGCTCCAACCCCTCACAGATCCAGCACCATCCTGCTCCAACCCCTCACAGATCCAGCATCATCCTGCTCCAACCCCTCACAGATTCATCATCCTGCCCAGCCCCTCACAGCCCCAGCCCCTCACAGCTCCAGCACCATCCTGCTCCAGCACCATCCTGCTCCAGCACCATCCTGCTCCAACCCCTCACAGCTCCAGCATCATCCTGCTCCTGCCCCTCACAGATTCATCATCCTGCTCCTGCCCCTCACAGCCCCAGCCCCTTACAGCTCCAGCCCCTCACAGCTCCATCATTCTGCTCCTACACCTCAGAGCTCCAGCATCATCCCGCCCCAGCATCATCCTGCTCCTGCCCCTCACAGCTCCATCAGGGCCCTGCTCCAACCCCTCCGTGCTCACAGTTTCCATCTGCCCCACAGCAAGACAGTGTCTGCATGAGCCGAGTGCTCCAGGGGCTGGGCAAGGCGGGATTTGGGCAGCATTTGGGCAGCATTTGGGCAGGATTTGGGCAGGACAGGGGTAAGAGGTGCCTGGAGGAGCCGAGCAGTGAGGGATGCTTGGCTCCAGGGTAGCGAGGAGGAAGCAGATGGTCAAAGGGAAGGGCTCAGCCTTGGTCAGTGTCCCACAGCGCCAGTGTCACAGCTGTCCCAGTGACCTGCCACTGCTGTCCCCGCTCACAGCTGCTCTCTGCTCTCTCCGCAGGGTCGTGGAGGCCAGCACCCTTCAGCAGGAGAGGCTGCAGGCCATCGCGGTGAGTCCCCCCCCGGCCGCAGGGCAGCACCCACAGCGCACGGCAGACACGGGCGGGAGGAGGTGCAGGAGGGCTGGGGCAGGCGCTCAGCCGCACATCGGGGTCCCGGCAGCTGAACGAGGGCTCAGAATGGCCCTGGGGGCTCCCCTTGGGGTGTCACAGCTTGAAACGGGGACAGAGCGAGCAACAGGCAGCTGGGAGGTTTAATTAACGAAGCAGAGCCTTAACGAGCCTCAAGTGAGGGAAATGAGTGATGATTCCTTCCCCAGGAAGGGCTGAGGATGCTGCTCTCCAGCCATGCCTGGCATGAGCACTGTATTATATCTATTATATTAATAATATTATCATTAATAACTCTATTATATAAATATACATTATAAATATATATAAAATTTATAAATAACTAATTATAAATAACTCTATTATATATTATATTAATAATATTATTATAAATAATTATATAAATATACATTATAAATATCTATTAAATTTATAAATAACTAATTGTAAAGAACTATATTATATATTACATTAATAATATTATTATAAATATCTCTATTATATAAATATATATTATGAAGAGATATTGTATATAAAATTACGAATAACTAATTTTAACTATATTATATATATTATATTAATAATATTATTATAATTAACTATATTGTATACATAGATATTATAAATAGGTAATATAGATAAAATTATAAATAACTAATTATAAATAACTATATTATGTATATTATATTAATATTATTATAAATGTCTCTATTCTATAAATATATTATAAATATACGTATATTTATATAATATATAAATATATATAACATATAACATATAACATATAATATATATTATATAATATATAATATATAATATATAATATATAATATATAATATATAATATATAATATATAATATATAATATATAATATATAATATATAATATATAATATATAATATATAATATAAATTATATATATAATATATATAATATATAAAAATTACAAATAACTAATTATAAACAACTACATTATATATATTATATAAATAATATTATTATACATAGCTCTATTATATAAATATATATTATAAATATATATATTATATATATAAATTACACATAACTAATTATAAATAACTATACTATGTCTTCTATTAATAATATTATTAAAAATAACTCTATTATATAAACATACATATTATAAATATGTATAAAATTATAAATAATTACAAATTACTATATTATATAAATATCTATTATAAACACACATAAAAATTACAAATAACCAATTATAAATAACTATATTATATATATTATATTAATTAGGGAGCAGCTGGGGCCCTGCTGATTGACCCCTCCCAGCTCAGAGCAGGGCAGGGGAGCTGCTCGAACCCACCCAGCGCAGCCCCAGTGCCCGGCCCCGCCGGCAGCCACCCGATCTGTGCCACACAAAGGGCAAATTGTTCTGGAGCAGAGCAGAAAGCGCCGGCTCTGACTCTGCTGAAATGATCTGGAGCAGCCCCAGGACGGGTGGCAGCGAGGGGGGCACGAGGCAGAGCCCGCGGGGCCAGCCCAGGGGACGGTGACATTTGGAGATGACATTTTGAGAAATCCTCCACGCCCTCAATGCCTCGGTTTGCCCCAGAGAGAGCAGGGATTCGGTACCAGCTTTGCCATGAGGTGTTCCTAAGGCTGGTGTGAAAAACCACTTGGTTTTAAAATTTTAAAAGTTTAATAATAATAATAAAATGGTTATAAAAATAGAGGCAATAATAATAATAATAATAATAATAATAATAATAATAATAATAATAATAATAATAATAATAATTCATTATATATTATTAAATACATAATATATATTATATATTATCATTAAATATATTATATTTTAATATATTTAATATAATAGTAATAATTAGTAATGATTATATATAATATAATAATTAGTAATGATAATATATATAATATAATAATTAGTAATAATAGTTTTGACAGTTTGAATTAGGACAATATGAGACAATAAAGACAAAGAGTTATGGACAGTCTGGGTACCTTTTTCTAGGCAGCATAAGCCCAAAAAGGGACACAGTTAACAAAGGATTGACCCTTAAAAACATTAGTCCATTGCATATTCATACACTTCATACATGATGTATAAATTCCATTCAAACACAGGATTCTGTCTGGTCAGTGTCAGCTTCTTCCTCTGAATCCTGACTGAGCGAGGTGGGAAGAAGTTTGTTCCTTCTGATAATGGGGCAATAAATTCTCTTTCTCTGAAAGATTCAGGTGTCCTGTGGCTGTTACCTCGCTGCAATTCCTTTCTTTAAAAAAAAAAGTATCCTTACCCAGCATCATCTCTATTTTAACATTTTGTTACAACCTAAAACTACATTTACCACACTACTTAAGAGAATTAACACAGCATCACTCTCTAACACAACACATATAATATTCATTTCAATATTTGCCAAAAGCCAATCACAAAATACACATTTTTCCCACCGCGAGCCCCAGTCCCTGGAGTTCCCCCTTGGCCCCGGTGCTCTCCCCTCCCTGCACCGACCCCTCTGTCCCTGCAGGAGAAGCGGAAGCGTCAGACGGAGATCGAGAACAAAAGGCGGCAGCTGGAGGACGACCGGAGGCAGCTGCAGCATCTCAAGGTGAGAATCCCCCCCTGGAGACCCCCGGGATCCTCCCCTGGCTGGGGAGGGCAGGATGGTGACCCCCCTTTTGTGCCCCCCAGTCCAAGGCTCTGCGGGAGAGATGGCTCCTGGAGGGAGCCCCGGCTTCTGCCTCCGAGGAGGAAGAGGCCATGAAGAAACAGATGCAGGAGGACGAGGTGAAGACCAAGGAGCTGGAGGAAACCATCCAGAGGTAACGGGGCCGGTGTGGGGATGGATGTTGGGGTGCAGGTAGAGGGCACAAAAGTCCCTCCAGAGACCCCCTGGCCACCCCTGGGCATCCCTGGGCATTCCTGGGCACCCCTCCAGCATCTGTGGGCAGGTGGGTGCTGAGATTCAGGTGCTGGGGACAAGGCAGGGCACGCTGAGCTTGGAGCTGCTGTGTGACCGTGTTCACAGGGGTCTCAGTTTGAGGGGAGAGACAAGGATCTGACTCCCATGTTTCAGAAGGCTTGATTTATTATTTTATGATATATATTATATTAAAACTATACTAAAAGAATAGAAGAAAGGATTTCATCAGAAGGCTAGCTGAGAATAGAATAAGAAGGAATGATAACAAAGGTTTGTGGCTCAGCTCTGTCTGAGCCAGCTGGGCTGTGATTGGCCATTAATTAGAAACAACCAACATAGGCTAATCAAAGATGCACCTGTTGCACTCCACAGCAGCAGATAACCATTGTTCACATTTTGTTCCTGAGGCCTCTCAGCTTCTCAGGAGGAAAAATCGCAAGGAAAGGATTTTTCATAAAAGAATGGGGAATGCAATCAGTCCCGTGGAGCCGCTAATTACCGAGCACGGTGCACACACACACACAGGGGTCGGGCACCAAGGGCCATTGTGTGCTGCTAATGGTGCAATGCATTCCTGCCAGAGCAGGGTGAGGAGCCCGGGGAGCTCTGCTGGGGCTGCAGCCCTTCCATGGGATCCATGGGGACTGCCCCGAGCTCTGCTGCGTCCCAGAGGGGCTGAGAACTGAGATTGTCCTCGTGGAAGCTCAGCCAGGTTTGGAGGGACACGTGCAGGAGCAGAAGGATGATGGAGCAACACCAAGTGTGCAGGGGTCACTGTGCAGGGGTCACTCTCCCTGCCCAGTGCCCATGGTGGGGTCTCTGCCATCCATTTGGGGCTGACCCCATTGGCTTTTGTGTTGGGGTCTCCAGCTGGTCACAGTGACCCCGAGAAAAGTTCAAAAATCTCTTTTCCCAGCCCAGTGCTTGAAGAAGGAGTCAGGTCTCTTAATTTCTCAGTCTCAAGGTTGTTTATTGTATCTTATCTATAAAATTCTTTCTCCTGTCCTGCCGAGATCTGCCCAGCAAGACAGTCTAAGGCACTCTGCCTGCCCCCAGGGCAGTGTTATGTCTTTATACTAAAAACTACTTGTACAATGTTTACAACTCCTTCCCAATACCTATCACCTATGTTAGACAGTGAGCTTCTACTCTAAACCAATCTGTAAGTGCCACCATCACAGCAGAAGATGGACGCCAAGAAGAAGAAGGAGAAAGGCTGGACACACCCAGTTCCCTCCATCTTGCCCCCCTGAACCCCCATTCCAAAAACCCCAAAATCTACTTTTCCACCCTGTGATAACTTCACTATTATTCTGCCTAAACTGTTGTGGCTTGCTGATCTTCATATAAGGTTGGTGATATTCAAACCCACAGGTGTTTTGGGCTCTGTGCCAGGTCTCTGAGCCCCCTGGCAGGGGTATTGGCCATCCTGGACAGACAGAGGGATGTCCTGGGTTCCCACAGTTTTCCCCTGCAAAGTGACAGCCATGCCACAGTCTGTGTGTCCCTGCACCCTGTGGGGACAATCTGGGTGTCCCCTCTCCCCTGCCCTGTGTGGCTGCACCCCATTTCCCTGTCCCACACTGCCCTCAGCCCTGGCTCTCCCTGCAGGCTGGAGAAGGAGCTGGAGATGCTGGAGAACAGCAGCTCAGTGGCCTCAACCAAGGAGAACCTGGCAGAGGCAGCAGCCAAGGAGGAGAAGAAGGCTGAGGCTGTCCCCAACACGCAGAAGGTGGGCAGGGCTGCTGGCCATGGGGTCGGGGTGCCCATCCCTGGTGGGTTTGGGGGGCTGTGGGTGGTGGGTGTGCACGTAGAGGGTCTATGGCAGTTCCTGCAAGCTCCTTTAACCTCTCCCTTCTGTTTTTTGCAGAGTCCCCTGGGCACAGTTAAGGGTAGGTAAATCCTGATCTCTCGGCTGTGTTTCAGCACCAGCCCTGCCCTCCTGCTGCCCTGAGGGCAGGATGGGTGGGCAGAGCCAGACCAGAGCCCTGTCCCCGTGTGCCCTGGGTGGGGGAGCCCTCCCAGGTGCCAACCACAGGGGCATACATTGGGGCACAGCCGGTCTCAGGCAGTGTCTCCTCTCCATCTCCAGCTGACAAGAGGCTCTCCAGCAGCCCCATGAAGGCAGTGGAAGGCAGTGAGATGATGAAGGCGGGTAGGTGCCCGCTGAGCTCCCTGCAGGCTGCTCCCCCTGCCCTCTGTGCCACCCTCAGCTTGCTCGATGCCTTCCCCAGCCCAGGGCACTGAACATCCCTCCTTGGTTCTGCTTTCACCCCAACCCACGGCTGGTTCGTGGCTCGGGGCCCTGCCCTGAGCCCTGCTCGTGTTTCTGCTGCAGTTCCATCCCCCCTGCTCTGTTTGCAGCTTCTCTGGGCAGGCTGAGGCAGCAGTGCCAGGCACAGGGAGCTGTGGGGCACACGGGGCTGGGGGGGTTTGGGGCAGAGCTCAGACTGGCACCAGCACGGGGCAGAGCCCATTTGGGGTCCTTGGATGGGGCTGAGGGGACCCTGCTGCTGGCCAGGAGTGGAATGGAAGGAGAGATGCCAAGAGTCACCCACCCCATGGGGGCAGAGGGGTTGTGCCAGCACCAGCACCCTCATGGGGGTTGCACCTCCCTGGGCATGAATCTGGCCCCCAGCCAGGCCCAAGGGCAGCACTGCTCACTGCCTGGACAGACGGACACAGCCCCAGAAGCACAGCAGCCGTGCAGGTAAGGGGATGGCAGCAGCACCAGGATGGACACGGGTACCAGGATGTGCCAGGGGTGTCACACCTGCCTCTGCCATTGACTGCTCCTTGCTGCTGCCTTGCTAACACTGCTGGGCCCTGCTGGGCACCTCAGAGCCCTGCTGGGACCTGCTGGGCACTGCTGAGTGCTCCTGAGCCCTGCTGGGCACCACTGAGCCCTGCGGGGATCTGCTAACATCACTGAGCCCTGCTGAGCATTGCTGGGCACTACTGAGCCTTGCTGAGCCCTGCTGGGCACCGCTGGGCACTGCTGAGCATCACTGAGCATCACTGGGCACCACTGAGCCCTGCTGAGCCCTGCTGGGAACCACTGACCCTTGCTGGGCACAGCTGGGCACCACTGAGCCCTGCTGAGCATCACTGGATACTTCTGAGCCCTGCTGAGCCTTGCTGAGCCCTGCTGAGCCCTGCTGAGCATCACTAAACCTCGCTGAGCACCACTGAGCCCTGCTGGGCAGCGCTGAACACTTCTGAGCCCTGCTGAGCATCACTGAGCCCTGCCGAGCCTTGCTGGGCACTGCTGAGCTTTTCTGAGCCCTGCTGAGCACCACTGAGCCTTGCTGGGCACCTCTGAACACTGCTGAGCCCTGCTGAACATCACTGAGCATCACTGGGCACCTCTGAGTGCTCCTGATCCCTGCTGAGCTCCGCAGCGCTCCTGCCACGCTCTGTCCCGGCGCCACCCTCATAGCAGGGCACAGGGAGGGCCAGGGCACCGTAACCCGCGCTGTCCCCTCTGTGTCCCAGCCATGTACTCGGTGGAGATCACCGTGGAGAAGGACAGAGTGACTGGGGAGACCAAGGTCCTGTCCAGCACCACCATGCTGCCCCAGAACCACTGCGTGCAGGGCGTCAAGGTGTACGAGGACGAGCTGAAAGGTACGGGCCAGGGGACAGGGAGAGGACACCCAAATGTCCCAGGAGGGTGAGGAGGTGTGGGAGCTGCTCCTGAGGGCAATCCCTCACCAACCCCAGCCCGGTGGATGGCAGGATTGTCATGGCAGCACGGTGTGGATGGTCCTGGTGGTTTGCACATCGTGACCCTGCACTGCTGGAGAGCAGAGAAGAGGATCTGTGCTGTCCAACGCTGTCCCATGGGCAGGGAATGTGCTGGCCTGTCCCACAGGCTGGCTGATGGGGATGGTAAAAATGCAGCACCAGGGACTGGTCCCTGTCTGCAGCTCCTGCTGCTTTTGGGAACATTGGGAACCTCTCCAGAGGACCATCATGGTGGCAAGGACCCAAATGACCATCGTGGTGTCAAGAACCTGCCAAATCCAAATGACCATCATGGTGGCAAGGACCTGACAAACCCAAATGACCATCATGGTGTCAAGGACAAACCCAAATGACCATCATGGTGTCATGAACCTGCCAAACCCAAATGACCATCATGGTGGCAAGGACCAGCCCACCCAAGGAACCATTGTGGTGGCAAGGACAAACCAAACCCAAATGACCATCATGGTGTCAAGGACCTGCCAAACCCAAATGACCATCATGGTGTCAAGGACCTGCCAAACCCAAATGACCATCATGGTGTCGTGAACCTGCCAAACCCAAATGACCATTATGGTGTCAAGGACAAACCCAAATGACCATCATGGTGGCAAGGACCAGCCCACCCAAGGAACCATTGTGGTGGCAAGGACAAACCAAACCTAAATGACCATCATGGTAGCAAGGACAAACCCAAATGACCATCATGGTGGAAAGGACCAACCAAATCCAAATGGACCATTGTGGTGACAAGGACAAACCAAACCCAAATGGCCATCGTGGTGGCAAGGACCAGACGTGGAAGTGGAGCATCCTACTGGGAACTGTGGTGGAACAAACCCCTGTTCAAGGAAAACACAGTGCTCCCATTCAGCCCCTCTGTGTGGCCATGGCCGTGCCAGGCTGGTCACTGTCCCTCACCCTCTGGCCATCACATCATGGCCCAGGTCAAGAGGAGAGCACAAGGAACCCTTGGCTGCTCTGGCATCTCTGCCCCAGTGCCACGAGCAGTGGGGTGGGAGAGCCCCATGTGGTGGGGACACTGTGGGGCAGCAGCTGCCCAGCATCCCTGGGGGCTCAGAGGTGGCAGTGGTGACCTGGCAGAGTGTCACACCAGCCCTGGCTGCCAGCAGACACCGTCCTGCCGTGGCAGCTTGGCCTGGCAAACAGCCCTGGCTCCTGCAGGGCTGGCTGGGCCTGAGGCTCTGGGAACAGCTCCTTCCACTGGGCTTTTATTTATTTCAGTCTCCCTGGCTGCTGCCAGGTGATGAGAGAGGGTCTGGCAGCAGCTCTGGGATGTTGTGAGAGTCCCAGCCCCAGTTGCAGCACCTTTGGAGAGGGGAAGGGGTCACTCTGTGACTGCAGAGGGGAAGATTGGGATGCTGTGGGAGTCCCAGCCCCAGTAGCAGCACCTTTGGAGATGGGGAGGTCACTCTGTGACCACACAGGGGAGGGTTGGGATGCTGTGAGAGTCTCATTCTCAGTGGCAGGACCTTTGGAGAGGGGAAAGGGGTCACTCTGTGACTGCAGAGGGCAGGGTTGGGATGCTTTGGGACTCCCAGCCTCAGTGGCAGCACCTTTGGAGATGAGAAGGGGTCGCACAGGATCTGGGTCTGATAGCAGGAACTTTGCCAACTCATTTGGTGCCCCCATCCCGAGCTCCTCTCACCTTTGGAGAGGGGAAAGGGTCACTCAGTGACCACAGAGAGGATGGTTGGGATGCTGTGAGAGCGCCAGCCTTGCTGGCAGCACCTTTGGAGATGAGGAGGTCACTCTGTGACCACAGAGGGCAGGGTTGGGATGCTGTGGGAGCCCCAGCCTCGGTGGCAGCACCTTTGGAGAGGGGAAGGGCTCACAGAGCTCATCTCGTGGCCGCACCCCGAGCCCCTCTGACCGTCCCTCTCCTGTCCCCGCAGTGGTGCACGCGGTGAGCGCCGAGGACGGGGCCCTGCAGAACGGGGCTCACCCCCTGAGCTCCTCCGAGGTGGACGAGCTCCTGCACAAGGCGGACGAGGCCGAAGGGCGCCAGACCCCGGCCAAGGGCGGCGCGGGCAGCCAGAAGGCGACACCACGACGGGAGATCACGGGGCTGCAGGCCAAGGTGGCACCGAGCGAGGGGACAGAGGGCGGCCAGGAGCAGCAGCAGCCCGTCACCATGATCTTCATGGGCTACCAGAACGTGGAGGATGAGAACGAGACCAAGAAGGTGCTGGGGCTGGAGGGCACCATCAAGGCCGAGCTGGTGGTGATCGAGGATGCCGAGGGCAAGGCGGAGCCGGCTCTCAAGGACCACACGCCGCCCAACGGCACCGCCCTGGAGCCGGCGCAGCCCCAGGGCGAGGAGGGCTCGGCGGGGCACGGTGCCAACGCCACAGATGCCAAGGAGGCCGAGCAGGAGACAGACGTGAAGAAGCAGCGCTGCAAGTGCTGCACGGTGATGTGAGCCCCGCGCCGAGCCCCCCGTTCCCCCATCCCACCGGACACCGGCCCCTCTCTCTGCGCAGCCGGGGACATCCAGCGCGGTGCCAACAGCGGGGATGCCCGCCCCGCGCGCCCGGTGCCAGCCCCGTGCCGCCCCCACCAGCGCTGCCTGTGGTGTTTATCAGTGCCCCCCTCGCCCCACGGTGCGCCCGCCCCGTGCCCAGCACAGCCCCGCTGCCACCGACACCGCCCCGGAGCCGCCGGGGGATGGAGCCGCCGGGCAGGGGATCGGAGGACGTCGCTGTGTCCGTGGATGAGTCCCCGGGAGCTGCCAGCCCGCGGTGGGCATGGGAGCCAGCCCCGTGCCAGCCCTGTGCCAGCCCCGTGCCAGCCTCTCCCTCTGTGCCTCCATCATCCAGCTCAGCAGGGCGAGGTTTGGCTCTGCTGGCCGCTGGCTGCCCCTGGGCATCTCTGCTCCATCTCCTCATCCCTGTGCTCTCCAGGCCCTCCAGGGCAGGGTGTGCCCAGGGCAGCGTCCATCCCTGCCTGGCATTGGGCTGTGCTGATGGCCAGAACCACCTGGGGCACCTGCAGGGCCTGCTCTGCTCCTGCTGGGCTCAGCTCCACATCTTGGAGCCCTCACTGTGCCAGCTGAGGGGGCTGAACTGTGCCCACGTCCCACCAAAGGCAATGCCAGTGAGGGAAGGGCATCGAGGGCAGCGTCCATCCCTCCCTGTCACTGGGCTGTGCTGATGGCCAGAGTCACCTGCAGGGCCAGCCCAGGCTGTCCCCAGGCTGTTCCTGAGCTCAGCTCCATGTCCTGGAGCCCTCACTGTGCCAGCTGAGGGGGCTGAACTGTGCCCGTGTCCCCCTGGGGCAATGCCAGGGAGGGAAGGGCACTGAGGGCAGCGTCCATCCCTGCCTGGTATTGGGCTGCACTGATGGCCTGGGGCTCCTGCAGGGTCAGTCCAGGCTGTCCCCAGCTCCTCCTGGGCTCATCTCCACATCTTGGAGCCCTCACTGTGCCAGCTGAGGGGGCTGAACTGTGCCCGTGTCCCACCGAGGGCAATGCCAGTGAGGGAAGGGCATGGAGGGCATCATCCATCCCTGGCTGGCACTGGGCTGTGCTGATGGCCTGGGGCTCCTGCAGGGTCAGTCCAGGCCTGCCCTGCTCCTCCTGGCACGTCCTGGAGCCCTCACTGTGCCAGCTGAGGGGGCTGAACTGTGCCCGTGCCCTGCCAAGGGCAGTGCCAGTGAGGGAGGGGCAGCTTGGGGGGCACAGCCCTGTGGGGCAGGAATGGGCTGGGGGTCCTGTGGCTCCTCGTGGCAGCAGCAGTGTGACCCAGCATCCTGTTCCCTTCTTGTCTCTGCCACGCTCTGGGCTCCTGGGCTGCAGCTTTGGGGTCCCCAGGGTGGGGGGCAGCCCGGTTCACCCCAAATTCGGGCACTGGGAGCTGCCAGGGCTGTGGTGTCCCACAGAGGGGCTGCCCCACCCTGCACCCCAGCCCTTCAGTGGGGATTCCACCACCAGCACCAGCGTTTCCTCCCCACTGAGAGCAGCTGGGGCAGGCAGGGGGAGCCCCCCATGGTCCCCAATGCCCACATCAGCTGCCCCCGAGCTCTCCAGGAGCTTTGGGCAGGGTGAAGGATCCTTCTTTAAATGTGAGAAGGTTCTTTCTGCCCTGGGGGTCCCCGAAAATGTGTGCGGGGCAGAATCCAAGCTGCCCAGCCCACCAGGACACCGCTGGTCAAACAGCCAAGGATGGGGCTCAGCTCCCCCAAGGATGGGCCTTTCCTTCCCCCACACTCCCCCTGTGTGAGCAGTGCCACCCCCTGTCCCCGTGCCACCCCTGGTGCCCCCCAGGTGCCACCCAGGCTGCGGTTTTGTCCCCATTGGAGTCACTGTGCTGAGCCCCAGCCCGGCACCCAGAGCCCATGGGAGAGGCAGGGCTGGGTTAGGGGGGTTTGGGGGGCACTGCCAGGGCTAGGGGGGTTTGGGGGGCACTGCCAGGGCAAGGGGAGCCTCTCCTGCCCCTCCATGCCCTGCTGGGCATCGCTGCAGCCCCATTGCTGCAGAGCAGGGCACGGCCTGGGGGCAATGTCACCTCCTGCCAGCCCACATCAGGGGCCAACACCGCCCACCCCACCCCATCCATCCCACCCTGTGGGCCCTGCAAACCCCCCAGCCCCAAACTGGGGCTCCCTCCCCTCCCTGGCACCCCCTGCCCCTCATTTGGCTCCGACCCCCAGCCCAGTCCGGCCCTGGGGGTGCAGGGGGGCAGGATGAGACCCCCGGGGGGGGTGTGGGGTCTGACAGGAGCGGGTGCTGGGCCTGGCATCGTCCCCCCCCACCCCACATCCCCCTGTCCCCTCCCAGCTCTGCTGAAGTGCACTTCCCGTGCCCCTGAGCTTTTCACTTGTGCCGAAGCCCCGTTTGAATTTCCCCTTTCCCATCCCATCCCATCCCATCCTCCCCACAGCCCGTTGTTTGTAAAACACCCAAAAACTGAGCAAATAAAACCGTGTGAACAACCAGCCTGGAGGCACCGTGGGTGGCTGGGCGTGCTGGGAGGGTGAGGGTGGGAGGTTTGGGGTGGGTTCTGCTGTTCCATCGTTGTGTGGGCAGAAAATGGGGGAAGAGAGAGGGGTCTGGGGTACCCAGGGGGAAAGGGATGAGGGGGGATGCTGGCCAGGTAAAGGGGGCATGGATGCCCCCAGGTGCCATCACCATGTGCCCAAGGGTCTCTCTGTCCATCCCCAGGCTGTTGAAGGCCAGGGCAGGGATTCCAGAGGGGTCTGGGGCACCCAGGATGATGGGAGGAAAGGGGTGATGCTGCCCAGGTAAAGGGGATGCGGCTGCCCAGGTAAAGGGAACATCGATGCCCAGTTTCCTGGATGCCCCCAGGTGCCATCACCACGTTGCCAAGGGTCTCTGTGTCCATGCCCAGGCTGGTTCAGGTCCTTCTTCTACCCAGGGTTGGGGTTCCAGAGCTCTCTCCTGGGGGCAGAGAGGGTCTGGGGCACCCAGGGTGATGGGAGGAAAGGGATGATGCTGCCCAGGTAAAGGGGACTGGATACCCCCAGGTAAAGGGGACATAGATGCCCAGTTTCCAGGATGCCCCCAGGTGCCATCACCACGTTGCCAAGGGTCTCTCTCTGTCCATCCCCACGTTGTTGAAGGTCCAGGGCAGGGATTCCAGAGGGGTCTGGGGCATGCAGGATGCTGGGAGGAAAGGGATGAGGAGGGATTCTGCCCAGGTAAAGGGGACATAGATGCCCAATTTCCAGGATGCCCCCAGGTGCCATCACCATGTGCCCAAGGGTCTCTGTCCATCCCCAGGTCCTGTTTCTGCCCAGGGCAGGGATTCCAGGGCTCTCTCCTGGGGCAGTGGGGCCTCACCCCTCGCTGGTGCCAGCCCAGGTGCCAGCACACGCCCTGAGGCGGGCGTGGAGCGCTCCTGGCTCCTTGGCATCACCTGTGGACTTTGGCTCAGCCCCAGGGTAGAACAGGCTCAGCTCACCTGCCCGGAAGCACAGAGCAGCCTGGCAGCCACAGGCACAGCCCCTGTGCCCAGGCCAGGCAGTGCCAGCCCAGCGGGAACGGGCACCGAGGGGTGAGTGGGGCACCAAGGGGGTGAATGGGGCACCAAAGGGGTGAATGGGGCACCAAGGAGTGAGTGTGGCACCAAGGGGGTGAGTGGGGCACTGAGGGGGTGAATGGGGCACCAAGGGGGTGAGTGTGGCACCAAGGGGCAAATGGGGCACTAAGGGAGTGAGTGTGGCACCAAGGGGGTAAATGGGGCACCGAGGCGTGAGTTGGGCACCAAGGGGGTAAGAGGGGCACTAAGGGAGTGAGTGGGCACCAAGGGGGTAAGAGGGGCACCAAGGGGGTGGGTGAGACCCCCAGCACTCACAGCTGGGGTGAGCTGGGCTCTGGGTGACACCAGGGCCGTGTTTGGGTGCCAGTGGGGCTGGCAGGAGCGGGACAAGGACAGGGATGTCCCGCGGGGACAGGGCTGAGTTGCCTGGCACGTGCCAGGAGGGAGGGCAGTCCTGGGCATGGCAATGTCACCCATCCCACTGAGATCCAGCCACATCCAGGCACCAAGGGCACCAGGGACGCCGTGGCACAGCCCTGCCCTTATCCTGGCAGCTGCCAGAGGTGCCCAGAGCAGGTGGCATGTCCCCTGCTGCAGGAGCTGGGGCTGGCAGTGCCAGGGCTGCCGTGGCAGGAGGGCAAACACGGGGTGAGAGGCCCTGTGGTGTGAGAGGAGAGCCTGGCACAGGGCTCTGATGCAATCCCCTCCTCTGGGGCTCACAGGGTGAGGGCAGAGCTGGGCACGGAGGTTCTGCTGAAGCTTCAGGGCTCCTCAGTGCCCTTCATGGAGGGGCAGAAAGTCTGGAGCGAGGTCTGCGTGTGGCTGCACGGCCACACCACCCTGGCACATTGTGGCACTGGCACACGGCTGTTGGCACCTTGGTGCATCAGGGCATCAGAGCCAAGGGCAGCCCCAGGGCATGGGCGACACCAGCACAGGAATGTGGGGACAGGGCACAGAGCCCAAGGTGGTTCCTGGAATCCCTCAGATCTCCCCGTGCTGAGCTTATCAGGGCCCTGCAGGCACCTCCAACCCCCCCAGAGCCCAGGGCTGCCACACCCCGGCGGGCAGAGCTCAGCTGGGAGCCCTGGGGACATGGGGACCCCTGCCCTGCCAGCTCCATGGACTGTAAGTGCAGCGTGCTGGGGGCTGAGGGCAGTGCCAGGCGCTGGGGGGACGCTGTGTGCCCATGGCCATGCAGGGATGGTGGCACTGAAGGGATGGTGGCACCGAGTGTGGGCAGGGATGGTGGCACTGAGGGTGTGCAGGGATGGTGGCAGTGAGGGATGGTGGCACTGGGGGGGTGCAGGGATGGTGGCATTGAAGCGTGCAGGGAGGACTGGCACTTAGGGATGGTGGCACTGAGGGATGGTGGCACTGAGGGTGTGCAGGGATGGTGGCACTGTTTGGGGTGTGCAGGGATGGTGGCACTGAGGGATGGTGGCACCAAGTGTGGGCAGGGATGGTGGCACTGTTTGGAGTGTGCAGGGATGGTGGCACCGAGTGTGGGCAGGGATGGTGGCACTGTTTGGAGTGTGCAGGGATGGTGGCACTAAGGGATGGTGCCACCGAGGGTGTGCAGGGATGGTGGCACTGAGGGATGGTGGCACTGGGGGGGTGCAGGGATGGTGGCACTGAGGGATGGTGGCACCGAGGGTGTGCAGGGATGGTGGCACTGAGGGATGGTGGCACTGGGGGGGTGCAGGGATGGTGGCACTGTTTGGGGTGTGCAGGGATGGTGGCACTGAGGGATGGTGGCACTGGGGGGGTGCAGGGATGGTGGCACTGTTTGGGGTGTGCAGGGATGGTGGCACTAAGGGATGGTGGCACCGAGGGTGTGCAGGGATGGTGGCACTAAGGGATTGTGGCACTGAGGGATGGTGGCACCGAGGGTGTGCAGGGATGGTGGCACTGTTTGGGGTGTGCAGGGATGGTGGCACTGTCTGAGGTGGGCACCACAGGGACATGGACACGTGCTGCGCTGTTGGTGTGCACCAGCCCATCCTGGGGCAGCCCTTGGCTCAGGGTGGGCACAGGGTGGGTCTGTAGCCCTGTGCAGAACCCCCAAAGTGGGAGAACACTGGAAACCACCCCAGATGTCTCATTATAGGGGGATCCCATGCCAGACTGTGGCAATGCCATCTGCTGTGCCCAGCAGCTCCCGCAGTGCTTGGCTGGGCTGGGGGCAGCCCAGAACAGGGAATTTGGAGCCCCTGCAGCCCCAGAGCTCCAGAGGGAGCTGAGGGAGGTGAAATGTTTTGGGTGCAGCTCTGGGAGGGGCCGTTCTGCTTGCGTGGAGCCCTGATAAGAGCCCAGCTGGTTTCTGTGTCCCTGCTCCCCTCCTGTGCCAGCGCTCCCCGATCCCCTTCCAGCCGGGATTTCATCCCCTCAAACATGGTGAGAGGCGTGGGCAGACGGTTTGCATTATCCTCGTCATTGGGGGCAATAAAAGAGCCGGAGTGAATCACAGCAGGGGAATTAACAGGTAAATTCAGCTGCAGGAAGAGAAGCTGAGGCGCCAGGGCTGGGCACAGGGCTGGGCACAGGGCTGGGCAGCAGCTCCAGCGGTGAAACATCGCCCGGGGCTGGCCAGGATGTCCCAGCTAATGAAACACACGTGCTCCTGCCCCAGGAAAGGTTTAAAATGCTCCTGGCTGGGAGTTTTGTGGGAGGGAGAGGATGGTGGATCATCCTGGCAAGGCTGGAGGGCACCAGAATCGCTGCAGGAATGAAGGAGGCAGGCACAGAGTGCTGGGGGTGAGCCAGGATGCTCGGGGTGATGCAGGGAACACCTGCCTCACCTGGGCTGTGGCCCCAGGGCTGTCCCTGCTGTCACCGTGGCCTTGCTCCAGTTTTGCTGCACATTCCCAGGAGGCTGTGAATGCCCGGGAATGGTGCCCAGGGCTGCCACACCCCGGCCTGCCAGGGCTCACAGGTGAGGGCAAAGCCGTGGCTGAACCTCAGCAAATATGGCACAGGACGTGGTGCTGCCTGTGATGGTGTTCACAGGGCCTCAGCGTGAGGCAGGAGATGAGGATCTGACTCTTTGTTTCAGAAGGCTTGATTTATTATTTTATGATATATATTACATTAAAACTATACTAAAAGAATAGAAGAAAGGATTTCATCAGAAGGCTGGCTAAGAATTGAAAAGGAAAGAAGATGAATGATAACAAAGGTTTGTGGCTCAGACTCTCTGTCCGAGCCAGCTGACTGTGATTGGCCATTAATTAGAAACAACCACATGAGACCAATCACAGATGCACCTGTTGCATTCCACAGCCGCAGATAATCAATGTTTACATTTTGTTCCTGATGGCTCTCAGCTTCTCAGGAGGTAAAAATCCTAAGGAAAGGATTTTTCATGGAAAGATGTTTACGACAGTGCTGCCTCCAGGCACAGCTTGTGTGCAGGTGACGTGTGCCACCAGTTCTGGAGCCAGGGATGGCATCTGGGATGAGGTGGCAGTTGCTGGCTCATGGGGACCCACCTGTGCTGCCCCTCCCTGTCTGGGATCTGCTGTTCCAGGCCTGACCCTGAGGCTGGGGCTGTTCCCTCCTGCCCTGTGTGCCAGGAGGGGTTAAAGTCCCCTCGTTTTATGAGCCATGAAACCGTGTTTATGACCCCAGTTTCTAGAGCTGGGCTATTTGGAGGCTCCTTTCTGTAAATGGCACAAGGAGATATTCCATGCAGGAGTGGCCCTGGCCTGGCACAACCTTTCCCTGCCCAGGATTGGAGCTCCCTCCCTGCCCTGTGCATGTGGAGAGGCCGAGGCTGTTGGTGCCCAGCTGGATGTGGTGCCACCAGGAGCTTGTGGCTTTGTGGCTGAGGTCCTGCTGTGTAGGAGCTTTGGGGTAGGACGGTCAGGATGGATGGACATGAGAGATCTCTGCAGCCAGGGCGTGGAATTTGGGGTTTATTGCAAAGGGCCTGGGTGCAGGGCCCTGCTGGGAGCTGCCAGCCACAGCTCAGAGCAGGGCTGAGAGGAGAGAGGGGGAGAGAGGATGAGAGGGTGAGAGAGTAAAAGGGGTAAGAGAGGGAGGTTCCCGTTCCAATACCATAAATCTTCTTCTGTGTTGAATATTCTGATTCTCACTAACCAATCTAGTACAATATACAAATCCCATAGCATTTCCATACAGCCTATAAGAATCATTACATTACCATACTGTGTTACATTTTAAACCCTAAAAACTCCTCTTTGGGCCCATTCTGCCAGGCTAGTAGGATCTGCTCTGTCCCTTAGGCCTGCCTGCAAGCAGAGGGTGTTGTTCCATCAAAAGGGGATTACCTTCAGCCAGCCACACCATTGTTTTCCAGTTGTTCAGTAGCTAAAGTATCTCAAAGCTTGCTTTCATTTCAATCTCACTTATAGTTTCCATGTTCCCAAAATCTTTTGCCAGGCAATCATATTTATAAGGCTTTCCTGTTTCACCTTCCCCAGCACTGCTGCCTTTGGTGGTTCAGGCAGCACTGAGTGCCAGGGCAGGTTTGGCTGAGCTCCCTCAGAACCCAGCCAGGCTGGGGGACAGAGGTGGGGTGGATTTCTGTGCTCTGTGGCAGCTCCTGTTGGGAATTGGGCTTTGTGTTCTGGCTGTGCTGCCCACACAGGACAGGCTGGTGTGGTGAATGAACCTAATTCAGCTTTGATTAGGCCAGAGTGGAGGGTGGTGGCAGCTTTGGTTGCTGTTAGTTGCAGGTTGGCTGGTCCTTCTGGGCCTGGTATTTTCTATCAGGAAAGGTCAGTTAGGTGAGAGGCAATGTTTTGTCCTCTGTTGAGGAAGTTAGTTATGCTTAGTGGTGGATTAAAGGGTTAAAATGTCCTAGGGATGTGGACAAGTTTGAGAGAGGAGTTTGTTTTGTGAGGACGAGTGTTTGGGCCACTTTTGAAACTTCTAGGGATAAAGCTTAGAAATTCCATGTCCCAAGGGCAGCGGAACCAGGCTGGGAGAGGGGCTGCATCTCAACCTCTGCTCCTTGTGCTGTTCCTCATGGCTGCTCTCCCCTCCTGCTTGCAGGGCCAGCCAGCTCGAGACCCTTGGCCTCTGCTGAACTGGGACTCTGAGGGTGACCTCAAAACCGAGCAGCGGCCCCTGAGTGGGACAAGGTTGGCACAGCAGTGACAGCTCCCAGGAGATGGACAGGGTCACCAGGCACCTTGTGTTCCAGCAGCCACAGGCCTCGCACAGGCACGACTCCCTGGCAGAGCTGAGGGCCAGCAGTGATGATGATGTGTTCAGCTCTGCCCAGCACAGCAGCCAGAGGGTGGAAAATGGCTACAGCTGGAAGAGGAGGTCCCAGTCACCCTCGTATTTCCTGGAGGGTGGAAGAGATGTCTGGACCCCGTCCCCAGAGAGGGAGTCCAAGCTGGAGGTGGTGAGATCGGGAAGCCTGTACGACCTCCGGGCTTACAAGGGTGAGAGGAAACCCTCCAAGCTCTATGATGACGAGGAGCAAGACCTGTACAGGGTCCCTCCACCCAACATCTCCCCTGAGAAAGCCAGGGAGCTGGAAGATGAGAGGAAGGAGGTGATCCGGAGCCAGGCCATGAGGAAAAGCTCCACCATAGCGGAGAGGTGGAGCTCCATGGATGAGCTGGGCTCCATCAGCAGCCCAGCTGAAGGCAGGCACACAGGCAGTGTCCCCACCAGCTTTGCCATCTGGTTTGACAAACCCTCCCCAGGCAGGGCTGCAACGCCCGTTGACCCTGAGAATATTGACACGGAGCAGATCAACTTCTCTGCGGCTCGGCAGCAGTTCCTGATGCTGGAGAAGACCAACCCCGGCTCGTTTTTCAGCCCAGGGCAGCAGGCCATGTCCCCAAGGCCAGAATCAGTGACAAAAGTCTCCAGAGAAGAGTGGTACAGCCCTGAGATGGCCACAAAGGGTACAAGAGGCTACAGCAGTGCTGGTGCATCGAGCCAGAGCGGGACAGACAAGAGCCTTTACCAGGTTTATGGTGTGTCCTCATACAAGACACCTGAGAAGGAGGAGGTTTATACTCCCAGAAAATCTCACACAGAAAGATCACATCCCATTGGGAAGGTGTCCATCCTGACCAAAGCAGGGTCCAGAGAAGACCTGGACTCTGGCTTGGGTGAGATGTACACTGAAACCACTGCAGGCTACGCCAGTGATGGAAGCACCTCCGAGACCCTCAACGTGGATGTGAGGGCCAGCAGCAACGGGACGAGGGTCAGCAACGAGACACCCATCGAGAGGGAGATCCGCATGGCCTTGGAAAGGGAGGAGAACCTCTGGAAGGAAAGGGGCATCCAGCGGCTGACCTCCAGCAGCGAGCTGGTGGAGATCCAGACCAAGCCTGTCCTCAACATTCACGCGTCTCCCGGGCCGGGCAGGAAAGGGAAGGACAGAGGCCGCGCTTCCCTTTACGTGCAGAGGGAAATCGAGCAGGAAACGAAGCGTGAGGAAGATCTGAAGAGGCAGGGGAGGCTGCTGGGGGCCTATGACAGGGGCACGCAGCAGGAGCTGGAGGAGCGCAGGAAGGTGTTCGAGCAGGAGGAAGCCCCCCAAGAGAAGCCCACTCCCCTGAAGCGGGCAGAGGAGAGGAGGAGCTGGCTTAAAGAGTTTGTGGTGGAGCAACCCTCAAGCCCCACAGAGGACAGCAAGGCTGGGAGAAGCATCCCCAGCTACACAGCCAGCATCGCCCACTTCCAGCTGTCCCAGCCGCGCTTCACCGCCAGCGAGAGGAGCCGGGAGCTGCCCTCGGTGTCCCCGCACGCTTCCGCCAGCGCCAGCAAATGGGGGAGCGAGGATTCCCGGGGAGGAAAACTTCCCAGCTCCACCCAGAGCCCCACCAGCGCTGCTGTCCTGCCCAGGGAGTATTTGAACCTCTCCCTCTGGAAGCCCAAGGTGTCCTTCGTGGAGGACATGGGCACGCAGAGGAGGGAGGATGGCCGCGAGGAGCAGTACCGGCTGCGCACCGGGAAGCCACAAACGTCGGCGCTGATCGAGGAGGAGATCAGGAGTGACCTGCAGAGGGAAGAGGAGCTGCAGGAGCAGCGGAGGAGGCTGATGGACACCTACAGCAGTGCTGCTCCTCAGGAGGGCTCCCGCTCTCGGCACAGCTCTGGTAAGGGAGCACAGGGACGGAGAAATTATTTGGTGGGATGGCTGTAAGGATTCCTCTGTGCTGATAGCAGAATTTTATACCAGCTTGAACTGCTGCTGAGGAGGGATAGGTTCTGCAGGATTCCAGATGCTCGGGTCTTGATGAGTTTTTGTCACATTACAGCAGCAAACAGGGCTGGAAGAGCTCCCGATCTCAGCACAGCTCTGGTAAGGGAACACAAGGATGGAGAAATTATTTGGGATGGGATGGCTCTAAGGATTTCTCTGTGCTGGTAGCAGAATTTGATGCCAGCACACTGGAGTCAGCAGAACTGCTGCTGAGGAGGGATAGGCTCTGCAGGATTCCAGATGCTCGGGTCTTGATGAGTTTTTGTCACATTACAGCAGCAAACAGGGCTGGAAGAGCCCAGCTCATGCATTTTACTCCTTGTTCCTTGACTGGGCCCCAGGCATGGGGTCCAGGCTATGACCAAACCTGCTGGACCTGCTCTGGAGGCAGGTTTGGGGCAGGGGCCTGACACTCCTGTGGGTCCCCACCCCCTGGGAGTGGAACTGAGGTCACCCCCCAATGCTCTTTCTCTCACAGCTGCCTCAGGTGCCAGTGGCAACTACTCCGTGTCCGAGTCTCCTGTCTCCTCTCCTGCCTCCCACCAGCCGGGGATCCTGGGGCTGATCTCGTCCTTCACCCCGCTGAGGGTGACCAGTTCCTCCCAGGGCAGTGCAGAAACCCTCACCCCTGACTCAGCACATTCCAGCCCCTTCGAGGAGCGGAGGAGGAGGGTGAAGGAGGATGGAAAGGTGAACATGCCAAGTGCTTGGGGGGCTCGAGCTTGGGGGAGACTGGTGGCTCTGGGGCTGGAGGTGGCTGCTCCTGACCGATCCAGCTGCTCAGCTCTGGTGGTGGTGGCACCATCAGAGCCAGGCAGCGCCTGCTGTTCAGAGCTGCCAGCACTGGGTGGGACTGCAGAGGAGCAGCACCTTTCTCCTGTGGGGAATCCCGGTCTGAGATGTTCCCCCAACCCCAGGGAGGGTTTAGCTGCACGTGCTGCCTTCCCTTGCCTCTCCTGTGCCCCAGATCCAGCAGCCTGTGGATATTCCCCTGCCAGGCTGCCGTTATCTAATCGTGTTTTCCTCTTTTCACAGTACGCAGGCATCGAACCTGTGGACAAGGTCAACACAGAGGTAAAGCCCTGACACCTCCCACCTTCTCCAGCTCCCCACACTCCTGGAGGCTTTGTGGGATGGACAGGGGGGACGGGATGGTCCTGGGATCACTCAGGTGGACACTGGGTCAGCAGAGAGGTTGGACAGGATGGTCCTGGCTCACACAGGGACCATTTGGGTGGGCACTGGGTCAGGCAGAGTGGACTGGGGAGGTCCCCTCACTCCTGGAGGCTTTGTGGGATGGACAGGGGGGGACAGGATGGTTCTGGGACCACTCGGGTGGACACTGGGTCAGGTAGAGTGGGTTTGGGAGCTCCCCTCACTCCTGGAGGCTTTGTGGGATGGACAGGGGGGGACAGGATGGTTCTGGGACCACTCAGGTGGACACTGGGTCAGGCACAGCAGATTGGACAGGATGGTCCTGGCTCCCATGGGCACCACCCAGGTGGACACTGGGTCAGGTAGAGCAGGTTTGGGAGCTCCCCTCACTCCTGGAGGCTTTGTGGGATGGACAGGGGTGGGACAGGACGGTCCTGGCTCCCACGGGCACCACCCGGGTGGACAGTGGGTCAGGCTGGGGAGCCGGCAGGGGGAGTGGGAGCAGCTCTGCAAACCAGCTCGTTGTGAAAGTCTCTCCTTTACAAAGATCCTGCCCGTTGTGGTCTCTGCAGGTGGTGGAAAGCACCCGAGTGTTCCGCCACAAGAGCGCCATGGCCCAGCGCTGGGAGGCGGGGCAGTACGTGCGGGATGAGGACTGAGGGAGCGCCATGGGGGCTGGCCCTGCTCACAACCGCCTGGTGCACGACCTAAATACTCCATCAGTTCCACCCACCGCAACAATCAGAGACGTGAACCCTGCTAATCAATCTGGTTTATTGTTAAACTGATAATCCTTCCATGCAATAGATCAGCTCCTTCCTCCTCCTCCTCCTCCTCCCTGCGGGGTGGAGGAACACTTTTATTTTTTTTTTCTTAAGAGGGAAAAAATTGGATCAGTATCTTTTTAATCACTTCCGCCTGGAGCCAGCCAGGTGAAATCACCCGATAATTCACTTTGCCCCTCGGGAGCTGTCTCAGGCTTACAAAAGAGCTGTTTTATTTCTCAGTGGTTTTAGGTTTTTAAGTACCGCAAGGCTGAGCACTGCCTTGGGGGTACCTGAACTGAGGCCTCTGGATCGGTGTTGCCGTGGGACTTGGGAATCAACATTGGTTTAACTCCTGTGATCCATGGAGATGCAGCAATGGAATATAAAAAAAATAGACATAATGCTGTTTATTTTGCTAATTTATTAAAGAGGTTTACACTCTCTCGGTATTCCAGGCCTGTTCTGTCCGCCTGGTTTTGCTCTGGTGTTTCAGATGAGCACCGGGATCCCACCGGGAGGGCTTGGTAACACCGGGGTCGGTAGGAGGAATCGCTGCGCGGGGCGGGGGCGGCACCGGGAAATGGCACCGGGTGGGCTTGAAAGTCCCGTTCGACCCCAACCGCGCTGCCCCCGTGCCCGTCCGGCCGGCCCCGCTAGGGGGCTCCCGGGCAGCGCCCGCGGCTCCGGTACGGACCCGCCGGGACCCCGGTACCGACGGTACCGACCCCTTCTGCAAGCACTGACCAAGGTCCGGTTTGGACCCGTTGGGACCCCGGTACCGACGGTACCGACCCCTTCTGCAAGCACTGACCAAGGTCCGGTTCAGACCCGCCGGGACCCCGGTACCGACGGTACCGACCCCTTCTGCAAGCACTGACCAAGGTCCGGTTCGGACCCGTTGGGACCCCGGTACCGACGGTACCGATCCCTTCTGCAAGCACTGACCAAGGTCCGGTTTGGACCCGTTGGGACCCCGGTACCGACGGTACCGACCCCTTCTGCAAGCACTGACCAAGGTCCGGTAAGGATCCACTGAGACCCCGGTACCGACCCCATCCTCAAGCGCTTACCGGGGTCCGGTACGGATCCACTGAGACCCCGGTACCGACCCCCTCTGCAAGCACTGACCAAGGTCCGGTTCGGACCCGTTGGGACCCCGGTACCGACCCCCTCCACAAACGCTGATGGGGGTCCGGTAAGGATCCACTGAGATCCCGGTACCGACCCCCTCTGCAAGCACTGACCGGGGTCCGGTATGGACCTGCAGGGATCCCAGTACCGACCCTCTCAGCAAATGCTGATGGGGGTCCGGGACAGATCCACTGAAACCCCGAAATGGTCCCGCCTGGACCCCGGTACCGACCCCCTATGCAAGCGCTGACCGGGGTCCGGTACGGACCCGCCGGGACCCCGGTACCGACCCCACTCTGCTGACGGGGGGGTCCCGGTGCAGTCACTGACCGGGGGTTTCCCTGGTGGAGGAGCCCCGGGGAGATGCCCGGGTGCTGTGACAGGTCAGAGCGGGCACACGGCGCAACCCAGAAACGGGGGCGAAAGAGCCCAAACTGGGGTGGTCTGGGGTCTGAGGGAAGCAGGGAGCAGAGCTGTGACCGTAGCTGGGTCACCCAGGACCAGCAGGACAGCTCTCAGTCTGGTGTCATGGTGATGGCACCAGTGCTCCAAAGCACAAGAGGAGCCAGCAGACGCCCTCCAGCACCGGAGGAGTTTGTCTGGTTTTATGTCGCTTCAAACATCCTGAAGTTACTTCTTGATGTTCAGTTGGTTGGATGGGACCAAGTGGGGCAAAGAGCTTGACCCACAAGGCTTCCTTTGACACCATGGGAATGGCTCCTAGGGCTTCAAAGGGCCCAAAGCTCTGTGGCACTGGGCTGGGAGCAGGGCACACTGAGCACAACAGGGAACACCCCAGTGTTCCAGGAAAGCATCACCTGCTGTTCAGACACAGACAGACAGGACTGAATTAAAGGCTCTTTTATTTGGCTCTGCCAACAATGCAACCAAAAACCTACCTGAGCTGTAACAGTGCTGGGGCAGTGAGCAGAGCTGAGCACACCTCCCAGTGCCTTTGTGGAGCTGTGTTTTGCACTCCAGGGAAACCACTTACCATAAAACCTTTCAACATTGTCAGACACTTAAAATAACTTCTTAGAACAGCCACAACTTCTTCAATCTATGAATCTTTCCCTAAGGGAAATGACCTGAACCTTGCCAGAAGTGTTCCTGCAAGGTTGGGATTGGCAGCACCATCACTCTCCTGCTGCTCATCCTTCCCCACAGGCTGAGCTTGTGGGGTGTCACCTCAAAATGTGGGTGCAGCTGACACTCCTGGCCAGGCCCTGCCACCCCCAAGCCCTCTCTGTGTCAGCAGTGGTGGTTTCTAACAGCATTGACAGTGTGGTAGAACATTAACTCGTTTGGCAAATGTGAAACTGAAGACTCTCATTAACTCACTGAATTATCAATTCCAGTAACAGAAACAACAATAAACGAACTTCCCTGAAAGCCAAGGCACTGCAGATGTGTAGGTACCTTCAGTGCCAAGGTGAGGCTCAGCAGAAGGACGTCTGTTCTCAACCTACACCAAATATTGCAGTAGGATTGTGTTTCAGAGCAGCCTTGGAGTGGTTGAAGGGCAAGGCTGAAGGGACACCCCTATTTCTTGGTCTTCTTTACTGCTCCTCTCACTTCCTGCGTAATAACTTTCAAGATATTATTAATTTTGGCTTTTGACAGTGGCTTCCTGATGTACCACACGTTGTCCCAGACAGAGTACAGTGACTTGGGAGACAGGTAAAGAGGGTGGTTGTCATCCAGCATGTCTGCTGGCCTCCTCCTGGCATACTCCTTGTAACTGGAGACTGGGCAGTTCTCTGGATCCTCAGGCTTGGCAAAGAGCAGTGGGTTTGGCTCCCCTTCATTTCCCTCAGGGCTCAGATCATCCTTCCACTCCAAGTACTCCACCTCTCCTTTGGTCTTCCTCAGCACCACCTGTCCCCAGCACAGCTGGTGGGCCTGGTAGTGGGTGTTTGCCCCAAACCCCCTAATGAGGTTGGCGAACATGAGGTGCAACAAGCCCTGAGGGTTTGTCTTGCTTAAAATTCCCTTCTCAAGAAGATTTTCCACATCTTCACTTGTCAGGTTCTCCACAACATTCCACTGTTCCTCCTTCTTTTGAAGCAAGTACCTATGTTTTAATTTATAGGCTTCCTGAGAGGCCTTGAACTCTGGCCCTCTCAATATGCTGTACTGGTAGTGGTGCTCCTGGAGGTACCTGTTGATGCTGCACCTGAAGATGTTTAAGGAACTGGCAGAAAAATCCATGCCATTCTGTTTTTTGGCAGAGCTGAAGAAGGATACCAGGTACTGGTCGAGGTCTGCGGGAGGCAGCCTGTGGATCTTGCGTGTCTCGGAGGGGTGGTGCCCCTTCAGCCACTCTTCAAACACTTTTATGTCTCCAATGGTATTGCTTTTCTTTTTCTCCTGCTTCTTCAGCACATCTAAAAGAAAAGATATAGTTTTGTGGACAGGAAGAATCCACAAAGATCAGGAAAACACAAGGAGATACAGGATAGTGTCTATCTCTGCTTTCTGGAAGCCATTCAGAGAGGACAGGACTCTCCCAAAACCCTTCCCCTAGACCTGTGGGTCATATTTGTGTTCTCCACAAGACAGCACAACCCAACAGTGCCCAGCTCTCCAGGGAAAGTTGGGTCCCTCTCCCTTGGCAGCTGGCCCTGCTCATTGCCACATAGGGAAATTTCCCCTTCATGAACCAAAGGTTGGGGTGGATGGTGAGGGACAACAAACAGGTGAGTAAAAGTCTACTATGACTTTGTTTAAAGGATTGCCAGGATTGCAGTTGGGCTCTCTCTCAAGTTGCCATGGCAATCCCACATCCACCTAGCTCGATGTAGCATGAGAAATGAATTCTTTGGATTGCTGGAAAGCTCCATCTGCTCGCCTGTGACTCGGCCAGGGCTGAGGATGGCGTGATGGAAAAGCCAACACCTAGAACCCTTTTTTGCACCAGGTTCTTTTTTACAGGCTTAGTTGTCATCCTGAAAGACTGATGGCTGTCCCAGTTTTTTGGGGTTTTGGGCTGTTTTGTGCTGGCTGCTCCAGGTGCAGAGAGGAACAGCTCATGAATCAATCATGCTGAGGCCTCCTCTGAGCCATGAGCCAGTTACCTTGGCAGAAACAGCTACTACAGGCCATTCCCAGAAGAATTTCCAGTCCCTTCACATGACACATGATGTCAGTTATGAAAATAGTCAAATACTGCTCCCAAACCCCAACTATGGCAGTTTGTGTGGTTATGGCTCCACAAGAAACAACAACCCCTAAGCCTTTTCAGGGCCAAGCACACCCCAGGCAGACCTCAAATGCCACCTCAGCACCTCTGCCCTTCACAAGGACATGCCCAGGCCCTGTGCTGCAGGACAGCACATACAAAAACCTTAATTCTTGAAAGGAGTAAAGCAATGTGTGGAGTCCTGCATAGGAAATTCTTCTAGCACTGGGAGGTTTTGCCACTGGCCTTGGTGCAGCTTTGGCCACAATTTCTCTGCATTATTTCCTCTCGTTTCTTTCTCTTCAGACCTGAGTTCCCTGCTCTAGCTCCAGTTTCCCACAGGGACTCTCTCAAGTACAGCCAACATACTGTGTGGGGGTACTGGGTAAAATGGAAGACCAAAGTATTCAAACTGGGATGTTGGGACTGGGCCACAGCCAAGAACACCTTTGGGTACCCCAGAGAAGGGCATTCCCTACAAAAGCACCAATTCCTTTAGGCAGGGAGCTTTGTAGTCCCCTCAAGCAGAAACAGGAGTGCCCCGAATCCAAGAGATTTCCTTGGATGCTGCAGAACAGATCTTGGCAGTGACGTGAACTCACCCTCCTTGGATATTTTGGGAAAGTGATTAATGGAACACCCCCACACCCCTGCAGGCACACAACTCCACGCTGCCTTACCTCCATTTGAGGCTGCAGGTGGATGTCTCTCTGGACTCTGGAAGGCTGAAGAACAAGGTGTCTGCTCTGATCCTGATGTGTCACTGTCCTCACCCACGTTCTCAGCACCATCCCCACTGGAGCCCATCCCCAGTGTGCCACACTCTGAAGGGCTCAGCTGGAGATGTTGCTGAACAGCAGTAGAGGCTTGGAGCTCAAAGAACATCACTGAGGGCTGGGATTCAAGCTGGGCCTTGGCTTCAGTGCTGGGGACAGGAAGGGGTTTGGGACATACCTTTGGTGCTGCTGACCCTGGGAGGCTCCTTGCTCTGGAAGTTTCAGCCATGGGCCCTGCAGCAGTGGAAGGAGCCAGCCTCAGGATGTTCCTGTTCAGATCCTCTGAGCTGCTGACATGAGCCTGCAGAATGTAGGCACGGGCCAGGGGTGGCTTTGCTGTGGGGGTAAAAGCAGTTTTTTGGGAGGCTGTTGGCTGGTGCAATGCCATCTTCTGGCAGTGGTGCATCTGCAACTTCTCAGCAGATGGCTCTGACACATTATCCTGGCTGGTTCTGTCTCCTTTGTTGTCTTCATCTGTCTCACACTGCTCTTCATCAGAGATAATGATCTCTGCGTCTTTGTACGTTTTGGACTTCACATGCTGCTCACCAGTCTGGACTCTACTACCAGACACAGAGAAGTGCTGCTCTGCTGCAGAGAATTTGTGTTTCCCGCTATTTTGACTCCCCTTGGGCTCGATATTCCTTGTGTAGGGGCTGCCAGCCTTCTGCTCAGCAACCCCTTGGGATCTGCCACGTGACCCTGTGCTCCCAGAATCTTCTTGGTCCATCTCAAAAGATGATGGGGTCAGCCTGAGCTTCTTTTCCTCAAAGCTGGATTCCCTTGCCAAAGATTCAGAAGGCAGGAACCTCTTTCTCCCTCCTAGAGCCTCAGGCACTTCTTCACCTGTGTTGTGTGACTTCCCACAGTGCCAGTGGTAGGCATGTCCAGCTCTGCACATCCACAGCACAGCGTTGTCACTGCTCACATGATCTGTGTTCTGCATGAATTCCAGGCCTGGGATCTGGTTGCATATGGTGCCATGAGTGTGTGCCCAGATCACAAGGTTGGAGAGATCTGTGTGAAGGGAACTGGAACTGCTGCACCCTCTGTCATTGCTCTCACTCTGTAAAGGTGTCAGAGAGAACATGAGAGAGAGAGAAGCAGTCCTGGGGCTGTTTCTGTCCCTCCCCAACCATGTAATAATTCTACACCAGCAATCTCATCTCAGAACTCTTTTTAAAAATCAGTTTGTTCATTCTTTCTTGTCTATGCTATCATTTATGCCATAACAGAACACTCACCATGCTGCTGCTCTCTGTCTCACTGAGCCTTCTCTCAGGTGGGGATCAATCAGTGATGCTCTGAGTGGCCTTTCTCTCTCAGAACCTGAAAGGATCATCACATGGGTGTGCTATATACATGGAGAAGTGTTTATGTACATATATAAAACCCTGAGCAGAAGATGCAGCTGAATTTCTCCATGCTCAGCCCACTGCAGGCCTGTGCCCTCCCTGGGCTGAGCTCCCACTGCACTCTCAGGAACTCTACACACAAAACCTGCCTGGGGTAAATATTTGCAGGATCAGCCTCTGCAACACCAACGGAACGGAAACTAAATATAAACACTGAAAATAGAATTTTACAAACTGAACTCTGCAAGCCATTGCTTCAGCACTCTGGGGTTGGCAAGCTCTGTGTCTCCAAGTGCTGAACTGCAGAGAGAGAACAAGGAATGGTGAGGCTGCTTCAGCCTGACATCCTCTAACTTTGCAAACAGTTTCCCAGATGAAGGACTTGCACATGCAACTTGTATTTATATTACAGACTAAATCTGAACCTCTCCCATCTGTCCGGAAGGCTCCATGCCTGGAAGTCATTCCTGTGTCACAGGGGACATGCAGCATGTCCTCAGCACCACAGCAGCCCAGGAGACATCACTGACACCACACACTCACATCTCAGTCTGTGATTAATTAAAATCTCTGCAATCAGTGATGGGAAAAGAGGCAAGGCTTAAAACACTGGAACCTTGTCTAAAGAGGTTCTTTTAGCAGGTGTTTTGAGCAGTTCTGGCTACACAGACCTCAGCTCTTGGAGAGAACAGGCCCTGACTGGTGGCCTGTGAGTGTGTGCTGCTGAGAGCACACCTGAGGACATCTGAGCACACCTGAACAGGCACAGGAGCTCCAGCCCTGGGGCTCCTGCTCTCCCAGAGAGCTGGGCAGCATGGGAGAAGCCATCCCAGCTGTAGGGCTGCTCTGCAATCCATGAACTCAGGGATTTATCTCAGAGGGTGAGGGTGAAGGCTGCCTGAGGTGCAAACTGAGGGTGAAGCCAACAGCAAAAGGGCAGGAAGGGCTGTGAGTGCTGGCACTGTGCCCAGTGCCCTCAGTGCCCAATGCCCTGGGTGCCCTCAGTGCCCACCCAGCACAGCCCAACAGTGTGAGTTGTTCTCTTTCTCCTGCCCAAAGAGAGCAGCTCATACCTCTGACAGGTGCCAGCTGACCAGGAACTGCTCCCTTCATGATGAGCCTGCAGCACAGCACACAGCTCCTTTCTGCACTTCCATCAATCCATATGTTCATTCCTAATGATAGCACAGATAATTTTAGCCCAAATGCTTGGCTGATGCACGTGCCAGCATGTGGAATGTGCAAAGGCGGGATTAAATGAGAATATTTTACTGAAATCTGCTGCTGCTTTAACAAAAAAAAAAATCAGACAATAAAAGCCTTTTTGGGAGCAGCAAATGCAATCTGAGCTCCTGATGTTAATCAAGGCCTTGTATGGGATCTACCCTTCCTGTGAGCTCACTCCTGATGAACCTCAGCAAACAGGGCAGGGAGTCACATCCAATGGCCATTTCAGCTGCCCTGACCCCTCACAGGCTCTGCCCAAACTTCTCCCCAGAGGTGTTTGACCTGTTCCCACCTCCTCAGGCCAGAGAAGCTCACACTCTGATGCCACTGAGACCCTACAAGCTCAACTTGGGGCAGAATCATTTTCCCTCCTGAAGTAAAAGAGAATTTTATCTTCAAGTTCAGCCTGCTTGTGGAAGAACCATTTTCCCTCCTGAAGTAAAAGACAGTTTTATCTTCAAGGTTTTTTTTTTTGTTTTTTGTTTTTTGTTTTTTTTGGTTTTTTTTTTTTTTTTTTTCCCTGAAAGGGCTGGGCCATTCAGACAGACTCAGAGGAACTTCCATGCCAACAATCTGGTGCCTTCAGCCAGTGTGGGAAAAGGTAACAGGAACGGGAAGCTCCCAATGGTCACAGGGCCACAAAATCACTGACTTGGCAGATGAACATCTTGATCCCTATCACAGCCCTCTGCAAATGGAATGCTTTTATCTTCCCTTATCTCCAGGCACATGTCTTCCTCTTCCTGAGCTCTTTGAAAGAAAAAAGCCTTTTTTTTTTCCTTCTCTTGCTGTTTAGTTCCCAGCACAGGCTCTGGTGCTCAGCTACAGACCCAAAGGCTGCTGTGACCCTCAGATTTCCAGCAGCTGAGAATCCCTCAAAGGAATGGTGAGTGGAATCAGTCTGGATTCACAGCTGAGTGAGAAAAATGACCACTGGCTTCCCTTTGAATAATAAAAATCCATCTTGATCTTTGTCACAGTTTTTACCTGGGGAAGGATCTGGGCTTAGAGTTTGGGGTTTTTTGCTTGTTTTGGAGCCTTGTGCCTGATTCTGTGGCTGTGTGGCTGGGGGTGATGTTGTGGGTTAATCCTCTTTCCAGGAGAGGCTCCCATCTGATAATGGACACTGTGTATAGGACCCACACCTTTCTGCAGGAAAACAGGACATTCCAGAGCTGTACAGTAAAGGATTTTTTTTTTAAACCACAGAGAATTCAGTCTACTGCTAAAACCTACAGTTAGGTGAATTCAGGTTCACTTATGGAAAAAATAAACTTGGGTTTTTGTTTTTTTTTGGTTTGGGGTTTTTTTATTTTGGGAGGTATTTTTTTTGTTGGTTTTGGGGGTTTTTTGGGGTTAGTGGTTTTTTGGGGTTTTTTTGGATGTGTTTTGTTTTGTGTTGTTCTTTGGCTTTTGGTTGTTTTTTTTGTTTGCTTGTTTTTGGTTTTTTGGTTCTTTGGGGTTTTTTTGTTGCTGTTTTTTTGTTTTTTTTTTTTTAATCTACAAGGTTTGGTTTCTCAGGCCCTGCTCTGCACACCTTTCCAGGCCTCAGTGCTGTGGGTGCTGATTTTACCTCTGTATCCCAGAAAACGTGGCCAGGTAATTTCACAAGAGTCTCCAGCACTTCAGGGGAAACTGAACTTTGGGCTGACTAAAACACGGAAATTTTTTTTTTGTTTGTTTGTTTTAAGGCTTTATGTGTGTCCTTTGAGTCCTTGCTGGGGGGGGGGGAGAGCAAACTCAGCACTTTCTGAGATTTATCCCCCTGTAAGGTCTGTCAGACACAGAGTGACCTGAGATTGTCACCACTGGGATCTTCCCCTGTCCCCCTCCCAGGTGTGCTGAAGGGCTGAACCCATAAAACAGACACAGCCTTGTGCAAACAGGAGCTCTGCATAAAGACACTGATTTGGTGGCACTAAAAGCCCTTTGCCCCCTGTGTCCTTGTCCCATTGCCCTGTGACAGCCCTGCCTGGTGCCTCTCAGGGGCTGCAGTGCCTGTTTTGCAGATTAGAACCTGGGACATGCACACAGAGCCAGAGAATTGGAGAGCTCTGACTTCCCTGCTCCAGATAAGACAGCGCAGGAAACTGCAACAATCCTGCCAGGAAAACAACAGGATACAGAACAGCAGAGCTTAAACTTGACTCCTGCTCCCTTGGGAAAGCCTCCCTGGAGGTGAGGGGAGCTGGGACAGCCCCCAAACACACGTCTGGAGGCACTGCTGGGGCTGTGTCAGGGCAGGAAGGGCTGAAGCTGCACTCAAACACATCTGGCTGCAGCACAGGAGCTGAGTGGAGCAGCTGCAGCTCATGGCTGCCAGAAATCATGGAGCTTGTCCCACCCTCCTCAGCAGGAGCCCGGGGGATGGATCCATCACTTCCTAACACATCATTTTTCCTGTTCTCTGCGTTGTTTGTTTGCCTCTTCATCTGCCCTGTACAAGAACCTTGTGAGCACCCCTTCAGCTATTTTCCTGCTTGCCCACATCCTCCCAGCAGCCCCCTCCTGCCCTGCTTGCAGAAATACAATTCCCAGGATACATCCTGTACTTGCTGCAGGGCACCATGCCTCCATTTTGAGAGAGGATCCCAGAAAATCCCACCCGGAGTTGTCTGAGGAGGGCAGGATCTGACTGCAGGCACCAAGAGGGATTCAAACCCTGCTGGCAAACGCTGCCCTCCAGCACCACATTCCTCAAACAAGACTTTTTTTTGTTCAAACACTCGGACATCACTTTTTCCCCGAGTTCTAATTATCTCTGCTCCTGAGGGGCTGAGTTCCAGAGCCACTGGACTGGGATGCAACTGTGAGCACTAAATCAAGGCCTCTGAAAAATCCAAATAAATCAGAAAATCTAATAAAAGCCACGGGCAGCTGGCATAGCACTGCCTGGGCCACCAAACCAGCCTGAGTGAAAGGGAAAAAATTCATTGGAAACCATGAACTTCTATTAATAGGAGCTCACGTTGTATTTCCCAGGAGGAAGTTGGAAAGCTGCAATCAGCAATGGCCAAATGTGTGACCTGGGCAGGAAATGCTGCAGTGTCACTGTCACAGTGTCACCGTGGAGTCTGGGGGCACCTCACACCTGTGCCAGTGCCCTGGGGGTGTCACCCTGATTTTTTAAGTTTTTCTAAACCTTCTGATTTTGACATTCTTGTAACAAACTTTCTCACACAATTTCTGTAAACCACTCATTGTTCTTTTATGGAGGAAAAATCTGATGAACTGTTGGTTTGTCCAGTGTCATTGCAGAGGTGGCACTGTCACTTTCCAACCCACTGTCACTTTTGGAAAACTGTAAATCTTGGAGCAGAAAATAAACTTCATTTTTCTTCACCTTGAGAGCAGCGCTGTGTTGTTTCTCCTCTCGGGGTTTGTCGCCAAGCACCGGGCACCGGGTGGCTCCGGTACCTCCCTTTGCTCCTCCCGGTTCTGCCGCCGGGCTCGCCAATCATCCGGGAGCGACGTGGAACGGGAATCCTTTTGTTCCGGAGCCGCCCGGTACCGGCAGAGGGAGCTCGGCTCCGGTGCCGGCAGGGGGAGCTCGGTTCCCGTACCGGCGGGGGGCGCTTGGTCTTGGTACCGGCGGAGAGCACTCGGTACGGCAGGGGGAGCTCGGCTCCGGTACCGGCGGAGCGCGCTCGGTACCGGTACCGGCAGAGGAGCTCGGCTCCGGTACCGGAGGGGGAGCTCGGTCCCGGTACCGGCGGAGGGCTCCGGTAGCGGCGGAGCGCGCTCGGTACCGGTACCGGCAGAGGGCGCTCGATACCGGCGGAGTGCGCCCGGTTCCGGTACCGGCAGGGGGAGTTCGGCCCCGGTACCGGCGGAGGGAGCTCGGCCCCGGTACCGGCAGGGAGAGCTCGGTACCGGTACCGGCAGGGTGAGCTCGGCCCCGGTAGCGGCAGGGGGCGCTCAGCCCCCGGTGCTCGCCCCGGTCCCACCGGGAGCGGCAGCCCCGCAGCACCGGCGGGCAGGGCCGGGAGGAGCGAGTTCCCGGGCCGGGCTCGGTCCGTGCTGCTCCACCGGGATCAAACCCCAAAGCCGGGGCTGAGAGGGGAGGGCACAAATCCTGTTTTGTTTCATTCTCAGGAAGTTTATTGCGGTTTTTGACATTTCTGAGCCGCCTTTTAAAGTTTAACTAAAATCATCGTGTGACACGAGGTGTTTCGTCACTAAACTGAACAGAACCAATCCAATCCAACCCAAAGCCACACAGCACTGCTGGGAACAGGACATAGCAGCCAGATTTCACCCCAGTTTTGGGGCTGGCACCAGACCCTGTCCCCTGCTGTCCCACCTGGGCACAGAGCAGAGCTCACGTTTCCCCAGCACGCTGTGGCTGGAGCGTGGCAGCAATTTGTTATTAAATAGTATTTGTGGTGAATCTCTGACTTGTAATTACATGTAATTGTTCACAATGGGACATGGTAACCTACTTCTTTTGCAATACAAACCATCTTTAGTGACTGACACCTCAGCTCCCCTGTCTAAAGCCTCTGAAATTGAGGTGACTCAACCTGGGGTGCAGGACTCATCTCACCAGCACCAGGCAAACGCTCACGTTCACTTCTGCACCCCAGGTGTTTCCAGAGGTTGGCTGGGATGGGATGGGAAATGGCTCCTGGAGGCAGGAAAAAACACTGCTGGTAACAGGGCTGGTAACAATGTACCTTGCAGGGAGGGGAAGCTCCCTGGCTGTGGGATGGCTCCTTCCAGTCCCGGCTGGATCTCTGGCATGGGCAGCACAAAAGGAGCCCCAAGTTCAGCATCCCCCAGGGTTTTGGCCACAGGCTCCCTGGTGATGCCATCTGTGACACTTAGAGGCTCCCACCTTTGCTCAATTTTCTACTCTGTCCGTGTCTTGCCATGTCCCTGCCTCCCTTACCTGCTCCAAGGTCAGGCAGGAGCCTCCCACAGAGCAGAGCACTGCCCAAGGACAGGATCTCATCCGGGGCACAGGGCAGCCTAGGAGAGAGGGGAGATGGTGTTTGTTAGGAAAGGGAACTCAGAGCAAGCTGCCAATCCCTGGGGTGGGATGGAAGCCGTGAGCAAAGCTCTGAGAGCCCTCAGCTTTGTTGGGCTCTGAGTGGTCACCAGGACCAGCAGCATCTGGAGATTGCTGCCCCCCACTCCCTGAGAGCCTTAGAGATAAAAACCCCACAGCTGGATGATCCTTTGGACAAGAAACACACACTTGGCCTTGGATCCAGGAGAGCTGCAGCTGTAACACCCTGCCCAGAGCATGAGGAGGAGCAAACCAAGCAACTCCACTCAACAGATTCCAGAGAAACCAGAGCCCATTTCAGAGAATTTGGATCTGGAATTCTCTGAAATCAGCTGAAAGTGTCCCTGAGGGAAGGATTCTGAGAACTGACTTCCACCTGCTGCAGAAGGAACTTGTCATCTTGCACTATGGAACAAAGTATTTTCTCAATCAATCAAGTATTGTCATGTAATTTTTGAGCAAGAAAATGGAGCTGAACTGCCCCTCTGGAGGGAACTTAGCTCCACAGGGAGAGTGAGTGAGCTCATGGAAATGCTCCTCTGGCTCAAGGTGCAGGCAGTACCAGCCAGGAGTGACACATCCCCAACTCCCAGACCTGCTGCCAGGCGCGGGGAGTCTCTTTTGGGCCGTGGTGATGCTGGTTTTACCCAAAACCAGGAGTTCAGTGCTGTGGTGCACACAGAGCTGATGGTTCTGCCCACAAGGAGCCCCTGTGCCTGTGTTTTGGGGGTGCTGGGGCCCCATGAGGCAGCCCTTGCACAGGCTCCTGTCATTGTCACTGCCCTGGTATCAGAGAGCTCACCAATTAAATATTAAAACTTCTAAAGGATATTGAGTTTCTTTTGTTCCTTTGGCATGGCCAGTGTTCTCAGTTCTCCCTGACTTCCCATGCTGCATCTTCCTGCCTTCATGTTCTTTTAATGCTGAATTTCATACTCCAGAGGGCTTCCTTCACCTCCTGTCTGTCACAGGGAGCATCTGCTGTACAATGCAGGCCAGGAGACAGCATTTAGGGAGCAGGCTGCTCACCCAGATCCCAGACCACAATCAAACCCCCAATTCCATGGTTCTGCACACAGGCTGTCATGTCCCTTCATACACTTCCAGCCAGTTTGATCCAGAGCTCTTTGGCTTTGAGTCTGGAATCACAAAGTGAGATTCCTGAACATTTTCACCATCTGAAGCATGAGCAAACCTTCACACCACAAAAGCAAAAACCCCTTAGCCACAGAGCAAGGCTTCCTTGAGCTGTTCCACTGCACAACATCCTTTGGGAACATATGGGCCAGCAACCACGAGATGCCCACAGCATAACTACAGCACTGACAAACCAATTGAGCCTCAGCAGCTGCCTCTGGGAAGGTTTCATTCATGCCCAGCACTGCCTTTTAAACTTGAGTGCCACTGGAACAAACACATCTTTGATCCAAGCAGGGAATAATTTGAAGCTTTGTGTTTAATAGAGCTGCAGCCCTGGGGAAATGATGTCGATCTTGGCTGGGATGACAATGGGGCTCATGGCAGGCACAGAGCATGGCTGTCCCCATCCTCTGCGGGCACAGAGCGTGGCTGTCCCCATCCTCTCTGAGCACAGAGCATGGCTGTCCCCACCCTCTCTGGGCCAGCTGTGTTTGGACATCTTTGTTCTTGACTCAGTGTGGAAATAAGCTGCACAGCTCAGGCTCCTGATTTGCCATGTGTGGCACCAAAACACAGGATTTGGGGAAGAGGGGAGCAGGATTTGGGCAATCCCTCCTGTCCTCTTGTTCCTTCTGCCTCTGGAGTCTCTCATGTCCCACTTAGCTCCAGGGGAACCAGAGCAGAAATTAGGGGCTGCAAACACAAATGTGGAGGAGCACATGGGCAGTACTGGGCTGTACACCCCTGTGTGATCTGTGTGTCCCAGGACACACACACCTCCTTTTATACTGTGAACACCTCTTTCAATGTTCAAATGTTGCAATTTCTACCTGTAAAATGCTGTGTTCAGAACAGGCAGGCTCCACACCCCAGGGAGCAGCCCTGGATGCTATGCAGGTGCCTCTGTCAGGGCCACAGCAAAGATTAGGGACTGCAAATGCAAACATGGACAGCACATGGGCAGTACTGGGCTGTACACACCTGTGTGATCCATGTGCCTGAGGTGGGGACACACACCCCTGTGTGATCTGTGTGTCCCAGGACACACACACCTCCCTTTATACTGTGAACACCTCTTCCAATGTTCAAATGCTGCAATTTCTACCTGTAAAATGCTGTGTTCAGAGCAGGCAGGCTCCACACCCCAGGGAGCAGCCCTGGATGCTCTGCAGGTGCCTCTCTCTCTGTCAGGGCCCTTTTTCATTTAAATGACCCGTGCTCAGACTGGGACATTCTCCTGTCTGGAATCATCTGGCATCTGTGCCATATCCATTTGAATGGCAGATGCAACAGGAGACACCTGTGGACAGAGGGGCAGAGCTAAGGTTTCAGGAACAATCACAGGTGAGGGATGGAGAGGCTGCAGCAATAATGCATGAGCTGCACCTGCCTCCCCTGGGCCCTGCAGCACTGCTCCACTTCCCTCTGAGCTGGGAGAACCAGTACAGCACTGGGAAACTGGGAACACCACGTTATGGTGTGATGGGAGAGAAGCAGATCTGAGGGGGTTGAGTACTCTCAAAGTCCTGCAGAGCTCCCCAGGTTCCAGCTCTGGAAATTAATTCTGAGCCCCCTCAGAGGCTGATCGGGAAATTGGCATTATCCTTAAGAGAGTCACAAAATCAAATGATTGTGAAAAAATTAAGGAGCTTCTCAGGGCATTGCTGGGCACAGGGAAGAAACAGGATGGCACTTATCTGTCCCTGCAAACAAACCCTAACTAAAGCAAGAAGGAAATGCAGAGCTGGAGCCATGGACAGACAAGCATTTACTTCCCTGCCCTGGGATAGAGGGAGATGTGCTTGGAAGAAGGGTTGTTTGTATAAATAAATGTTCATTCTTGGCAGTGGAATGCAAACTATGCTGAGGGGCTGGAACCAGGAAAGCTGAGGCCAGAGCAAGGGAGAGACGGAGTGAGGCTGCAGGGAGGAAATTCACATTCATTTTTAGCAACTTGGAGAGGCTCTCAAGCCTGTTTGACATTTTTAATTATGCTGATGCAGAGCCTATTTCAAGGACAAAAAAAAAAAAAGTCAGGATTGCAGGTTAAACAATTAGGAAATTTCACACCAGACAGTGAGGAGCAGTGCTGCCTGGGGATCTGGAGACTCTCTCAAACACGGGATCATCTTTCAGCCTTTCTAGACAGATGGAATTTGAATGTCTTGCAGAATCCTCGCCCAGGTCAGGAACTCAGAGCATAGCCCTGTAAACCTCCCCTGATGGTATTTTCTGAGAGCACACAGGAGGCAGGAAAGATGAGCCTGAGCTGCTGGTTTCTGAAAGTCCTGCAAGGTTTCTGAAGGGCAGAAAATCATCCTGGCAATGTGGCATCAACTATGTCAGAATCTGTAACTTTACAGTGGGAAACAAATGCAATTTCTGGGGCAGAGTGAGCTCAGCTCGATGGTTTCACATCACCAAGTCAGGGCTTGCTTTCCATGCTCAGAAAATGACCTTTTGTCATGCAACCACCATGACCTCAGGGTCTCACTTTCCCTGTGTATTGTGGAAAAGACTTTACCTGCTTGCTCACCCACTGTCCTCTCTGAAAAATGTAAAAATGTGTAAGGACCTGACCCTGCATTTCAGTTTGGGTGTCAGGAGTTGCCTCTTTCAGTCCTCCTGCTCTGAGTCCTGTACTGGGGGACAGAGGAATGGAATTGGAACCTTCACCTTCTCTTTGAGATAATGGAAAGTCACAGGGAGGTATCCAGCTTTGGGCATGAATAAATCATTGCAGGTATGAATTATTCAGGGCTCAGCCCTCCACATGTGCTCCATTCACACTCCAGGGCAGCATCCCTGCTGTGTTGGGGGGTTATTCCCCAACATTCCAGGTCTAAGGCAAGCTGATGAGTCCACGTTTTCCAATAAGTTTAAAAGAATAATTAAAAATCCAGCAGTAAAAAGCTGTTCAAAAGTGCTGTTCAAAAGTACCTCAGGCTGACATTCCAATGGCCAGGCAATGTCTGAGCTCCAAGAGCTGTGCACAAGTTTGTCACAGGATGGGATGGGAATAAAAAATGGCTCAGGAAATTGGGAGCACAGGTTAGAGGGAAGTGAAATGATGGGCACAGAATCAATACAGGAACCAACCCAGCCTTCTGTGTTTGTGTCTAACACAAAACCAGGTTTTATCTGGATTTCTCAAATGACAACAAGCAACTTAGGAGATAAGTCAAAATTTCTGGCTTTGATCTGTGTTGTGAGATCAAGGGCTTTACCTTGTGGTGCTTTTTTAAAAATCTTGTTTATTATGAGCTGAAATGGGTTGAATGAAGAGAAAATCTGGTTTGCAGTAACTGGAAGGATGGCACTGTTAGAATGATGAATTTAATGTCAGAGTCCAAATCATGGACCCTGGGGCCCAGGAGAGGAGGAGCTGCCATGAGCCCCAGGTGCTGCCAGGTGATTTCTGGGGAAGATGAGGGGTTATAATCAGACCATAGATTAATCAAACCACAGATTCATCAAACCATAGCCTAATCTCCAGCACTCCAGCCCCAACTAGGAGGGGAAAAAACTGCTGTGTTGAACAGCCAGGAAATGGCTGCTCTGTCCCGCACAGGAAATGAGTCAGCCCGGGAGGAGCCTTGGGGACAGGGAAGTGCTGAAATAACATGGAGAAATACAGAAAAGCCTCTTGAAGAAATACAGAAAAGCCTCTTGTGTCATGGATTAAAAAGAAGGAAAGATGTAAAATGTGAGCTCTTGTGATTCTGCTTCAAATTTGAAGTTCATGTAGGTGCTTGCAGCATGAAATACCCACAGCTGTGGAAGGGGCACTCAGGGTGTGCAATGGCAACACAAACCATGCCCAGGTGCAGCTCTCCTGCCTTGCAGAGTGTTTCTCACCTGCTCAGCTCTGGCCCTGCACAGGAGGCCTCACGCTGCTGTGGTGGCAGGGCTGTCACAGACACCCTGCTCAGGGAGCCCATACACAGGTCAGGAACCACAGAATCACAGAGTCATTCCCCCTTGTGAAAAAATCACTCTCCAAAAACACTTTTTATTACTGACAGCACATTAAGCTTAACTCCAAACCCATTTATTTACCAGCTGGCAGTCAGGACACTCTTTGATAGTACTCCATGCTGCCAAACTCTCGTGGATCAATGAAGAAACACTCCCCTCATTCAGGTCGTGTCTTGCTCAGAAAGCCACGTGTGTGCAGGTACGAGCTGCACCTCTCCCAGATGCTGGAAATAACACAATTCAGACCAGGAAACAAATTTCCAGCTCTCCCACCCCTCCTCCTCCAAGCACCCCAACTGCAGAGGGACTTTGGGTCCCTCTCCTGGTCCCTTCTCTCAGGCTGTGGTGGTTTCTGCTGGCCTGGCAAACCCTGCAGGGATTGTGCTCCTGCTCAGATTCCTCTCCTGATTCCTCTCCTGCCCCGCCCTGCCCTGCACTAACCATTCCCAGAGCAGTGATGTGGCACCATGAACCATGCACTGAAGAATGTTCTGGCACCAGGAGATGCTGCTGAAGCTGCCAATAGGCTTTGAAATAAAACCGCCGTGTTCGCTGAGAGGGGTTGGAAATAAATAAAAGCCAACAGGGAGAAGCTGAAGGATTGGAGACACCCCTGCTCCCTGGGTTTTTTTTGGGATTTAGTGGTAGCAGAGTTATCTGTGAGTTCTCTGGTTTAGGGCCTTGCTGGGAATAATGAGGCAGGAGTGGAACTTCCAGGAAAACAACTCACTGGCAGCAGCATCCAGTGTGCCACAGGAGTTGGGGTTCATGAACTGGACCCCATTTAGGAGGGTTCTGGTTTTCAAACCCTGGCAGACTTATCCAGTGTGCCCCAGAGTTTGGGTTCACAAACTGGACCCCTCTTTAGGAGGGTTCTGCTTTTCAGACCCTTAAAGACCTATCAAAGTGTGCCCCAAGGTTTGGGTTCATGAACTGCACCCCTGTTTAGGAGAGTTCTGGTATTCAGACCCTGGCAGACTTACCCAGTGTGCCCTGGGGTTTGGGATCATGAACTGCACCCCTTTTAGGAGGATTCTGGTTTTCAAACCTGGCAGCAGCATCCAGTGTGCCCCAGGGTTTGGGATCATGAACTGCACCCCTGTTTAGAAGGGTTCTGGTTTTCAAACCACTGGCAGCAGTATCCAGTGTGCCCTGGGGTTGGGGTTCATGAACTGCACCCCTCTTTAGGAGGATTCTGGTTTTTAGACCCTTAAAGACCTATCCAGTGTGCCCTGGGTTCATGAACTGGACCTTGTTTAGGAGAGTTCTGGTTTTCTGACCCTGGCAGACTTATCCAGTGTGCCCTGGGTTCATGAACTGCACCCCTGTTTAGGAAGGTTCTGGTTTTCAAACCTGGCAGCAGCATCCAGTGTGCCACAGGGTTTGGGTTCATGAAATGGACCCCTTTTTAGGAGGATTCTGGTTTTTGGACCCTATCAGACTTATCCAGTGTGCCCTGGGGTTTGAGTTCATGAACTGGACCCCATTTAGGAGGGTTCTGGTTTTCAAACCCTGACAGACTTATCCAGTGTGCCCTGGGGTTTGGGTTCATGAAATGGACCCCTTTTTAGGAGGATTCTGGTTTTTGGACCCTATCAGACTTATCCAATGTGCCCTGGGGTTTGAGTTCATGAACTGGACCCCATTTAGGAGGGTTCTGGTTTTCAAGCCACTGGCAGCAGTATCCAGTGTGCCCCAGGGTTTGGGGTTCATAAACTGGACCCCATTTAGGAGGATTCTGGCTTTCAAACCTGGCAGCAGTAACCAGTGTGCCCCAGGGTTTGGGTTCATGAACTGGACCCTGTTTAGGAAGATTCTGGTTTTCAAACCCTGGCAGAAGCGTTGGGTGGAAGAGGAAGGAGAAGGGGAAGGGTTTTGCCACTTTGTGAAGGACAGGGCTGCAAAGAGAAGTGTCCATGACCCCACACGGGCTGGGGAGCTGTGTAACAACACAAAAGGAGCAGGCAGGAAAGGGTCCTGTTTGTTTCAGAGAGTTTTTCTTCCCTGCTGGTGAATTAAATGCCAAGAGATAACACATGCAGGAAGGGCTCAAAGAGGGAATAAGCTGGGTGTGCCCCAGAGCCCTTCCCGGCGAGGGGAACCAGAGCCAGAACCAGGGTGGGACGTGGGACTCTGCTGGAGGATCACACAAAAGAAGCTGATTCATTTTTTTTTCCCTTTGCCCTCCTATTTTTTTTTTTAATATAGTCATTTTCAACTGGGTTTGTTTTTCAAAACAAACACAAGGACACACAGGGGCTGGTCCTGCTCCCTGCTGTGTTTTCATATCAAGTGTAATCTTGTTCTTAAAAGCATTTTCCCCTTTGGCCCAGAGAAAAGCACAACAGTGGTCACTGGTCACTTGTAGTCCACAATACCTGAGCAGATGCCATCTAAAAAAATTCTCTTCCTATTGCAGGAAAACGGCTGATAAAACGTTGCACAATCATCATTTCTGCAAGGACTGTGGAAAATCAGGGTGAGCTTGCACAAAGAGCCTTTCAAGTCACACCAAACCTGCAGAGGAAAGGCCTTTGGAAAATCAGGAATCCTGTGGTGGAATTTACCTGTTTGCTCTGCCAAAGATACCTGAAAAGCACCTGGAAGACCTGCACATGCCATAAACTCATCTCAGCAGAAAATCAGACCATGGCCTGTGATCAGTGATGAGTGTTAATGAATGTTTTCAGTCTTTGTTGGGTGTTCAGGGTACAGAAATACCCCACATTGGAAACTAAAAAAGGATTCTACCTCCACAGCATCCTCTACCACCAAAATTCCTTACCTATGAAGAAACACTTCCATGGGAAATACACCTTAAACCAGGCACAGTCCAAGGCAGCTTGTGTTGGCAGCTGAATTCCTGCTCTCTTTGATCACTTTATCTCTCTGGCTCTCAGCTACAGTGGATCTATAATCTCATCATTTTCTCATTCTTTGCCTCATCGAAGTTGTAAATCTCTTATCTGAGGCAGCAACTGAGCCTTTCATATGCAGGAGCCAGTGGTTTCACATGGGTTTAGCTGCCTCCAGCAACTGGTCAGAACACATTTTTCCTCGGTTTTAAACTCCATAGGGGCCAAACTGGAGGCCCAGTAACCCAAAGATTTGGGAATCAGAGTTCCCAGCTCCTGGAAAGATCCAAGGCCAAGGGAAGCTCCTGCATTTCACAGAGGGTGATGAGAGTGAAGCAGGCAGGAGATGTCTGATCCTGGCCCCTGAAACCCCTGAGCACTGCCCCAGTGAGAAATGAGGACCTGGCACAGCAACACGTGTTTGGGAGAGAACAGACCACTCCACTCGTAAATTCTTCTCTTCCCTCCTCACGTGTCAAGAGTGAGCTTGAGAGAGACGCGAGAAGGCAAAATGCAAGTCTGTACCTGCCTGACACAAAGCAGAAACACTGCCCAGGCATTTCATCTGCACTCTTGTTTTTAAAATCATTTTCTGAGCCCTCACATACACAGCCGTGGCATAGCCCAGGTGTTGGTGTTCTACAGGTTATCACTGGCAGAGGAACTTTGATTAAACTACCAAATATATTCACAGAAAATGCCTGGGTGGGAAGGCTGGCAGGACAGAGGAGCCTGGATGAGGGCAGAACTAGAAATTAGCTATAAACTGACCAATTAATCCCGGTGGGGTATGGCAAATGAGGCTCACAGAATGGGCAACTAGAATTCCCAGGGAGCAAATTCTGCATTTAAACAAGAGTGTTTAATCCATGGAGCAGCGCTGGGGAGGATCCGAGGGTGCCTGGTCACCCTGCGGGAGCCACAGAAGGATCTCACACAAAGCCACAACATTCTTTTGAAATTCATCACAAGTGGCCCAGCACTTGTAAAACAAATTTTCCAGAGGCTTGACAAGCCCCAAATCCCTGGAATACACACGAATCCCTGCACAAGTGAGGCCTACAGGCAACGACCAACATTAAGAGTGAGACAAGCCGATCTAATTGTGCACTGAACTGCCCCTGATGTGCCACAGAGCTGGGCAGGGCACCAAAACCTCACAACGGTACCTGAGCCCCAGACCGGCAGGTACGTTTAACGTCTTACCTCACAAGCTCTCTCTCTCTCTCTCTCTCTCTCTCACCCTCTGGTAATCTTTATCCTTAATGCATTAACTGCGATCACACACACTCCTGTACTTTAAGCCAGCCCTGCGCGACCCCTGAGGGGCAAGCGGCGGGCGGGCACCCCGCAGCCGGGATGGCGGCGGCGCGTGGCTTCCCTGCCCGCCCCCAACATGGCGGCGGCGCGGCCAGGCCTCGCAACGTGCACGAGGGCGACCCGCTGCCCGTACCCAAGATGGCGCCCAGCGCCGTGACTCCCATGCCCTGCCCCCAATCAAGATGGCGGCTCCGGGCGTCATCCCGGCCTCCTTCCCGCTCTGAACATGGCTCCTCCCCGCCGCCTCCCTCCGCCTACCGAATGGCGCCGCGCACCGGTGAATGGCCCCGCCTCTTGCGCCGAGCGCGGCCAATCGGCTTCGCGCGGGGAGCCAGGGCGCCAACCCCAGGAGGCGGGAGGTCCCGCCCCCTCGTCAGGGCGACAGCTCCGCCGGCCAATGGAGCGGCGGCGCGGGCGAGGCGGGCCGGGCGGCGCCGCCATTTTGTGAGTCTATAACACGGAGCGGTCTCGCTCGTCCCGCTATTGCGGCGCCTCCACTCCGCTCCCGACGGGTCGTCTCCGTGTGCAATGGACGGGTGAGTCCCGCCCGGCGCCGCGCCGGGGCCGTGAGCAGCGCTGCCGGGCCCCTCCCGTGCTGTGGGAGCGCCCGGGTTGAGCACCCGCGCCGGGAGCTGTGGGGCGATACCTGTGGGGGGCCCACGGGCGCGGCCGGGGCGGGAGGGCGGGGGGGTCTCGTGTGAAGGCCGGACCCCTCCCCACGGGCAGCGGCGGGGGAAGCGGGGGCGGGCCCGGTGCGCCGCCTCGTGCGAGCCAGCCCCGCGTGCTCTCCCACCGCCCCGCGGGTCCCGGCCGCGGCGAGCTCGGGGGTCCCGCCCGGAGGGGCTCCGGGGGTCCCGGTTGAGGGGAGCTGTGGGGCCGCCGGTTTGAGCGGCTCAGCGTGACCCGCCGGGGCCGGGCGGGGGGCGGCGGTGCGGGAGCGCCGCGGGGGCGGGTGGGGGGCCCGGGCGCGGCCCCGCGGGGGCGGAGCGGGCGGGGCGGGCGCACCTGGCGGGGCGGCGGGCGGTGATTCACGGCCGCGCTCCCTCCCATTGTCTGGCGCTTCCGCGGGCGGGGGCGGGGGGGCTCTCGCTGGGTTCCTTTTGTGACCGGTTCTCGCTCGCCCAAGTTTCGCATGGGGGGAGGAGGAGGAGGGCGGGCAGGGCTCTCTCGCCGCCTCACCTGAGCGCCGCAGGTACTGCCGCGGGCCCGGCCCCGCTCCCGTTGTCCCGCGCAACTCCCGGAGAGAAAACTTCCCTCCGCACGCTGGCACTCGGGGAGTTTCCAGAGCTCAACTTTTATCTCGGGCAGCGCCGATTCCTCTCTAACCACCGCCCGGCGGGGCCTCTTTGCGGCACAGTTCGCTCTAAAGCGCGTGGTTTATCAGGGGATCTCTCTCGAAAACGAGCTCTCCGCACTTCTTTTCTCCTGTCTGGCGTGGGGGACTTTTTTTAGTGATGTGGTTTTTTGTTTCTTCTAGCGAGCAGTAGTTAAAATATTTCTAAAGGCCTCCGAGTAAGCAGTTTGTTTTCCCCGAGCCGTAAGTACGGGAAGCCCAAATTAGTGCCTTCTCGCTTTCTGCCTCAGAACACTGGTCTGGGCGTAGTCACATGTCTGGGCTTTTTTACACGCTGAAAAGGTGGCGTCTCAGTCTTGTTTTCATCTTAAAACCCTTAAAAGTACTGTATCTTACAATTTTTGCAGTCCAGGGTCGCTCTGTTGCTTTTAACCAGTTGCTCATCGGGTTGAATGATACTATTTAAAAAAAAACCAAACCAACAAACCAAACAGATTCTCAGCACATGAGATCACACATTCTAGTGGTAAAAATCGGTTTGTTATCAGCTGTAGTTTCAGGAAAGGCGGATGTTTTGTGCGTGTTAAAGTAGTTGCTGTTTGAATGTAGAAGTTGTAGTTTAACACATGAGACTCAGTTACCCCTGATCTTTCGGAGATCCCGGTGCAGGATCCGTTTGCTCTGTGAAAGTGTCTCCTACTGAAACTTCAAAAGCTGCTTCGGAAAATAGTTTTAGGTTCTTGCCGAGCTGGCAGCAAGTGGCCTCTGGCTCAAGGCTGCTCCCATCTCCTAGAAATGATCCCGAGCTGTGCCCGAGTGATCCCCTTTGAATAAGTTGCTTTGTTAAAACATACGAGGAGCCCTTATGGGCAATCCTGCTTTGGAAAATGACCTGGAGGTTTTACTGGTGCTGCTTATTTTTTCTTCTAATTGCATAGGAATTATCCCATTTTTCCACGGGAAAAATAATTTTTAGGAAGGGCTTTATTGCCTCTCCTTCTGGAGCTAGGAAGAGTTTTGATTCCCTCCTGTGCAGGACAGGAGAAGGAAGCTTGGGATAATTTACTGAGGGGGTGTGTGAACTGGAAATACTTTGCACGTTTCTGTAATAAAAATTCTGAAACACTGTTGAAGCTTGTTTCCTGTGAAATGTGTTATCAAGTGGGCTACAACAATATCCCAAGAATCGATAGTTCTTTGGCAAATAAAATGACTTTTCCTGTTGCATACTTCTAAATGCCACTTTATGTAAAACATTTCCTGTGTGAGAGGCCCACAGGAGGAGCAGGAAGTGGGAGAAACTGCTCTGGGGTAAGTTGGGGAGTTTGGGAAACGTGGGGCATTGTTGGCAGTAGTTTTTTGGTTTTTTTGAAGGTTCTGGAAATGCCTGGATTAGTGTTTATGTGCTAGCTGAGGAATGTGTGCTGTGTTTAGGGATGCTGGTTCCTTGCAGTGCTCCGTGCAGATGGGTTTCATTAGTTCATTAGGGCTGACCCTCGAGTGCAGCCAGCCCATCCCAGGCTTGCCCTGGAAAATCAGGAACTATTGCCGTGGCTCCAGCTGCAGGGCTGGGTTGTGATGACACTGCACGTTGGGGGAAGAGGAAGTGTGAGGAGCTGAGCTGGCTCCTGCTGGTTCGTTTGTGAAGCTGGGGACACTCAAACAGGACTTTGCTGCAGGAGGAGAGGCAACAAAAACTAGTAAATGCAACTTTTCTCATGTTAATTCACGATATAGAGTTGTTCTTGAGTGCTTCAGGTTTCTTATTGTTGGTTCAAGGATTGCCCTGCCTGCTGTGTGTCACCCTGCTCTGTGGAGCTGCTGCAGGTCAGTCAGCTGGGCACTGCTGCATCCCGTGCTCTGGAATTGCAGGCAGCTCTTTGAGAGGAGTGCAACCAGGCAGGGCTGTGTCAAATGGTTCCTTTCTGCTCTACATTTTGTGTTGCTGCTTATAGGGGGTTGGAATTACAACCCCCTATATTATTACAAAAAAAAAAAAAATAAATCACCAGTGCAGAGGGGTAACTAAATTCTTCAGCTGTCTGGAGCACTCCCATGAAACAGTAACATGGAGATGCTCTGAGGCTCTGGAACATCACCCTGGTCCAACGTGCCAGGCTGTAGGCAAACCATTCTGACTGCATTGTGCACATTGCTGTAAGGAGGTGTGTGGTGTGCTACAGAGTGTTCAGTGCTGATGGGGTCGGGTGTGGTGCTCTTTTTCATCTTAAGCAGAAAATCTTCATTTTAGGAGGCTTAAGTCTAAAGTAGAGTTTAATAACTGTTTTTTGGTAGAATTGATAGAGGAATCCTGTGTAGGGTGTACCCCAGGCTGGGATTGCCTGGACCTCTGGGCACTCTGCTGGTGCCCTGCTGTGGCATGAGGGCTGCTGTGAGCCCTGGCTCTTTCTCTGCTGGGACACAGCTCTGTCCCTGCGACCAGCACAGCTCTTGTTGGTCTCTCAGCAGCGCTAGAGCCTGCCTGGGGCTCTGTGGCTGTTGGGGACAGGAACCTCAGAAGGGGATGTTGGTGACAGAGCTGACTCGTGATGTTTTCCTCTCGGTGTGGTCAGAGTTGAGGTCACATTGCTGGGCTGGGGGGGTTCACCCCCACCCCTGCCCTTGCTGCCCTAGGGAGTGGGAGAGCTGCAGTTTTCTGCCACTGCTGGGTCTTGGGTCTCCACCATCACCATCTAATAATTTTTCCTTGTATAAACTGTCCTTGGCTCACCTGCAAAGACAACTGTGCACTTTGACTTGCTTTTTTCTTACTACTGTAAACTATGCTGGATTTTTGTGGCAAACCTATCTAACTTTTTTAATCCTTTTCTTTCTTTTTTCTACAGCATTGTCCAAGATATAACAGTTGGTACAAAGGTAGGCACTTCTCACTTTTTCTCTCTTTTTACACTGCTCAGCATCTGACCTAGTTTTAGCCTCGCCAAATGTAGATCTTCAGCTGTAAAGGGTTATTTCTGGTACCACATAAATGGGTTTTAACCAGAAGGTAATTCAGTTTCATGTGCATTTAAAACTTATGCTATGGCTCAGCATTTAGCTCTTGTCATTTAGGCATGGATGATCAACTTTATTGCACTTAGAAACAGCCCTTTCCCATGCTAAAATGTCAAGCCATGCTTGTTACTTGTGTGCTAGACAATGCTTCTCCATGAAGAAACTGGTCCTTTTCCTTTGGAGAACTCCATTTCCTTTGTTTGTGTGAATTCCTGCTCAGTTATATGTCAAAAATCCTTCTGCCACAAAAGGGAGGGTTTAGCAGCTGATTTTTATCTCTTGTGGGTACAGTAAACATGACCTTTGCCCTTGTGTAGTGTGAGGTTTGGAAAGGGCAGCCTTAGCCCTAAACTCAAAGTGCTGACAGGAGCCTCCTTATCAGCCACGGGTGGCAACAGGCATCACCTTCAGGGGATCAGCCCTGGTGCTGTGAAACACCAGGCTGGGGATGTGCAAGGCCAGAATGGGCTGAGGGGTTAGAGTTTGATTTGGTTTAGTTTGTATGTTGTAACTCTGGGGTCGGCACTGCAGTGAACCCTCAGTGTGTGTGTGTTGGGTATTGGCAGTGCAGCTGAGTGGCACATGGGGAGGCAGTGACCAAGAACTGCCAGAGAGGCCACTTGAAAGGGTCAGGGGAGTGATGGGACTGATGTGGAGCAGAGCTGGTGCACTGGGAGCACCTGCACAATGGGGTAGGAGCATCACACCCAAAGTGCTGTTGGCCAGCAGAGCTCTGTGTTGGAAAAGCGGCCAGGGAAGTGATGCCATGGGATGGGACTGATGTGGAGCAGAGCTGGTGCTCTGGGAGCATCAGCAGCCCTGCAGAATGAGGTAGGAGCATCACCCAAAGTGCTGTTGGCCAGCAGAGCTTTGTGTTGGAAGGACAGAATGAGCTGTGCTAAGCACAGACAGCCTGGCAGTGCTTTAGAGGTCTGAAGGGGCTCTAACAGCTGTGGGGGAAAGGTTGCTCCTGCTTTTCCTCCTGCAGGAATCTCAAATTTGAATTAATGATAGTGTTTGGGTCAAGTAAAAATGCTGACTGATGCAGGGAGCTCAGTTTGCCATCGGATGTGAGGAGGAGAGGCTTGAGCCTGGACAATAAGGTTGGTTAATAGTTCATAGCCATTATGAAAGGTGCACCAAGGCATCCCCAGAGCAGTTTGATACCTCTGCTGGGAAACTGGTTAATGTTGGTTAAGGTCCCCTGGTTTTTAACAATGTGTAATTTGTAACTTTTTAAAGTGGCTTGACTAACTAAACTTAACCAGGAAGCTGTAGTTGTAGATCTCAGTGAAGCTTGGAATTTTAGGGTGTGGGATTGCCTGCCTCATTGCACCCATCTTGGGGGGGGATTCCAGACCCTGGAAAATGCAGTCAGATGAGGTCTGGAGCATTCCCCTCTGAGGCCTTCACCTCTGGCATGGGACAGCATTGTACCCACAGCTGTGCTGGTCAGACAGCAGGTAGGGAATGGTGACACTAAATTGTGCATGGAACATGAGGTTTGTTGTCAGGTCAGATGAGGCAGGTTTAAAGAAAGTTGAATCTAAATTTAAAGAGTGGCAGAAGCAAGCAGGAAAGCTGAATCATCTTGTTAAAGGTAAGCTTTCAACTGATTTTTGCTGTAGCCACGTTACCTGATTGTGTTTAACTCATTGAATATGCAGGTGTAGCTCTTGTAATAGGATTCCCTTCCTTAGTGCTTGGGTGTCTGTTGGTAAATTGGAGTCTGTGCATTTCTGAGAGCAAAGTGAAGCTTCTCCTGTGCTCCCATCCTCTGCCTGGGTCAGCCAGCTTCCCCTGCTCTGGGGTCCAGCACAGACTCAGGTGTCCATTCTGTCACCTGTGCTCTTGAGAGCTTCCTGGCTGAACCACCAGATCACCCATGGAGATCTGAGCTGGAAAATGGTTTTTAATCTGAGGTGTAAATTTACTCATTCCTGATATGTGTGTACACAGAAGGTAGGAATTTGTTTGGGTGTTGGGAGGTGACAGTCCCCAAAATCTGTCAGCTCTTGCCATGCTCAGTGACCTTGTCCATGATCTGATACTGTCACTGGAATGTCCCAAAGCTGGCTCAGACAAGTAGGAAAAGTGCCTGTGACTCAAACCATGCTGAGCAACGTGTCACAGCAAACTCCCAGTGGCCTCTTGCTGTCTTGCTGTGAGTGCTGAGCTTAACTTGGAAGTTGAAAACTTCATGAAAGTCAGTTTTTTTCAGTTTGCTCAACATTATTGCTTTAAAAGGCAAGCTGCTAGCATATTTTATTTTCTCACATCCCTGATTTACATTTTAAGAGTGTTTACACCCACTTACTAATTTTTCCAAGGTCTTAATTAAATTTAGTTTCTTTAACTTAAGAAGCCCCCAGGTGTTCCAGTGGCTTACTCTTCTGAGTACTGTACTGCCCAATAGTGTTGTTTTTAATCAGGTGTAATTGTAGTAGCCATTGCAGGCTCCTCAGTTTAAAGTGTGTGAATTTGTTTAGGAAACTCATTGCCATTCTGGTGTGGGGATTCCTGATGCACAGCCTGCAGATCAGAAACACATGATCTAAGACTTACATGATCCAAAACTTACTTCCCATAATTTCACTGCTGTCTGAAAAGGAAATAAGTATGGCCCTAAGATGGAGGCATGGAGTTTAAACTCTGAGGTGCTCTTTGACCCTGCAGTTGCCTCTTGCAAGTCTGATCAAGGTCTCACTCTGTTGTGTCTCTTTGCTCTTTGTTTAATTTCCCTGCATATCACTGTCCCTTCACACTCTAAGAGGATGAACTGTGACACGTTGCTGTTCTTTAAGTGAAATTGCATTTTGGTGGTTGGAAAAGTCTCAGAATAGTTTAGGTGTTGAATAATCCCATAGTTTCTTGGCTAAGTCAAGCTCTGCTTGAAAGATTTCCCTTCCAGAAACCAAAAGTGCAGTTGTGTGGCGTTTGAGAAGTTAATTTTTAAAACAGGCTTTGCTGGAGTGTGATACAGGCTGACTGCATAGAAGTGATTTGTGGTGAAGCCAGGATCTTTGCCATGGGAACAGTAATTATGGCTTCAGGCAGTGGGCCAAGAATGTTGTGAGGAAATTCCAGTCCCCTCCTATGGTTTTAGAGGCTGCAACAAGCTGGCTCTTGTGGCCTCCCCATCAGGGTGAGCACACATGGGAACCACATGTTGGTGGCAGTGGCTGCTGGGTGCCATCAGGTCACCTATGTGTGCCAGACAGCTCCATCTCACCTGAGAGTGCTGCTTTGTGCACCTGGGTCTTCAAGTCATGGATAAAATGATGTTAGAAAATACTGGATTTAAACCTCAAGCCTGCATTGACTTCAGTCTGTGATGATGTAAAAAAAAAATGAGAATATTTCATACATGTGAACTCACTCAACTGCACATTTTGAAGTTGTAGGGGTGGACTCTGGTCTCTGATATCTGTTTCAGGTACTGTCAGACTGGTAAGCACAGGTATGCTGCTGCTGCATTTCTTGTCCCCTCACACCAGCAAGAAGAGGAAGTATTATTTATTTACACATTTCCCATGGCTCTGGTACAACAATTTCAAGCTTCCTGTGAGAACACACTGAATGCTGTGCCCAGCTGGGCCAGTGTTTGATCCATCCCATTTGTGGTTCTGCCTCTGCACAGCCACAGTTCAGATGCCTGGAGAATTCCTGCTAAACCCAGGTGTTCCCCTGACAGATGGGGCAGAAATGTCCTTTTATGAGTTCTGTGTTCCTGTACTGACTCACCCAGCACTATTTCTCCCTGATAGGATTTCTGTTGAGCTTTGCCAAGGCCTCTCTGCTCCGTGGCAATGACTTGAAAAACTCAAGGTTGAGTAGTTAAATTTCAGCTTGGGAGAGGTGGATCATAAAGCCTGGGCGTGTGCTGCCCTGCCGAGCCAGCATGACTGCATTGCTGCAGCTCTTGGAGTTGAGGAATTTTGGGCTATTTAAACTGGCCACACCTTTTATTTGCTCAAAGGGCAGGTTTGTTTCACAGGGTGTCTCCATAGTAGCAAAGACTGAGAAGGAAAGTTAGGAGGGGCTGAGGGATGAGTGGGTTGAGGATCTGGCTTTGCTGTGAGGCTCTGATAGAGCTCATTGGGGTGAGCAGGTGCAGCACCAGAGGGTCTGGTGGCTTTTAGGAACTCCTGTCTGCAGCCTCTAAAACAGTGCTGGCACTGTGTGAGGAAGCTGCCATGCTCTGAGTGTCCCACCCAGCTTCAAAGGGGCTGGGAGTGTGTGTGTGTGCCATTGGGGATCCCAGTGGCTGCTTTGTAGGGATATCAGCCTCAATCTTGTCCAGCAAGGGGGAGGCTGTAACAGTTCTAAAAGCCTGAAGTGGCAGGTGACTGGTGTTTGGCTGAGCAGAGTGTGGGTTGAAAATGTGTCCCCTGTGCCTGCCAGATAGGCTGGTGCCTCTGCCACAGACCCACTGTCCATGGAATATGCTGACTGCTGGGCTGGACTTCATTTGATTAATGGTATATCTGTTCTTATGTTTGAATTGGTACATCAGCCATGAGCAATTTGGTGAACTAAATAGGTCCCAATTGCTTTGGTTCTGATCAAATGATAAATTGTGTGTCCAGTGTGTGAGTGACACCAAAAGGAGCAACATCACACTGTGGAATCTTGGAGTTGTTTTGTGTTGGCTTTAATTTCCCAGCTTCCTGGAGACTGTTGGGGATGCAGGTGTTGTGTGTGTGTTCTTCAGAAGTGTTTCACAAAAAAAGTTGACTCATGGTTTGTTTGTGACCCAAATTGGAATGTTTTTCACACTATAAATGACTAAAGAGTGCTGGAGGCAGGAGAGGGGGAATAGAGGGGAAATATAAGTGAGCTGTGCTGGACATGAGTCTTTGGTGGAAGGCAAGGAAAACTGGCATCCTTCCTAGCAGTTTAAATTTAGTTCCATTCTTGAATCTCAAATCTCAGCAAAAAATGCTGGAATGTAACATGAGTGTGATGATGATGTCATCAGACTGGATTTCTCTTAATAGTTTCTTCACAGAGATTTGAGCTGTGAACTGAAGGATCAGAGCATTCCTGCGTCCCTCTGGGACTGACCTCGCACAGCCCCTGATGAGCCACTTGCTCCTCCTGTGCTCAGAGGCATTTCCTTGCCTCTTTGATCAGGGCTGAGGGTTTTTGTGAGCTCAGTGGTCTGAGTCACTTTAAAAAAATATTACAGTGGTCTTTTATTGGTTGTACAATATTTTTCCAAATTTAGAGAAAGTAAAGAACAACGATGCCCATGTGCTCTAGCTTCTTATAGGACAGACTTCTTTTGATTTATTTTCAGAGGGGGTTTCCATCTGCTGCTGTTCCTTGCTTTGCTTTCTCTAAGTGCCTGTTAGCTGATGGACTGCTTGCCCCTAAAATCCACCTTTTCCCTCTCAAAGGTGAAATCCACCTTTTCCCTCTAAAGTGCTGCTATCCCAAGTCTGTCAGAGCAGTGTAGGGTGCTCCACACCCAGAGACAGTCCTGCTGAGTTTCTCACTGAAGCATGGAAAAAAAACAGCTTTTTGTAGATGCTGAAGCCACAGATCCTGTGGATTCTGGCCTTTTTGGTCATTGTCCCCTTCCTTCCCACATAGTCCTTTTGCCTTTCCTTTAATTTTGCTTTCTGCCTGAAAGTTGATTGATACCATTTATTTGATATGAAATATTTTTATGGTGGTTTAGTTTGTGTTTGTTTCTTGCCTTTTGCACAGGCAGGATGCAGTTGACTTACTGTAATCCATTTAAAATAAGTGCTGGATCTTAAGTAGATAAAGGATTATATAGGGCAGCTGGGAATTTCTGCAGCACTTGTAGGTGTGCTGATAAAAGCTGAGACAATCTCTGGCTTCATTCCAAAGTGTTGTAAGCCAGGTAAAATCCTACTGGCAGTGAGGCAATGTGTAGTGTATGTGAGTGAGCTTTTTAAGTAAGAGACTGGACAGACTAAAAATTCTTAGGCTTTATTTAAAACTTTAAGGCAAGGTAAGGCTTAGAGTTTTGGTGTGGTCAAAAATACAACTGGGGGAGATCTGAAATGTTTAACTGTACCTTGCAGGAGCCTCCCTCTCCCTGAGTCTGAAAAGAGAACGAGGGAATTGTTGAGCAGGGCTGGCTGTGTGATTAAATTAGTGTAGCTTGGGCAAGGGGCCTTCTGTAGCCAGGAGCATCAGGCCAGAGGAGGCTGCTGGCATGGAAACCCCTCCCAGCGGGGTTTCCCTGGTGCCACTGTGCTGCTGGCTGGGGATTTGGGTGGTGGAAACAGCCCTGCCCTGCTCTAGGTAGGATCTGGCTGTGTAACTCCAGAAGGGGTGGTTGTTTGCAGTCCACAGGAAGGGGAGATTTGTTAGTTCAAATGAGGAATTTGATGTGCTGTGAGTGCACTGTGGCTTCTGTTAATCTAGTCATAAAAATACCAGCTGTGGAAGAATGGCTGAGCAGAAATGTCAGTGTAATTAATGCCTCTGGGAGCAGGGATGGGAGCTGGGGGTTGGAGATTTGTGTCTTGAAGTGCAGCTGGGCCTCCCTGAGTGACTCAGGGAGAGAAGCAATGCTGTGGGTGGATATAGGTGAGCACCAAGCACCCTCACAGCCCTTGGCTATGTTCCTTCCTTTTTAAACCTAAATTAAATTGTATGAAACTTCAGAATCAGTAACTTCTCTCCTGTCTTTCCCAGTATAATTCAAAATACCCAGTGGGTGAGAAACTCTTCTAAACCTGTTCAACCAACCAGGCTTGCTTTGGTTCCTCTGCCTCTACTGAATTGAGTACTTGGTATGAAACATTTGAATTTATGTCATGGTTTTAAAGAAACTCTTTAGAGTCTGGAAAGAGACTGGTGATCCCTGCAGTATAAGGGCAGGGAGGCTTTGGAGTGCTCATTACTGTGGGTTTCAGTTTGCCTCGAGTTTGGTTGTTCCAAAAAAGCAACTATTTCCTGTGGTTATCCAATATCAGCTCCAACAGGAACAGAGGAAGAACACCCACTGATGAAGAGTCATGGCTCATGCAGCCTCCTTGTGCTGGGGAGAGCATGGGCATGGCAGCACAGGGTGACCACTGAGGCTCCTTGGGCCACTGTGTCTGCTCCTCTCACACTTCAGCAGCCACTCCTGCACTGGGAGATGTGGGGAGCAACTTCAGTGTGACTGCACAGTGCTACATGTACTGTGTGTAAACTTCCCTATGTAGAGAAAAGACTTTGGAATAACTGCCTTTTTCCAACCATGGCAGTCTTCCCTCCTTGTTTGCATGTACTTCCAGCTGGGAAGCTTACAAATTGACTTCTGCTGCTTTTGATGTTGAACAATCATCCCCCCTCTGCCTCCCGGCTCTGGTCACAGTGGGCAGCACAGGCTGTCTCCAAGATAAGAGGGGAGTGGATTGGAAATTGCTCTCCTTAAAGAGACGTGGACATGTGGAGCCTGGCTGCAGTGATATCCTTGCCTTCCCTGCCTGTGAGGAAGTTCTCAAATACTGAAATGTGCATTTTAAACAAGCCATTAGGAAAGCTAAATTCTTTCCATAATGGTATAAATGCTTGTTTTTCCAGTTTATAGTTTCCTAGTGTTGCCTCCATGAGAGCCAAATATGTGGCTCATTCTCCCAGTGTTTCCATGATGGATTGCAGGAGCTGCCCACTGTGTTTGCACAGACACACCAATTTGTGCTGGAAGAGTTCTGGATGTGCAGAATTTTACAAGTTAATATTTAAGAAGATGTTTTAAAACATTCAAGTCCCGTTAAGGCCTGATGCAAAGGCTTTCATGAAGCCAGAAACAGCTGATTATGTGGATAGGGCTGTGTTTTGGTGAGTGGCTTTTGTCAGTAGCTGCCAGGTGTATCCCAGGCTGTGGCACAGAAAACCTTACCTGGAGTGGCAGCAGCAGCGCAGGCACAAGAGTGTTCTAACAGCAAACCAGAGGATTTTCTTCTAGCCTTGGAATTACGCCTTAATTTGAGTCATCAAAGGATGGGATCACAGTCTAATAGCCTCCCAGCCCAGCTTGCCTCTTGCTGTACTCAGGAATCGAAGTGCTAATTAGAACAGCTGTTAAAAGGCCCATTCCTAATGATTGCACCATGTGAGGAGGAGGAGGCCCAGGCCAGAGCCTTGGTGGGAGCTGGTCAGTGCTTGCAGGTGACCAGCAGCAGCTCATGAACAGTGGCTTGGAAGCTGGCCTAATTCTCATCTTCGGGACATCAAAGTCCTTGAAGCCTCTTTGAAGAGCTGGCAGTGAGTAGTCAAACGAGAAATTCAAGATTTGAGGGGGAAAGAAAAAAAAAAAACCCAAACCGTGTGTGTGTAGCTGGGTGTTTTGGGGCTCTCAGTGACCTACTTTCCCAGCCTGTCTGCTGGGGGGGGAGTGCACAGAGCTTTTGTTGTTGCAGGGCTCCTGTTTCTGCAGGTGCCACCAGATACAGGGTGTGTGGAAGATAAGGGTTTCTGGTGCCATGCTGTGGAGCAGGGTAGGTTTCCATTGAGGTGGGTGGGAGCTGCCAAGGCAGGGATGAATTCTGAGCTTTTTTCTATTGATAAAAACTTTTTGGTGTGGCACCTCTGTGGAAGAATAATATAAAAAAACTACCAAAAAAGTGCTCTTGTGTGTTAGATCTCTTGTGTGTAGTATCATGTTTGCTCACAGTTTACAATGGAATTTGAAGTCTTCAGTGTAATTTACTTGAAATTAAACCATGCTGATTGCAAGATGTGTATGCAAGTATAGATTGTGCTGCGAAGTCATTCACAGGCATGTTTGCTTTTGTCTTAGTAATGATTTTTTGTATCTGCTACTTGGGTTGCATCAGTCCTGGTCAGTTGAGGTGATTTAGGTGACTTTACAGAGAATGCTGTATCAGAAAATACCTTCTACCAGGTCAGGGTGCTCCAAGCCCTGTCCAGCCTGGGCACAAACACTTCCAGGAATGAGGCACAAAATGCACAGCTTTGATTCATAACTGCCAAGTCATTCCCAAATAGTTTTGGCAGCTTCAGAGTGAAAATTCTGTGGCATGGGAGTAGTCAGAAACCTGTTTTGCCACGTATGACAGGAGAAGGTGCCTGGTGCACTGTGCTGTGTGTGTAGTGGCTTCACACAACTCAGCAACACTCCAGCCCTGAGAATCCCTAATGCTGAGCTGAAAAGAGATATTGGATAGTGCTGCTCCATTACCAAACTGGATCTGACTGATATTTAATTCATGGAGGTGAGCTTCACTGCCCACTCTCAGTATTTTTTCACTTACACTTGTGTTCAACTCCTCTCCAGCTTTCTCAGTTGTTCTGCTTTTGGAGTGCCTGGATAGAATTGAGTGAAATGCTGTCCATTTATCTGTCATCTGTTCTCTTCCAGCGGGCAGCTGAGGAGCTTTTCTCTCCTTGTGTTACTACTAACGGACCCTTTATCATGAGCAGCAACTCTCCTTCTGCAGGTAATATTGCATGGAAACAAGCACAGCAATTTATAAGTACTGCAGGGAGGCCTGGATTTTCCTTCTTAGTCATAATTTTAAAATATCTTCATTTTTAGTACTTACTAGGCCTTTTGTGGGATGGTGCTGAATAATAATAATAATGTCTGCCAACAACACTAGGCCAGGTGGGAAGGAATAAGGCACCAATCTGGGGTTAGTGGCACAGACTTGCACTAAAAATATGAGTGGGTAGGTGTGAGCTTTACACAAACTAGGAAATGGCCACTGAAGAATTTATTCCATTGCAGTGGCATTTGGCTGTGTCACTCTCATAGTGCAATTTGGGGGGAAAAAAAGAGTAAAACCACATGTCTTCAGATTCAGGTTAACTTAGACTATGGAATTTCTCTGTAATAGTGCAGTAGCTGGCTGGGGAGCAGAGCAGAGTGGGAGAAATGCATGCTTTTTCTTGCAGATCCTTCTCATCAGCAGTAACTCTTGCTTCTTACAGCTAATGGAAACGACAGCAAAAAGTTCAAAGGTGATAACAGAAGTGCCGGGATCCCATCCCGAGTAATCCACGTCCGCAAGCTCCCCAGTGACGTCACGGAGGCAGAGGTCATTTCTCTGGGCTTACCCTTTGGCAAGGTCACCAATCTTCTGATGTTGAAAGGAAAAAACCAGGTATGGCCTCCCTAACATGGATTGTGTCAAAAGCTTGATAAGTTTGTCATCGGGAAACCGACTCCAAGTTGTTCAAACAGCTGCCGTGTGTTACGAGTCAATAACTTCTGCACACTCTTATTTTACTTTTCTGTGCATATCCCATGAGCTGTAGAAAATACCACTTTCAGGCTGCAGAAGGAGCTCAGTCCATAATTACAGGTTGTCACTTATAATTAGCGTTAGGCCTGGTTTGGAAATTGCAGGCCTGGGATTATTTGAACAGCAGTGCCATGAGTTGGCCTTTTTCACTCAGGCTTGCTTGACAGCTGAGTTACCACTGTGTAACGTGGCATATTGAGGACACCTTTACAGATCTAGTAAATGAGCTGGGTATGGCTGAAATACTCTTGGGTAATGGGGGTGGTGTGCAGTAATTTGGTAACTAAAATTGTCTTGCAAATTAAGGAGTAAAAAAGCAAGCCAACTTTCATAATTGCTTAAAATATTGGCTTTAATCTTAATTATGAAAAGGTGCCTCTGATATATTGCATGGTGTGATTATATTCAAGTCCTTGCTGCAGTGATTTGCTACAATCCCTTATGTTCCTCTTCTGAAGGAGAGAAGCCCCTAAGGGTGTGGAGCAATGTGGGGGCTTCCTGCTCTGGAGAGAAGTGAAGAGTCTGGGTTGTTGCTCTATTTTTGTGTTCTTGCAGATACATCTAAGTACACACAGCATGGAGATCTTAGGGTGACACTGAAGCTTTGCCTTAAATCAGTCTGGATAGAAGATCTTTATTTGCTCTACGTGTAGCTGGATTTTAAACAGTTTTATGTGCAAAACCACATGTGTAAATGCAATTGTGAAAACCCAACCCTGTTGGAGGGTCAGAGTGACCTGGTGCTGCCCTGGTGTGACGTGTCCCTGTTGGATTTCACTTGCCAGGCTTTCATAGAGATGAACACAGAGGAGACAGCCAACACCATGGTGAACTACTACACCACAGTCACTCCGGTGCTCCGGAGCCAGCCCATCTACATCCAGTTCTCCAACCACAAGGAGCTGAAGACAGACAACTCTCCAAACCAAGCAGTCAGTTTGTTCTCTGCATTGTCATCCCAGGGAGGGGGGGACACACAGCCAGATCTCTGCTGCTGGCTTGAGATCCATGGGCTTTAGTAACATCTGGTGCTTTAGGATGTTTGTTTCTAGTGCTTAAAATATTTCTGTTGAGTGCAGCCATGATGGGGCAGAACTCAGCTGTGGTAGAGCACAGCCTCAGCCTGGTGCAGCTTTGAGGTGGCAGCACCTCTACCCAGCTCTGAGCCCTCAAGGGTCTCTGCACCACATGCTCTGCAAAGGGGAAAAAGTTCCTAGTTTCAGTTCAGCCCCTTTTGGCGACTTTTTAGGACAGGAACACAGGAAAGAAGTTCAAGTGTTGTGGCTCTTTGCCACTACATCCTCTTTGTCTGCTCTCCCTTTTTGAGCTGATTCCAATCAGGAGCAGAGCACCCAGTGCTGTGCAGATGGAATGCTGCTCTTGGGTGCCTGTCACAGCTGGAGCTCAAATGTTCTGTGTGTCGGGGGCTCTGCAGAACCCCAGGCACCTCTCACTTCTGGATCCCTGTGGCAAGTGTGCATCAATCTTTCAGTCTCATCACCTTGTCTAGGATTCTGGATAGGGATTCAAAAGCCCTTTTTTCCCCTTTTTCTAAAAAATGGTGTAATATTGCTGCATCAGTTTATGCAGAGCAAGGTTTTGCCATAGCACAGGTACTGCATGGTTGATGTAGTTGACATTTTTGCCTTGCCCTTACTGCTTGGGGTGGTCTTCATTGCTTCTGTCTCAAATATCCCCCAGCCTTTGGAGCAGCACAGTTGCTGCTCACTGCTGAATCCAGCAGTCTGTTTGCAGAGAGGCAGCTCAAGGAGAGCTGACTGTGTGTTTTTTGGAAGCACAAGTGTGGGTCTAACAGCTTTTTTTGCCCCTGCAGCGTGCCCAAGCAGCTCTGCAAGCCGTGACCCAGGTGCAGGCTGGGGCTGTGGCGCTGGCCGCCACGGCTGCGGCCGTCGATGCAGGCATGGCCATCACTGGCCAGAGCCCTGTCCTGAGGATCATTGTGGAGAATCTCTTCTACCCTGTCACTCTGGATGTTCTGCACCAGGTAAAACATGTCACCACAACTGCTTGAAGATTGTTCTGGAGGAAGGGGCAGCAGCATCCGGTGTGTTGGTGTGGTTGCAGTGTCTGTGGTTTGTGTTTGTACAATGCAAGTTCTGAACAGAGCTTGTCTGGAGACCACGCACCTGCAGGAGATGCTGCTAGTTTTAGTCCCCTACTCTTGCATGATTTCAATTTCCAGAGATTTGAGTCCTAGTCCACTTTTTATTATTAGTCCACCTATTTATTATTATCAATTACAGTTCTTCAAGTTATCTTTAGGTTTTAGCAAAAGTAGCTGATCCTTATCCTTGTGCTGGGTCCAGGGAAACAATTACAGTGTCAAGGAGCTATGTAGGCAGTGGCCATTTTGGAAAGTTGCCTCTATCTGCTGTGATTGCTTAATGCTATCTTCATGTTTAAACTACAAGCTTGACTGCATTTAAGAATTCCTGAAATTCCTGGAAGAGGTCGAGTTCCTGAAGGTGTTTGTGAATATTCCTGTTAATTAACCCAGAATAAACAACTGTACTTAGCGGAGCAGTTCAGCTGCTGTGCTGTGTTCTAGGCTGATGCCATGATGCCAGTCAAGCAATGCCCACAGTGTGGTTTAAAACCTTCAGGGCAGCAGTTGAAAGCTGACAGGCTGAAAAGACTTTTGTTTCTGCTTGTAATAAGAGATCAATACAAAATTATCTTACTGTAAATGTGATAACAAGATACACAAATATTACCTTGCAGATCTTTTCCAAATTTGGTACAGTCTTGAAAATCATCACATTCACGAAGAACCACCAGTTTCAGGCCCTCTTGCAATATGCTGACCCCATGAGTGCTCAGCATGCCAAACTGGTGAGTGCTGGATTATTCTCACTTGTTTGCCTTGTTTAATCCAATCTCAGGGTGGGCTGACACCAAGGACAAAGTGTGAGTGGGAGGAAATTGCGACTTGGAGGCTGCCAGAGGGGCTGAATGAAGCAGAGCTGTCTCCACATGAGATACCTGTTGTTCTCAGGTGGAGCTGTGGGATAGCCTAACACTCTCTCTCCAGAGAGTAATTGCTGTGAGCTTGTTTTGAATGCATTTGGGTGAGGACTGGTTTTGTTTTCTCTCAGTCTCTGGATGGACAGAACATCTACAACGCCTGCTGCACGCTGCGCATCGACTTCTCCAAGCTCACCAGCCTCAATGTAAAGTACAACAATGACAAGAGCAGGGACTACACCCGCCCTGACCTGCCCTCTGGGGACAGCCAGCCCACCCTGGACCAGACCATGGCAGCTGCTTTTGGTGAGTTCAGCAAGTGGGAACAGCACAAAGCCAGCTGGTGTGTGTGTGTGTGTGTCATGGTGAATCCCCCTACCTGCACACCGCCTACTTCTTTTCATTCTCACTGTGCTCTGAGACGTGCCTTGTCCTTGCAAACACCACCTGGGCTCAGCTCTTTCTGAGGAACATTTTTCCAAAGATACCTAATCTTGCACTGACTGTTTCTGTCTGCATGCACACCCTTTGCATATTTGCAAATCTGAAAGCTAGGTCAAGTTAGAGTTATAATTTAGCCTAAATCCTTTTAAGTGTTATTTCTCTTTTAGAGTGTTACAGTTAAGCTCTAAATTTAGGTATAAGTCAAGTTAAAGTACTGGTAAGTTGAAATGTTGAGCTTTAGGCAGCATTCCTTTTCATCACTGTTTACTCTGTTTTTGCACACACACATACCTAGGTAGGCTTCAGTTCCTTTCTGTTTTGATTGCCTGGATTTTGTTTGGTTTTGTTGTTGTGTCTTAGTTGTCCTTTGTAAGTAGAGTAAATCTTGCCAGTTGTTGTGCTTTGTAGTTTAATTAGATATAACTTTTGCTTATACCCTTGTTGGTGATTTTTTTGGGCAAACTCAAACACAGTTTGGGACAGTGTGTCAGGAGAAGGGGAGGGATATCATCCTGGTGTATTTGGTCAGAAACTTTATTTGAATAGAGTGTAACTGAGGCAGAACATTTGGGGATCACTGAGGATCAGATTAGTGCCAAATCCCGTGGTCGGTGCCTCTGGTGCCACCTGGTGTTTGCCCAGGAATTGTTTTGGTGATCTCATTGTTATGTGAGAAGCATTTAGGGTTTAGCTTTCACCTAAATGCTTCTGTTGACGGACAGATCAAGACATTTTGGCTAAGTTTAGGGAGGTTTAGGTCGGATATAAGGGAAAAGTTCTTCACCCAGAGGATAGCTGAGCACTGAACAGCTTCCCAGGGCAGTGGTCACAACATCAAGCCTGACAGAATTGGAGAAGCATTTGGACAACACTGAGCCACATGGTGGAATTGTTGGGCCTGTCCTGTGTAGGGCCAGGAGCTGGACTTAATAATCCTTGTTGCTCTCTTCCAACTCAGAATTTACATAGTTCTGTGAAGTTTAGAGTTTTCCTGCTGTTGAAGCATTTTTTAATAATGTGTCTGTCTTTCCCAGGTGCCCCAGGAATAATTTCTCCTCCATATGCTGGAGCTGGCTTTCCTCCTACTTTTGCCATTCCTCAGGCTACAGGTACTGTATTTGTAAGTGGAAATTCTGTGTAGGTTTTGTGTAGCTGAAGCATCTTCATGTTTTAAATCAAAGTAGTGATGGTTTTGTTTAGGTTAGCCATGTAAATTGTAAATGCTGGCATTTAGACATGGAAGGAATGGTGATCCAGTACATCACCTCAGCTAGGAATGCTGTGTGCAGCTGCAATGTCCTGGTGATGGGAAGAAGATGCATAAAGCAGGATGGGAGAAACTTTGAAAGGCAAACTTTGAAATAATATGGGGAAAGTGGTGAGGAGATAGAAGTTCTTGTGCTTTGAATTTCCTCTTGTCATTACAGAGGTTAGGTTAAATGTGGTCAGAAGCAAGGAATCTGTCAGTTTTTTCCCTAAATATTTTGAGAAGGCTGATATTTAAGGTGAGCTTTAAAGTTCACAGCTCATGCTGTAGGTAACAGATCATTGCTGCTTCCAGAAGTAGCCAAGAGTCTGAAAACTGGAGGTGCTGACCATGCTTGCAGGAGTGCCAGCCTAAACAAGCCTTGCTGGGGTTTTCAGCATTCCAAGCCATGTTGGCTCTCTGGGAACATGATGGAATTTCCTTGCTTATGACAAACAGGCAGAGTGGGCTGTGGAGGCATTGCTGTTTTGGTAACATCCAGCCCTGCTGAGGAAACAAGAAGGGCTGCTTTGGGGATTAATCCATGCAATTGACTACTAGCAGTTGTTTCTTGAGCTCTAAAGCTCTTACCCTTGAAGGGCTGGTACTGGGAGCAGTCTAGGAATGCCTGTGAGTGCAGCTGCAGTGTTTCCCAGTCAGGAGAGCTGGGTGATGGTGGCACAGAGTACCTGGTGGTTGCATGTGTGATGAGAGCACATTGTGCATGCCCTGGTTGGACAGACCCTCCCCATGCCCCGTGTGTGACACCTGCCCTGCACAGCAGAGCTGAGGCTTTGTGCTCATCCGCTGCTTGTGAAACAACGCTCCAGAGTGCTGAGGCACCTGCTCAGCACCAGGCACTGCAAGAGCAAATCCTCTTAGAAACCAAAACATTTCCTGCAGCACCAGAAGCGGAGGCTCCTGTTGCCCTTAGGATTACACGGGCACTTTTGGGAATGATGACTTGCATGGTTCAGAGGGTGTGCTGTTCTCCCTTCTGGTGCAGCAAATACACTAGAGTACATGCTGTTAATTCTTTACTGGTTAATATTCTTTAATTTCCAGGCCTGACAGTTCCAAGTGTTCCTGGAGCACTTGCTCCTTTGGCTATTCCAGCAGCAGCTGCGGCGGCTGCAGCAGGGCGGATTGCCATTCCCGGCCTGTCTGGGACAGGGCACTCCGTGCTGCTGGTTAGCAATCTGATCCCAGAGGTTAGTGCAGTCCTAACTTTACTTGTTTTATTTTTCTCTTTCCTGTTATCTCTGCTTTCACTTTCTGAACACGGATTGGGCTGAAATTCATTGAAAGTGAAATCCTGCTGTATCCAAAGGAAGCGGCACCGCTAGAGCAGCCGCTGCCGTGCTCTGACAGCCCCAGGTGCAGGGCAGAGCAGTACTCTAGTTGCTGAAGGGAAATGGGAAAGTCCATCTCAGATTGAAATTGCTCTTCCTTGGTTCAAAGCCAAGGATGCTGCCTGCCTGCTCTTGTCCCCCAGAGACTACAATGCCTGTCCCTTCCTCCCTCTTCTGTGTGGAGTCTCCCCAACCATTCCCATGGAATAGTGTCATTTGGGTCACAGAGTAGCCATGTCCATTCCTTTTCCTTGGCATGTTGTAGTTTTTAATACATTAATTCAGAACTACAGAGAGGCTTCATGCTGACCTTTGCTCTTTCTGTGTAGTGTCTGAATCCCTGCTAGCTTGACCTTGTACCTGTGCAGTGTTTCCTCTGCCATGTGCTTGCACATTTCCCCCTTCCAGGATTCCTGGAAGTTTTTCCTTAGCTAAACCCCTTAACAGCTCACAGTTTACATTTTCAATTCTGCTTAACCAAGTGAGTTGAAATATTTGGATTTCTCTAAAAATAATGCAAGTAATATTTGAACAAAAACCTTGTTTAATGAAAAAACAGCACCGTAAGGGAATTGGATATGGGGGGCTTGTATTTTCCTTCAGTCAGCCCCTGGATCTGGTTGGATTGAAAGTGTAGAACCTCTGGTGTTCAGCGGAGTGATGGGGCTCTGCTGAGGAGCTGTGACTGGTGGGACTGTGCACAAACGTTAATAGCACTTTGCAAAGCTGTAAAACTTACCAGTGATGGCAGAGTCACCACAAAACCTCTTTGGATCAAAGGGGAAGCCTGGATGTGATGAATGATCAAAATATTTAACTCTTAATGAGGTGAACCAATTGGATCATGTTTCAGACTGCTCTTACCTGTCATTGCAGTTCTCTCCAGGGCATGAAATAACAGCAGGGGCTGTGGAACAGTTTTGGGATTTGCTGCTCGTGCTGCCTGGAAACTGCTCTGCCATTCCAGGGACTCTCATCTCTGCTTTGTTCTACCATAAGCCCTGATAATTAACAGGCATCATTATTCCTGAGCAGTGTGATGCTTCCAAGTGTGTGTTCCCAGGAAGCTGTCGGGTGCCTGGATGGTAGTGGCAGGACAAGGGGCTGTGCTGCACTTCTCAGATTTCTCACAGCTCTGTTTAGGCAGGAGCAAGCAGTTATTTCATGCCCTGTGGTTTTTTTGAGGAGCTCTTCACTCTCCATCCAGCTTGTCTTTGGGCTAGAGAGACTTTGGGACTTGGACTGAAGCTGTGAACTAACAGACATGAAACTTTTTCCACTGCCTGTATAATCAGTGTTGTAGAAACTTACCTGTGCCACAACCAGTTAGTAAAGAGACAGTATTGCCTGGAGTGACTGCTCTGCCATGGGGTTTTCCTGAGTGGGAATCATGGGAGCTGAAATGGTTCCATTTTTTCTTCCACAAGAGTGGGAGCAGTCCACACATCTCAGCTTGTGGTGACCCAGTACTTTGGGTTTCTGCACAGTGAGGTCAGGCCACAGAGCAGGAACAGTCCTCTACAAACAAGGTACCAGCTCCTTATCTGGGAGCTTCCAGCAGACCTTGGAGTGGGATTTGTGGCAGTGCAGCTGCTCATCCACATGATCTGTTTGTTTAAAGCAGTGGTTGGTATCCAAGGTGGACGTTCCTTGTTTACTTCCAGCCAAATATTGTGGCATGGATTGCTTCCTGCAGTTCCTGACTCCAAAGCAGCAAATGAAGCTGTTTGTGACTTGGTCCATGAAGTCAATAATTGTAAACAGAGAAAATATTTTAAGTAAAATTTTAGGGAATGCCATTGCAATTGAATTGGTTATTGCACCTGTGAAAGTCACTCTGGGGGATACTATCTCTTACTCCTTTGTATATCTGAAGTAAAAATGCCTTTTCTTTATCATTGTGTTCCACTAGGTAAAACCTATTAACTGTTTCTGTAAGCAAGTTATTGTATGTAGAATTCTATAAATCTGACTGATGGAACACTACATATTCCTTATGTATTTACTGACCTGTGTTTTTTGCTACTTTTTTCTTTTCTCCCCATCCCTGAATTTTTTTTCTTCCCCCGATCCGGAATTTCTTTGCCAACTGACTGCACGGTACTTCTGCTTCCTGTTGTTGCTTGAAACAAAAAAAAAAAAAAAAATAAAAAAAATAAAAACATTCCCCTTCCAAAAAAAAAAAAATAAACCCTGCTCTTCGGAAACCAACCTGCCCTTCAATATTAACCATCTTGAAAACTTCATCATCCATCAACCAATTTCGCCATTTCCTGCGGGGACTCTGCCCTTCCTCGTTGTGGACGATTTGTGCAACCTCGCTCTCCCCTTCGATTCCTTACCTCTTCCCTGTCCCTCCGCTGCCTTGCTCTGCTGTTCTCTAAAGAGAGTTACACCCCAATGCCTCTTTATTCTTTTCGGTATGTTATTATTCACACTTTTTATTACCTTGTTTTTTCATTTATTTGAGATTACTTTTTGATACTTCAGAAATGTACAGTTTGCAGTTTGCCTTTTTTTTTTTTTTTTTTTTTTTTTTTTGAATGCATAATTTTGATTTTACATTGTTTACTTAGTTTGCTGTTTAATTTAGTTTGCCTTTGGTTTTGGTTCAGTTCTGCATGGGTTATTGCTTTGCATGTCTTTGATAAGAGTTTTAAATTGTGAGAGCATGCGAAATTGTCCAGTCTTCTGGCAGTAAGATTTTGGCTTTTTGCTGAAACCCAATGTCTTTTCTTTAATGTATTGTTCCATTATTATTCTGCTATATAAGAATTCCCTTAATTAGAGCAGAATATGTAGCCATGGTTGGAATGAGATCAGTTCTGGTTGGGAATGGATGTTTTTGCTGTTGGATTGATTAGCTGATGTTAAGTTGAAGTAGACTTTTTGTTTCCCTACCTAAGACTGTTCTTGTTTCCTCCCTCTTTGAAGGAGTCTATGGTGATGTGCAGAGGGTGAAGATTTTATTTAATAAGAAAGATAATGCCCTGGTTCAGATGGCCGATGGGAATCAGGCCCAGCTTGGTAAGCTTGGCAGGCTCAGACTCTGGGCAGTTAGGGACAAAATGGGTAGTTAAAACTTTCTTTTTGGCACTTTGTTCTCTTTCAGTAGAAGACTTAAATTTATCCAGGCCTTGTGGGATGTGGCTGTGGGGTGGCTGATGGGTGCGAGAGGGAAGCAGGCAATGAACCCAGTGAAGCAGAGGGACCCTGCAGGGTGTGGTGTCTGCGAGGGCAGTGAAATTGTGGCCTTGAATTCATGTCTGGAGCAAACTGAGGTAGCCTGCAGTGAGGTGTGTGCTCCCCTTGCAGCCATGAGCCACTTGAATGGGCAGAAGCTCCATGGGAAGCCCATCCGTATCACGCTGTCCAAGCACCAGACAGTGCAGCTGCCCCGTGAGAACCAGGAGGACCACGGCCTCACCAAGGACTATGGCACTTCTCCTCTACATCGTTTCAAGAAACCAGGCTCCAAAAATTTCCAGAACATCTTTCCTCCTTCTGCCACTCTTCATCTGTCCAATATTCCGTAAGTGTCAGCAGGGAGAGTTCCTGTGTGGCTGAATATTGATGTGTTTGCAGCTCTGTGTTGCTGTCAGGAGAGCTCATCCAGCTCCCTGTTCCATTGTCTTGCCAAGAGGCTGCTGTTAGGGAATTTAGAAAACTCATGAAAATTAGTTTATTGTGATTACCTTGGTCTGTCAATGTCTGTTCGACTGGGAAAATTTTTTGTTTCAGACCTTCAGTAACTGAAGAAGATCTTAAGTTGTTATTTTCAAGCAATGGTGGAATGGTCAAAGGATTCAAATTCTTCCAGTAAGTGTTTTCTGTTATGTCCTCTCCTTACTCTGGGCTTTTCATATGGGAAGGGTGGAAGTACTTTATTCCAGTCAAAAGGCTCAAAGGTGAGCAGAATCCTTGCTCACAGTGTTTGACTGTGGAATATAAAGAATTCCTGAGCACTGAGGGAGCAGTAGGGCTGCATGTGCTTGCCACAGAGATACTCCTCTAAAGAGTGAGTGTGCTGCAGGTCCCTGGGGGGTTCATTCTGTGCTGGATTAGAGAACTTGGATCAAGTTGGGGAAGCTCCTGCAATGGATCTAAACATGCTTGAAACTTGTGTCTTGTCAGGAAGGACCGTAAAATGGCTCTGATCCAGATGGGCTCTGTGGAAGAAGCCATTCAGTCCCTCATTGACCTCCACAATCATGACCTGGGGGAGAATCATCACCTGCGTGTGTCCTTTTCCAAGTCCACCATTTAGAGCTTGGGAAGGCCTGAGTAAAAATGGACTTGACTTAAAACCTCTGGGGTTCAGCCTTGACCTTAAAAGGCTGGACACCAGGGTTTCAACTTCCATCATTCCAGAAAAAAAAAAAAAAGCCACTTTAAAAATGCAGCTGAAGTGACCTTAAAAGACCAGAGATTTTATTTTTTTAAAGAGAAATCAGTTTACCGGTTTTTAAAAAAAGAAAAAGAAAATTAATTCCTCTTGCTAACCTTGCGGTGATGGGTAACAATCTTGACTGTTCCAATAAAAATCACAAGTTCAAGTTTACACTGTGGAACCTGCTCTGGGAAATTCCCCTCCCCTCCTGCTCCTCCTCCCCCAAAAAGCAGATCCCAACAAGTTTTATCAGGTTTCACATTGATGCCTTTTTTTAATTTCCTTACCCATCCATGCCTTGAAAGACCTAAAACCACTGTGTGAATTCACTGTAGCGCCTTGGAGTCAGGATTGTGGTGACCAGGAGCTCCCAACCCGCCCAGCACAACACTCGGTTGCATTGATCCCACCTTAACCTGTGCACCTGCTGTCCTGTGCCTTAAACCTTCTACTTCTTTGGGGAAAACATCCGAGCTGCAGGGAGGGGATGGGCAGAGCTGAGAGGGGGAGCGGCTCTGGCTGACGATCAGCAGGGGGAGCTGGCAAAGTGGATAAAGGAAATTTTTGGGCTGTGACTCAGGGCAGTCGTTCCTGCTGCCCCCTGTTGTGTGTGTCTCGATCTCCACAATGTGCCCTGTGCCACTTCCCAGTCTGCTCGTGGGTCATTGCCACCTGCAGACTCACAGGTGGGAGTTACCTGAGAGCCTTTGGCTGAGCAAAGCTCTGGGTGGGGGAGCATTCCCAAGGCCAAATCACATTCCAGTGTCAGGAGCGAGCCCGCAGGCTCTGCCCTCACAGAGGGACAGCAGAGCCGCCGTGGGACACTTGTGAAAGATGAATCAGAGTTTGTTGAAATTGTGTGTGTATATACCTAAATGCTTGGCTAGGATTTGGAGAATCCTTGGATACCCCACAATTAGAAAGGTGCCTGCAGGAGGTACCTTTGTGCCCTTAATTGGAGATTAACGAGGCTGCTGTAGCTCCGCCGTCGTTCTTAGAGCATGTCTTCAGCATTTGAGCTTTTGTTTGAATCCTTGTATTATACTTTGATGCCGTTGCTGTCCTCTGTGCCTAGCAATATTTCCAGTTGACCAAATATTCTAATCTCTTTATATGCAAAAGAAATAGTTTTAAGTACCTTTTATAGAATGATAAGATGGTATAAACGTAATCTAAATTTACTCCTTTGTGGTATTACCCGTGTATACTGTACTTTATTTTCTTTGTTTTGTAATTAAAGCTGTAGGGCAGGAGTAGTTTCCAGGCTGAGGTCGTGGCTGAGGATGAGCAGAGCCGAGGGTGTGAGAGAATGAGCACAAACAGCTCAGAAATAGAAGGAAAAGGACCCAGGCTAAAGATTTTTTTTTTACCTTTTGAACCTATAAGCCCAGATGTTGTTCTAGGAAGGGAATTTATTAAAAGTAGAATGCAGCAGATCAGTTTTTCCCAATGATACAACAATTTTAATTTTTTTTTTCTGGCTTACAACTCTTTCCCGGGCCATTCTGCCTTCTATTCCATGTGATCCAATGTTGCCTTACATTTCCCTCTAACCTGCAACCTGTTCGGATGCAAAATAACAAGAATCTTGTACTTTTTTTCAGGGTTTTTCTGCAAATTGTGGACCAAAGTTTGTTTTTTAATTGTCTTAGTGTTGCAAGTTCTGATTTCCTTGCTTGGTGTGGGAGCTCTTGACTTGCCTAGCACTGAGTGTTTGGAAAAGTCTTAACTTTCTGTAGTTCCTCCCTGGACTCTCAAGGATATGAATTATGCTGGAGAAGCATGTGAGATCCAAGTGAGGCTCTGCCTGGTGCTGTGGTGTGCTGGGTACCCCAAAAAAGGGCAAAACCCCTGCTTAGAGCATCACCCCAGCTGCTTTTGGGTACCCCTAAATCTGTGCTGGAGCCAGGGATCTCTCCCTGCAAAGCTCCCCAAGGAGCAGGAGGGCACAGCCAGGGCTCTTGTGGCCATTGGTTTGTCCCCTCCTTAGTGAAACACCTCCCACAGGGGACCCCAGCAGCACTGGGGTGACTCGGTGCCCCCCATCACCCTCCCCAGCTCTGGGGAGGCTCCTGGGGCTGGGCCCCAGCTGGGACACTCGGGGTGTCCCATGGCAATCCCAGATGGATTTGGGGTATCCAGGCCCCCCAGCACGGCGGGCGCTCCCTTTGGATCCTGTGTTTGCATGTAAAGAATGTGAGTAACTAAGGGTGTACATATTTATAATTTTTTTATACCTGTTGTAAGACATGAGGGGCAGCAAAACCCAGTTTTTTATGGTGACCAGATGTATTGTATATTTTGATAACAGCAATTCCAGGTTCAGTATTGTGGAAGGTGGGTGGGGAGGGGAAGTGTACACACCATCAGAATTCCATTGCCTCTTTCAAAGAATGTTTGTAATGCAAAATGAAATGAAATTAAAACTATTTTATAACAACCTTTGTACCTTTCTGTAGCTCCATTATTTCCTGTTGAGATTGTAGAAGCAGTTGGTGCCCAGTCTGTACTTGTGCTTTCAATAAATTCTTCTGTATCCTTCACTCCTGATCTTCCTCCTCTTTATTGTGCCTGTTTTGCTTCTGATTTTTCCTTCTCATGTAATTCCAGCTGCCTCATTTTATTTTAACTTTGACTTTTCCCACCCTCTGGGCTGGCAGTGCGTGTCCCTGTCTCCATGGGGCCATGGGATGGGGTCTGACCTGGAGAGAGCCCTGAGGGCTCACTGGTGCCCTGCCTGTGTCACACTCCAGCACTTTGTTACTTCATGTTCCTAAACTTTCCATATGTTCTGGCTAATATCCATGAAAAATAACCCACTTTTGAGTCAAACCCTCCTCTCTGTAGTCCTGTGCTGTAGCTGTGGGGCTGGATGTGGCATTCTCCATCCTGTGGGATGAGTTGCAATGCCCATCTCTCCATGCCCTCCCTCAGGATCTGGTTCTGTACATTCAGCTCAGCTCAAACTCCTGTCCCAAAGTCACCGTGGGGACACAATCCCCACCTGGAGCTGCTGTTGTGGCTCTGCTGGGCCCATCCCTCTGGGCTGAGCTGCCATTAGGCTCCAGAATATTCCACAGGCGTTTGCACAGCCCTGTGCCTCCAGGGTTACCGAGGGGGTCCTGCGGGAGCCGGGGGCTGCTCAAAGGGACTTCTGTTGTTCCTTGAAAGGCTGATGGGATTTGTAACAGCTGCCTGTGAGAGCCGGGCCCAGGGTCATCACTCCAGAGTTGCTTCCCTGAGTTCCCTGGGGCCCAGCCCAGGCTTTGCAACCACCGCGGGCATCCCTGAGCCCTTCCCTGGCCCCTCGGACACTGCTCGGCTGCTGGGGCGGGTGAAGGATCCCACCGGGGTGGCAGCGATGGTCGGGGTCCCCATGGGAACAGCGGTGACTTTGAGGGGGTTGTGTCCTGTCCCTTCCCACGGCAGAACCCTCGGGACAGCAGAACCGTGTCAGGAGCTGGCTCTGAAAAACTGCCCTGAACGCTTCCTTTAACGGGAAAAAACGTGGACTCTGCACCAAAGGGCTCTTCCAGCCCCTGCCCAGAGCCGGGGGAAGGCATTGCCTGCAGGGTGAGCGCCCCAAAGCTCGGCCCTAAAGCCCAGCCTTGAGGAAGGAGCACCCTAAAGCCCGGCCCTCCCCACGCCCCCAGCCCTGCGGGGTGCGGAAAGGGAATTAGCTGGAACCCCAAACCACTCACCCCAATTCGAGGAGCGAGTCGGGAATCCCAAATCATTAAGGGAGCCCCGGGGCGGGGCCGGGAGTGGGGCTGAGCCCTTTGTGTGTCACAAAGGCGGGCCCTGCCTCGGGGGACACGCGGGGACTCCGGGGAGAGGGTGTCCCCAGGGGAAAAGGGACACGAGTGCTGCCGAGGCAGAGTCCGGGCTGGAGCTGATGAGTGGGGGCTGACAGCCCCTCCTGCTGCAGGCCTGGGCGGGGGAGGAGGATGAGGATGAGGATGAGGATGAGGATGAGGATGGTCCCTGCCGACCCCGCGGGTCCCCAAGGGATGCAGCAGCGGCTCTTTGGGGGGGGGGGGGGGGCTCCCCAAGGCGGGTCGGGGCCGGGGGTGTTGCCCGAGAGTGCGGGAGCGATGCGGGTCTGCCAGTTGCCATGGAAACCGCTGGGTCAGAGGCGGCGGGAAGCGGCGTGTGACGCCATCGGCACCGCAATGAGCCGTGAGCGCGGGGGCGATGCGGGGCCGCGGGGCTGGGAGCCCCCGCACCGCCCCGACCCCCGCCCGGCACCGCCGGAGCGCGGCGTCAATGCCGGCGACCTTCGCCAGCGGCTCCGGGTCACCTCTCCCGGTCACCTCTCCGGGTCACCGCGGCTGGATGGAGCAGCCCCAGGCCCCTCGTGCTGCTTGGATGGAGTGGGACCCCTCATCTCCCACCCCACCCCACGAGCTGCTGCCACAATCCTCCTGCTAATCCCGGGTGGCTTTTCCAGCACCGAGTCAGGGTTATGTGGATAATCCATATGTTTGCAAGGCAAAGGCTTTGGGATATCCACTGTTAATCCAATTGGCAGTGGCAGTTTGGTGCCATCGGCACAGTGTCCCGTTGGAGGGGGGGGACACGGCTGCCCCAGCGCTGCTCCCCGGGGCTGGGAACTCCCACAGAGCCCTGGTCCTGCCCCCCAAACCCAGTCGTGGGATTCAGCTGCCCCCACCTCCCAAAATAACCCAGCCAGGCAACATCCACGTGTTTATTTGCTTTTCAAACCACAGCAGCTCCAGCTGTTGCCCGACATTCGCAGCCTGGAGATCCCCTCCCTGTCCCTGCTCCCCCCAAACCTCAGCTGCAACCCAGGGCTGCTCCTACTGGGACAGAGCTCAGTCCCCACTGCATTCCCCACCCCAAAATCCCCCTCTCCTCCAGTCCCTGCACTATTTACAGCCTCTCACACCCAGAGCCACAGCACTGGGCAGACCCCCCTCCCAGTCTGTCCACCCTCAGGCTCCCTCAAATAAACCGGGATGGGGGGGTGTCACAGGACCCCCAGCACCCACAAACCCCCACATGAGCTAGGGCCTGCTGCCCCACAGCAGCCTCTTCCCCCTGTTAAACCCCTTAATCTATTCCCCCCCAAAACCCTTCAGCACCATTTGTCCCTCCCTGCCCCCCTACAGACATCCACTTCCAGAGCTGGAATAAAATAACCCCTCGGAAATGTCAGCACCAGTGTTAGAGAGAAAAACAAAGTCAAAAGTGCTTGGAGCTGCCCAGCCCCACAGCCTGTGGGGGGACAGAGCCCCACCAGCTGCCCGAGCAGGAGCAGGGTCCCCTGCTGGGGGTCCCACAGATGTCACCAGCGTGGCCGTGCTGGTCCAGAGCAAATCCAGCCCCGTCCTGCCATCCCCTGCAGAGGCACCCCAGCATCACAGAGCCCCCCAAATCAGAACAGGGGCGTGGGGCACCGGGGCTCAGTCCTTAAACCTGCGGCCTGCCTGCATCTTCTTGTAGTACAGGTCCACCTCGCTGTCCCCTGGCCCGTCCCTCTCGGCCGGCTTCCTCCTCAGCGTGGAGTCACGGCTGGCTGTGGCCAGCAGCCCCTCAGGGGGGGCTTCCACCCGCTCCCCACCACCCCCTGCTGCCCCCGGGATGGCGGCCAGGCTGCCGTAGCGCGGCTCGTCCTGCTCCATGTCGCTGACAGAGGAGCCAGGCGAGACGCCGGTGCTCTTGGCCGGGCGGAAGCCGTGGAAATCCTTCCCCACCTCACCCAGCTCGTAGGTGTCTGACCCCTCCGGCCCCTTCGGCCCCGATTTCCACTCCCAGGGCCCGTTGCCAGCGGAGAGGTGGACAACGGGGTGGTGAGGGGCGTGGGCATCAATGGTGATGATGCTGGAGCTGTCGCGCTCCGAGGGCGAGCGGTACTGCGAGGAGTCAGAGCTGGTGGAGGACGAGGACGTCTCCGAGTGCTTGGGTGTGACGGAGACAAGACTCTGCTGCTTGGACATGGCGATGACCTGCATCAGGCGCGGCGGGTTGGCCACCCTCTGCGCTCCCCCTTTCTCTGCCACCATCACCCACTTGGCCCTGACGGCCGCCCCGCTGCCGGCTGCGGCCCCAGCGCCCGCCTGGCTCTCCTCGGGGATGTGCACCAGCTGCGAGGTGCCCGGCCGGGGCTGGATCAGCACACGAGGCCCCATGGCCGCCCGTTCAGCAGAGCGTGCCTGCACCGTGGGGTACAGAGATGGGGGCACCTCCTCTCCGGGCTCCCCCACAACCCGGCCCTGCGCCGCCTCCTCGGCCAGCGTCATGCTGCGACCCTCCAGAGACTTCTGCTTCCACTCGGTGATGAGCTGCTTGGAGCGCGAGGCGTCCACGGGGACGTGGATGGTCATGTGGCGCCGCGCGGGGTCGTCCATGGAGGGCGTGTTGACGCGGGGCAGGGTGTTGCTGAAGGTCACCATGTTCTCCTTGCCCATGGGGCTGCGTGGGGCCAGCAGGTCCACGTCCACGCTGGCCCGTTTCAGGCTGCCCAGGGAGTTCTTCTCGCGCGGCACCGGCCGTGCTGCTTCCTCCAGGCGCGCCTGTGGGTTCAGCTCGTCGGTGCTCACCTGGAGGGGGATGCAGTTGTTCCAGATTGCAAGACAAGGTGTTTTCTGTTAACATCTGTATGGCAGATTATTTTTTGTCAAGTGGGCAGTTTGCCTTACCTCTCTCTTTGAGTGACCACATTCACACCTCCCTCGGGAGGGGACATCTGCTGATAACAGCTCTTGAATGTCACTGCATGGCTGATAAGAACTACTGCATCCCATTGGGAGATGAGAGCCCAGATGGAGGAGCCAAGCATTCCTACCTGGATATAATCTGGAGATTCTGGAACACCAGCCAAGCATTCCTGCCTGGATATAATCTGGAGATTCTGGAACACCAGCCAAGCATTCCTGCCTGGATATAATCTGGAGATTCTGCAACACCAGCCAAACATTGCTACCCAGATATAATCCAGAGGTTTTTGAGACGCCAGCATGGCTTTCTCCGCTGGATTCCCCAGAGGAACAGGAGCTGTCTCTTCTCCCACTGAATCTTCAGAGGAAGAATACAGCCTTCCCTACAGATCCCCTTTGCTCCAACAGAACCACCCCTGACACTGCAGGAGGACTGAGCCACAATTCCAGTGGGACTGCCACCAACACCCTGACCCACAGGGTGTCAGGTTGGGTTCTGACTCTGTCAGTGTTGTTCTAGTGTACTGCATTGTTCATTTTATCCTTTTTTTTTCCCTTTCCTATTAAAGAACTGTTATTTCTTGCTCCCATATTTTTGCCTGAGAGCCCCTTAATTTAAAATTTACAGCAATTCAGAGGGGTGGGGAGGGTTTACATTCTCCATTTCAGGGGAGGCTCCTGCCTTCTTTAGCAGAGTCCTGGCTTTCCAAACCAAGACACAGTATGGGTAAATGAAGGTGGTATAGAATGTAATCTTATCCCCTAAAGAGTTGCAGCTGAACCAATTACTAAAGATTAGGAGCGGGCCTCATTTTAACAGGCCACACCTGTAGGCAATAAGAAGAGTGTTATAAAAGAGTAGATTGGTTGGTTGAGGGATCTGGAGTCAGCTGTGTCGCAGACATCTTTTATGAAAAACCCTTTCCTTAGGATTTTTCCTCCTGAGAAGCTGAGAGGCCTCAGGAACAAAATGTAAACAATTATTATCTGCTGTTAATGCAACAGGTGGATCTTTGATTGGCCCGTGTTGGTTGTTTTTAATTAATGGCCAATCACAGTCGGCTGGCTTGGACTCTCTGTCTGAGACAGAAGTTTTTGTTATCATTCCTTCTTATTCTATTCTTAGCTAGCCTTCTGATTAAATCCTTTCTTCTATTATTTTAGTATAGTTTTAATGTAATATATATCACAAAATAATAAATCAAGCCTTTTGAAACATGGAGATCCTCATCTCTTCCCTCACCCTGAGACCCCTGTGAACACTGACACACAGTTGGCTACCGCGAGGACAAGGAAGAGTCAGTGCCTAGAGGAGTTGCCTACAAGAAACATCAAGGAGGCACAAGACTCCAGCAATAAGGAGCCTTTGCAATGTAATGACAATTGAACTTTGCATTACAATGACAGCACTCACAGATTTGTTCTGGTGGTAGACAGAATCGTGGCCCCGCTGTGTCAGCGCCCGCAGCGCGTCCTTGGCCGGTGCCTGGGCTTGGACCCGCTCTGTTGGGGCACGGAAATTGCCAACAGCATGGAAAGCCTGTGGGAAGGAGAACCAGAAAATCCTAGAATGGTTTGTGTTGGGAAGGACTTTTAAAGGTCATCTAGTCCCTGCCGCTAGATGAGGTTGCTCCAAGCCCTGTCCAGCCTTGAACACTTCCAGGGATGGCATGGGCACAGCTGCTCTGGAGAGTGAGGAGTCAAACAGCCCCACAGCATCCCCCAGCCCCTCCCTGGGCACGGGCAGGACCAGCACCCACCAGGTAGGCAGCAATGCCAGCGCCAATCAGGAAGCCCACGTAGACATCAGCGGGGTGGCTGCGGTACTGGGTGATCTGGGTCAGGCCACAGATGCCAGCAGCAATGGCAAAGGCAAAGACCAGGATGGGCTTGAGGAGCTTGGTGCTGTCCGAGATGATGGAGTTGAAATACATCTGGGGCAGGAACAGGCTGTTAGTCATGCACAGAGCTCTTGGGTGCGTGTGGAGCTGCAGGTGCCTGCACACACCCGGCATGGGCACAGAATATTGGGCAGAGCTTGTCTGTGCCAACAAGAGAGGGACATGCCCATGGCATGGGACTTGTGCCAAGCAGTGCTGGGAACTCACCGACACATAGACAGCAGCAAAAGCTGAGAGTGTGGCGTGCTGGGATGGGAAGGTCTTCCTGCAGGGAGAAGGGACGTGGTTGGGATAGGGCAGGAGGGCTGGCAGTGCCACACAGGGCTCCCCTGGCACGTACCTGGCAGAGAGGATGGCGTGCTTGTCGGTGCCTGAGCAGATGTCCTGGGTGATGTAGGGGTTGGCATCACAGGGGGTGCCCAGCAGGGTGTAGTTGGGCTTGCACACAGTCAGGAAGAAGGGAGCGTGGTAGCCTGTGGCCAGCTGGATGACATCTGTCACCAGGGCTGTGGCACAGAGCCCGAACACGTGGACACCTGGGGGTGGTAGGAACGGGACAGTGGGGCAGCCAGGATTCACCCAGCCCTGGAGCACCCACTGGGATGGGGACAGTGGGGCAGTCAGGACTCACCCAGCCCTGGGGCACCCACTGGGATGGGGACAGTGGGGCAGTCAGGACTCACCCAGCCCTGGAGCACCCACTGGGATGGGGGACAATGGGGCAGCCAGGATTCACCCAGCCCTGGAGCACCCACTGGGATGGGTCCGGTGCAGTGTCCAGGGTCTGGGGCCATTATCACAGCCAGGGTGGCCCCACATCCCTTCCAGCCCCCAGATCCTGCCCAGGCCGTGGCACAACGTACCCACAAACCTGACGGTGCGGCGCAGGAAGGAGTTGAAGTTGCAGCCGCCGGCGTTGATGCTGCCCTCTGCACCAGCACGACCCTTCAGCCGGGACTGCAGGCAGTACACCATGCCCTCCCCGACCATGATCTGGGAAGGAACCCAGGGCTGGGTTGTTGGCAGAGCCCCCCTGATGGATGCTGGGCACTGCCAGGCACCAGGAGCACCCCAATCCCCATTGGGACAAACCCGGACGCACCGAGGCGGCGGGCGCGGCGAAGGCCAGGCTGAGCAGCATCAGCAGCGGGATGAGCTCCTCGTTGGTCTCCACGTAGGGCATGGAGAGAGCTCGGTCGTGGCACTGGAAGCCCACCTTGGCCGGCTTGAAGAGGTCCGTGAGCTCCAGGAAATAGAGCGTCACCACGGAGGAGGCCACGATGGGCAGCTGGGGAGGGGACAGGGTGGGGACCAACGACCCCCAGAGCGATGGCACCACACAGAACGGGGCACAGAACCCAAACCACTGTGCCAGGGACTGGGACAGAGCCCCTGCACAGCCCCCAGGCCGTGCCCACCCTCCCCACACCCACCTCCACGAAGTAGAAGCAGGGCAGGAGTGTCATGCTGTCCTTGGGGGCGCGGGTTTTCTCCTTCGGGGGGATCATGGTCCTGGACAGGCACAGGAGTCCCACCGGGCTGTGGAGGCACCAGTGTCACCACATGGCAGGCATGGTCACCACTGGTCACCCCTCCAAGTCCCTGGAGGAGGATGAGCCCCCCCGAGTCACCCCCCGACCCTGCAGGGACACCCCCTGTCCCTCCTGGTCACCCCCAGGTCACAGCAGTGCCCCCCTCACCAGGCTGGAACTGGGGGTGCCCCCAGCGCCCCGGGGGTGCCCAGCCGAGCCAGGGGCTGTGACAACAACAGGTGGGGCGGAGGCTCTGTCGCGACAGGCGGTCACCACCGCGACAGGCTGGATGCGGAGGGCGTGCAGAGGGGGGTGTGCCCGCAGAGCCGGGCCGGGGCTCCCCGAACCCTCCCGGCCCAACCCCACGAGATTGCACCGAAACGAGGGGGGAGGATAACGGGGATGGAGCGACGAGGGGCAATGAAAGGGGTGATGGGGGGCGGGGGGGGGGGGGAAATACCGGGGGATTTACCGGGGGTATCACCGGGAGGGCGGGGGCGCAGCGGGAACCTCCCCTTGGCACGGACGGTGCCGCAGCCGCGGGCGGGGGTCGGGGATGGGAGGATGGGGAGGGGGTTTCGGGGCAGGAGGAGGAGGAGCGGCGCCTTTGTGTCCCACTCACCTCGGCGGCGGCCCCGGGGCTCGGCGGCGGCCGGGGATGGGGGGGATGTCCCCGTGTCCCCGCGATCCGGGATGCTCCTGCCTCGGCGGAGCGCGGGGAGCGGCGGCTTCCTCCGCCCCCGCCGCCTCCACCTCCTCCTCCTCCTCCTGCCTCGCCCGCCGCCCCCCGCTCCGCCCCGCAGCCCCCGGCCCCTCCCGGGGCGCCGAGCCCCCAGCGAGCCCCCTTGGAGCCCCCGCCGGTGCAGGGATGGGGTCTGGGGGGGGTCGGGGGGGGGTCGGGAGGTCGGGGGGGAGAAGGAGGAGAGACAAAGGGCGGGCGGGGCCGAGCACAGCAGCGGGAGCGACCTCGCTCCGCACCGTGCCAGGAACCGGGGGCTCCCGGGGCTGCCCCTAACCCATCTCCAGCCCCCGGATCAACCTTTATCTCCCTGTGCTGCTGGAGTGGTGCCCCCTGCCCCGAGGCCCCTCCTGGCAGGCAGAGCCCCCTCCCCTGCATTGGCTTGGGGGGATCCGAGGGGTGGTGCCACACCACGGGGTGAGATGTGACCCCAAAACCACGGAGGGCTGAGACTTAACCCCAAAATTCACCACCCCAGAGCTCTGCCAGCCTCCCTGGGCTCTCTCTGCCAAGAGTGCTTGCCCTGCCCGTGGCACCCGAGGGTTTCAGGGAAGGATTCCTGGACCCAAGCTCACAAACAGCCCCAGGGACAATGTCAGGAGCCACTCTCAAGCAGGAGCCTCGTGTCTCCCAGATTTGGGCCTGGGGAGGGAGGTGGGTGCAGCCCCCTTTGCTGTCTGGAGGCTCCCAGCCCCTCCTGGCAGAGGCAGCAGCCCCCAGCCCCATCCTCACCCTGCAGAGGGTCCCATCTGTGCCCTACCCCATATCCCACCCTGTACCCCATTCCCTGCATCCCACACTCACTTTTTCCCCCCAACCACCCTCTACCATCCTGGGGCCTCCTCACGGTGCCCTCGTTCCATTTTTGGCCCTAAGTGTGCAGAAATCTCCCGGCGTATTTAACACGGAAATCCCGAATCCCTGCAAGCTGCGATTAAGCTGCGGAAAATCCCGGATTTGAGCCGGGCTCAGCCCCCTCCCCACAACGCCCCCACCCTGCTCCGACCCCTGCCCAGCGTGGGGACAGCGGGGAGGGGGAGCCACCACTGCAGAGGGGACAGCTGAGGGACAGAGGGACACCTGAGGGACACCTGAGGGACAGAGGGACACCTGAGCCTCGGGGACCTCCCTGCGGGTGTGTCCGGCCACTTGCTGACCACTGGCCTGGGGGATTGGGGGGTCAGAAATCGAGGGGATGGGGGCTCTGAGCAGCCGGACAAAGGGAATGTGGGGTTGTAAAAGCTGGTGGAGCAGGGAAAGAAGGAGAGGATGGCTGTCCCCTGGAGCCCTGCTCAGCCAGACCCTGCTCTTGGTAGCCACAGTGGCCATCCCAGCAAGGTGGGAAAGCAGTGGGATCTGGAGGAGCTGTGAGAGGCTCCGTGTAGGAGTGTCGGGGGGTAGGATGGTTGGGATGGACAGGGATGAGAGATCTCTGCAGCCAGGTGAGGAATTTGGGGTTTATTGCAAAGGGCCTGGGTGCAGGGCCCTGCTGGGAGCTGCAGCCACAGCTCAGAGCAGGGCTGAGAGAAGAGAGGGGGAGAGAGGATGAGAGGGTAACAGAGTAAAAGAGGTAAGACAGCAAAGTTCTCTTTGCAATACAATAAATCTTCTGTGTTGAATATTCTACTTCTCACTAACCAATCTAGTACAAGACACAAATCCTACAGCATTTCCATACAGCCTATAAGAATCACTACATTACCATACTGTGTTACATTTTAAACCCTAAAAACTCCTCTTTGGGCCCCCTCTGCCATGCTGTAGGGTCTGCTCTGACCCTTGGGCCTGTCTGCAAGCAGAGGGTGTTGTTCCATCAAAAGAGGATCACCTTCAGCTGGCCATGCCATTGTTTTCTCATTCAGTAACTGAGGGATCTCAAAGCTTGCTCTCATTTCAATCTCGCTTACAGTTTCCATATTCTCAGAATCTTTTGCCAGACAATCATATTTATCAGGCTTTCCTGTTTCATCTTCCCAAGCAGCTCCGGGGACGGGCCCGGGATGTGGCTCCGCTCAGCGGCACCGGGGAGAAAGGCAGCGGGGAGCGGGGCAGCCACGGCCCCCGGCATCCCGGACAGCGCCCCTGCGGCTGCCATCGCCCCCCAGAGCCCCGCATGTGATGGGTGATGTGATGGGTGACCGGACGGGTTTGTACCCCTGGGCACGCAGCACCCACCAGGGACCGGCCCCCCATCCGAACGGGGGCCCCTGGGAGGGCTGGGATTGAATTTCCCGGAGCTTTCTTTTGCCAAAAGCCTGAACTTTTCCAGCATTTTTAAACCCGGGCGCAGAAATCCCCGGCGGCGGGTGCCAGGGCCGGCAGCTGGGCCGGGCTGTTTCCTCCTCCCGCGCTGTTTGTGCCGGGAACTCTTGACCCCTTTTATAAGCTGAATATTTCAAAACATTCAGCCCACGCTGCGGAAACCCCCCCGCTCCCTCCTCCCCCCCTTTTCCTGCCCCAAACTGGACATAAAAGCGAGTCCCAGCCCCAGCCCCGGGTGAGCAGCGTCCTCCCTGCACCCCAAAACCCCGGGGTGGGTTTTGGGCATCACCAGCTCTGCAGCCATGGGGCCAAACCCTGCTCCCATCCTCATCCTCGCTCTGCTGCTGCTCCTCTGGGCCCCAGTGGATGGTGAGCGCTCCCCCCACACCCCAGGGCAGTGACACAGCTCGGGGGTCCCTGCTCAGCCCCCCAATTCCTGCAGCCAGGTGCTGGTGCAGCCCACAAGGAGGGGTCTGGGGGTTTGGGAAGGAACCACAGGAGTGACACTGCCCTGTTCCCCCGACCTCTCTCTGCAGGGCAGCCCCGGGGACGGATCCTGAGGGGCTCTGAAGCCAAGCCCCACCTGAAGCCCTACATGGCCTCGCTGCAGCTGGACGGGCAGCACGTCTGCGGGGGCTTCCTCATCGCCCGGCAGTGGGTGCTGAGCGCTGCCCACTGCATGGAGGAGACGTGAGTGTGCCTGGGGGGGTCGGTGCAGGGCTGGGGGGGCTGCTGGGCTCAGGGCAAATCCCACTGTGGGACCCCAGGGTCAGAGTGTGGGACAGCTCTCACCTGCAAAGAGGGCTGTAGGGCCTCCTGGAGCTCCCTGATGGGCTCTGCAACCCCCCCACAGCACCCCATTTCCACGGCTGGTGGCAATGACACCCCCATTTGTTTGTCCCACACTCTGATCTCTTCCAGGGATGGCAAACTCTTCCAGGTGCTGCTGGGTGCCCACTCGCTGACGCAGCCCGAGCCCCACAAACGCCTGTACCGAGTGCGTGCCCAGTTCCCCCACCCCGGCAGCAACATCCACAACAACAAGGATGACCTGCTCCTCCTCCAGGTGGGCTGGTGGCACCCTCCTCCCCACCGGGCACAGCCCCATTCCTGCAAATCCCACTGTTCTACAGTGGAGGAAATCCTCAGGGTCAGGCTGGGCCATCCCTCCCTTTCCCATGGGAGCATCCCTGCTTCCCCCAGCTGTGACCAAATGCCTCCATCCTCCTCAGAGCTCCAGCTCTGCTCTCTGGCTGCATCCTGGGGCTCCAACCAGGAGGCAAAGCCCTGAGGGTGGCTGGGGCCAGGGTGGTTTCAGTGTCAGGGCTGGGCTCACTGTGTACTTACACCCAAGTTAGTGTGACCTGCCCTTGTGACCCGGCTCCCCCTGTGGTTTTGCGGCAGCTGGAGGAGGAAGCGGAGCTGAACACGGACGTGCGGGTGCTGCCCTTCCAGCGGGAGGACAGGGACGTGGCGGCCGACACGGTGTGCGAGGTGGCGGGCTGGGGCACCACGGACCACAGCGGCACCCGGCCCGACAAACTGCAGCAGCTGGAGCGGCCGGTGATCAGCAGGGACGTCTGCAACCACCGCACCCGCCACGACGGCACCATCACCCCCAACATGATGTGCACCGACTCCCGCAGGAAGGACACCTGCAAGGTACCACCCATAGATCCACGCAGGGATGAGGGGCACAATGCCCAGAGCCTGGGAGAGGCTGTGGAGGAGGAGGGGGCAGCGTCCCCGGGGTGGGTTCTCCTTGTGATGAGGTATCCTGGTAAACCCTTGGCACCATCACCCCCAACATGATGTGCACCGACTCCCGCAGGAAGGACACCTGCAAGGTACCACCCATAGATCCACGCAGGGATGAGGGGCACAATGCCCAGAGCCTGGGAGAGGCTGTGGGACAGGAGGGTACAGCATGCTCAGGGTGGGTGCCCCCTGTGCTGGGGTGTCCTGACAAATCCTTGCTCCAAGCAAACCCTTGGCACCATCACCCCCAACATGATGTGCACCGACTCCCGTAGGAAGGACACCTGCAAGGTACCACACACACAGGGCTGGGAGGGGGCAGTGGGCACAATGCCCAGAGGCTGGGAGAGGCTGTGGAGCAGGAGGGGACAGCGTGCCCAGGGTGGGTTCTCCTTGTGCTGGGGTGTCCTAGCAAACCCTTGGCACCATCACCCACAAGGTGACGTGCACCGACTCCTGCAGGATGCAGGAAATACACGTGCAAGGTACCACAAACCCACCATGGATCCATGCAGGGCTGGGAGGGGGCAGTGGGCACAATGCCCAGAGCCTGGGAGAGGCTGTGGAGGAGGAGGGGGCAGCGTCCCCGGGGTGGGTTTTCCTTGTGATGGGGCATCCTGGTAAACCCTTGGCACCGTCACCCCCAACATGATGTGCACCGACTCCCGCAGGAAGGACACCTGCAAGGTACCACCCACACAGGGCTGGGAGGGGGCAATGGGCACAATGCCCACAGCCTGGGAGAGGCGAGGGGCTGAGGAGCAGTCAGGGACAAGGTCCCCAGAGTGGGCGCTCCCTGTGCTGGAATGTTCTAGCAAACCCTTGGTCCTGGCAAACCCTTGGCACCATCACCCACAACACAAAACCCTTGGCACCATCACCCCCAACATGATGTGCAGTGACTCCTGCAAGAAGGACACCTGCAAGGTACCACACACGCAGGGCTGGGAGAGGGCAGTGGGCACAATGCCCACAGCCTGGGAGAGGTGAGGAGCTGAGGAGCAAGAGGGCACAGCATCCCCAGGGTGGTGCCCCTTGCTATCCACTGCAGAGCAGCTCACAGGAGCCTGGAGGAAGAAGGAACGAGGGTTGGGAGATGGCTGGGATGTCCCAGCAGACCCTTGGCCGTACTGATGAGGTCTGGTCGTGCAGGGAGACTCCGGCGGGCCCCTGGTGTGCGGCGGGGTGGCCGAGGGAGTGCTCACGGCCGGCTCCCGCGTCTGCGGCAACTACAAGAAGCCGGCCATCTACACCCGCATCGCCCCCTACGCCGACTGGATCGACAGCGTCATGGCCTCTGCCGCCCATGGCGAGGGGGACACCCGCTGAGGGCACCCCGGGGACCTGCTCCTTGCCAGGCTTGCTGCTGCCAGCACGGCCAGAGCGCAGCCGGTGCTGCCCTGCCCTGTGCCGCGGGCTCCCAGCGCTGCCCACCCCGCTGCCAGCGCGTCCCCACCAGCCAGGAGGGAGGGCTGGGCCAGGGGATGGGTGAGGAACCCAGCAAGGGGGTCCCTGGCCCCCCACTCACAAAGCACAGGGCCCGGGTGGGGGAGAATTGGGGCTCACAGCCCTCGAGAGGCTTTGCTGAAGGTGCTCAGAACGCTGCCTGCGACCGCTGCAATAAAGCGATGATGATGATGATGATGATGATGATGATGATGATGATGATGATGATGATTGATGATGATTGATGATGATGATGATGATGATGATGACGACGATGATGATTCCTGCAGAGCTGCTGGGCTGGAGTGGGGACAAGGAGGGAGATGGGGGCGTCTCTGCAGGAGCTTCCCCAGGGAGGAGCTGGACACGAGGTGGGACATGCTGAGGTTGTGCCCTTAGGGACGGTGTGGCCTTGGGTGGGAGCAGGGGACACATCCTGCAGTGTGACCACAATACCATCGAGATCTGGGGCATTGTGTGAACATTGGAAAGCAGAATTTGCCTGTAGCTGATATGGCAGCGGCAGCTCTGGCTCTCACAGTGGGATCCATGCTGGATTCTCATTGGGACCCTCTTGTCCCAGGAGCTGGGGGCAGCACAGGGCAGAGCCACCTTTCCACCACACCCTGGTCACCCCTAGAGCCCTGCCAGACCCTTCCAGTCCCATCCCAGAAGCTCCATGATCAGTAGGGAGATGAGGAGGACACCAATGTGTCCCCATCCCCCTGCTCTGCTGCTGTTCCCAACCAAACATTAAATAACCCCAAACCTGTTCTATGAGGAGCTCACAGAGGGCCCTGTCTGAGTTTTACTTACAGGGGAAAAGAGCCTTAATAAGGTGCAGTTTCCTAATTAGCCATTTGATTGTTCCTAATTAGCAGCAGAGCAGAGAGAGGGGGTGAGGTCTGTGCAGCTCTTAGAGCTCTGTGCAGTGAAACACTCGCTGGAGTCGAGGGATGAACTCTGTCACCAGCTCCACTTCTCAAGAATAATGAAATCATGGCTCCAGAGGGAAAGGAATGTACTAAGACTGGCTCTTAAATGCTCTGTGGGGACCTGGAATTGCTGGCTGGGATGCAGCAGCAGAAAGCTCCAGGATTTTCCCCCTCAGAGCTGAAGGAGCTGTGGGAGAGGAGCAGCCCCAGATCAGCCCCAGGGTGGCTCCTCAAGGTTGTGATTTCCTGCCCGGGGCAGCAGCAGCAGCTGAGGGCAAGGGAGGGCAAAAATGTGAAAGGATTTTTGGCTGCACCAGGAATGCTCCTCCTCTGGCACACTCAAGTGTCCAGCCTTGCTGGAGCTGGAGGCTTGCACAACCCCAAGGATCTGATGTTTTTTCCTCGAGTGTCCATCAGGCAAACCTTGAAAACATCCATTTATCCAATGATGGTGGTTCCTTTCCTGACAGATGCTCTGGCTGCCCTCCCGTGGCTCCACTGCCCCGGCCCCACACTGGGCAGCCACGTCACAGCACAGAAACAAAGCACAAACACTTGGTTCTGTACAAAATCAGGAGAATTTTTATTTACAACAGCAAGAGGCAAAGGCAGGGTTCACCGCAGGCAGCAGCATTCACATTCCTGCTCCCACCCAACCCTGATGGGCACACAGGAACCAACTCCTGCCTCAGGGACAAGTTTGCTGAGGGATCAGGAGTGCCCAGCCCATGCTTGGCACTCCCCAAGGCACAGGATGGATGTGAGGTACCAGCTGTGCCCCCTCAGCTGGGACTTTGTTCTCACCAGCTGCCCCATCACCACCCTGCCCAGGGCACTGCTCTGCTGGCACAGCCACAAAACACAGCCAGGCTCTCCCCTCCTGGGCCCCAAATGATGGGGGAACCTCTGGCATTCCTTTCCAGCTCTTCCCTGGAAAGAGGCAGAACCCCCTCAGCTCTGCTTTCCAGCACAGCTTTTCCAGCATGAGGAAGAGGAGCTGCCATTCCTTCGTCCCAAAACCTCCATGAAGGGAGCTCTGTGCAGCTCCTGGCCCTCACTGCACCCCAGGAAGGGCTCAGGAGTAGCTCAGGGGCATCTTCCTCCAGAGCCCCCCACACAGGCAGTTCTTGATCCAGCGCTGCTCCCACTGCTTCACTGCTGTCACCTTGTTGGGTGACTTCAGCATGGTGACACAGCCACACCTGTGGGGACACAGAGGGTGCAGCACTGCTGGGGAGCTGCAGGGATCACACAGGGATTTGGGGGAAATCAGCTCCTGTCATCTGCAGTGAGCACCAAAACTAGCTGAAACCAGCAAGCAACAATCCCACTGAGGGCTCTGTTGGAGCTGGAGCCTGGCAAGGAACAGCCCCAGCTGCTGTTTATACATGAAACAACTGACTGTCATCTCACAAAAATGATCTGCTACAGAGGCTTTCTATTAAAATCAGTAATTAAAGCTAATTCAATCACATGACTTAGATGGATGCTTGTTCCCTGAGCCATTATCTTGAAATCCAGGCTCTCCCATGAGGGTGGATGAGTAGGGCAGCATGAAATGCAAGCCTGGTGGAAAGATGACCCCAAAATGGGGGCAAGGGCAGTGGGGAAATTCCTCCCTCCAGCCCTGCCATGACCAGAGGTACTTTAATAAAGGCCAGACCCACAGAACTGGGCTGTAAAGGAGTTGCTGTAGGGTCTCCTCCAGATTACTTTAAGAGTTTTATCTGATCTGTTTGATTTTTAACCCAAGGGCCAGGCTGCAACAATGCCACTCTCCTGACAATGACATGGGCATCTCACCTTAACCACAGCCCCAACCAGTTTCAGAGAGCTCCTGAAGGACACAGGACACTCCAAGCCCTGCCCAAGCTCCACTGCAAGTGCCACTTACCTGGTGCAGGACTTGCATTCCTCTGTTGGGTAAGCACCCAGGTGCAGCCGCCTCAGGTGGTCAATTTTGGGCTGTCCAGGGGCCCTGGGGAGGGAGAACAGGACTTTCCTAGAGTGTCACTTTCCATCAGCTGCTCCCAGGACAGGGAGCTGCATCTCACTGACCAACAGGGCAGAAGTTCTGCCCACTTGTCCACACAGTGCCACGAGATTCATTGTCACAATTAATCACATTAATTAATGGGGTTTTTCCCCCCACCATTTGCTATCACTTTTCAGTACTTAAAATTCCCAGCCCATCACAAGCTGGGAAAGGAATTTGAGCAGAGAAGACAATCTGCTCTTGGGTCACAGCAGCAAGGGGACAAGCCAAACCTCAGAGCTGCCAAGACTCCTTCTCACTGTGCACTGACCCATTCCAGGGGTTTGTACCTGACAAACAACATCTTTGTGTAGTTCCAGGGGTTTGTACCTGACAAAGGCATCAAACTGGGAGGAGACAGTGTGGCCAACGAGCCCAGGAGCCTTCCCAAACTGCAGCCTGACCAGCTGCTTGTTCTGCAGCTTGCTGATGATGCCATCGTTGATGGGCAGCCAGTCAATGTTGGGGATGAGCAGCTGGCTGGGCAGGAGGCAGCACTCATCGATCAGGGCATCATCGGGCTCTGTGATGTGATTTTCCTCACGACCTGCGTGGGAAATGAAGGAAAAAAAACCCCTGTGACCTTTACATTTCTCCCTGAGAGCTCCAGAGAGCTGCATGCAGCCTCCTCCTCCACTGCCAACTCAGCCTGGAAAACAATAACCTTGGCAGCAGCACTTGCCCTTTCTCAACGTGCCAGACCCCCTCGGAGTCACGTCCCACCCCGCTGCTGCAGGAATTACAGCTCAGGGCCACACTCACAGCACAGCCAGAGCTTGGTCAGGAGCCTGAAGAGCAGGGACATGCTGTCCTGGGTGTCTGAGGTTGCTGTGTACACGGGCAGGCAGCTGGGCTTCAGCAGCCCCCAGATGCGGATCACCACCATCAGCTCGCGGAACATGCCCAGGGACGCGCCGTCGCGCAGGAAGCTGTGCCCAGGCCGCACTGGGGAGCCCTGTGGGGACACAGAGGGGTGGGAGGGGGTCACAGCAGCCTGGGTGAGGCTCACAGCAACCCCAGCTGCATCCAGGCAGCTCCTGCTTCCAGCAGCACACACTTCCAGAACACGCCGAGGGACGCGCAGGAAGCTGTGCCCAGGCCGCACGGGGGAGCCCTGTGGGGGGACAGAGCTGTGGGAAGGGGTCACACCAGCCTGGGTGGGCTCACACCAACCTGGGTGAGGCTCACACCAGCCTGGGTGAGGCTCACACCAGCCTGGGTGAGGCTCACACCAGCCTGGGTGAGGCCAGCTCTGATGCCAGATCAAATAGAGACCAGGATCGCCAGAACCAGCTCCCCTTGGGTTTTTGTTTTGTTCTTAGTTCAGATTCCATCAGACAACTTCTACAAAACTCAAACAACATTATAACCACAGGCAGACCTAACCATGATGTCTGGCTCCAGATCTAAACTCCTTACAGCCAGACTGTTAGCTCAGCTCCCTGGAAAAAGCATCACCATCCTCCAAATTTGTGTGTCAGGGAGCTGTTAGTGCTCTCTTCTCCTCTCCGGGAAAAGGTTCCATAGTCTTTTATCTGACTTGCTTGATTAAAAGGTAAATTTTTAAAAATAAGAATGATGGGAAATAACTGATGAAGTTCCTCAGAGGAAGAGGTTATTCTGCCTGCAGACACCCAGATGGGGAATAAGCTTTTCCAGGAGAAGCCCTCTGTATGCAAGCTGAAGGGTTTCACCTGCCCCCATTCCCCATGTCAGCACCTGGCACAACTCAGCAGGGCTCTCAAAAGAAAGTGAGGTGTTGTGCAAATCCTTCAGCTTCTAAAGTGAGGAAAGGTGGAGCTCACAGCAGCCCCAGCCACCACACTGCATCCAGACAGCTCCTGCTTCCAGCAGCACACATCTGATGGGGATGCTGGAGGGTCACCTGAAGGTGACACCTCTGCAGAGCAGTGTGTCTGTGTCTCACTCCTTTACTGTTAGCTAAAGGAGTGAGAAGAAGCTGAGAAGCAAGAAGAAGCTGATAAGGAGCTCTCTCCAAGGCTGTAACCAAGGAGATCAAGAGATTGAAGAAAGATAAGAAGAGAACTTTGCAGCTGGACAAGGTATTTTTAAAAAAGTTAGTTGAAGTCACTGTAACTTTTCACCAATGGTGTAATGTTGATTTATTGTGGCCAATAGTTAAGGTAAAAGAAATAGAAACAATTAGAAAGTGTATAAAAGGTCAGCATGATCAATAATAAAGAGTTGCCATCTGAGACTGCTTGTGGTCTCTGCTTTGTGTTGTGATCACCTTGACAATGACAGAGGAGTGTCCCCAAATCCCCCAGGTGCTGGTCAGCAGACCCAGATGGGCATGGGAAGGGCCATTCTCTAATTCTGCTGCTCCTTACTCCTCCCCAGTGCCTGTGCTGACAGGAACATGTGCCCTGTGTGCCCTGGCAAAGCTCCCCAGCACTGCCCATGGGTGTTTGTATCCATGGATCTCACCTGGTTGGGAAGGCTGGCCAGCAGGTAGAGCACAAAATCCCCCACCCACTGGATGAGCTGCTGCAGGGACTGCAGTGTTGTCATCTCCAGGACAAACTCTTCTGTCTTCAGGTTAATCATCACCTTGTCAATGTCTGGAAGAGAAGCAAGACATTGCCTGGCTCAGGAAAGATGGATCCAAACCTCACACCCTCCCTGTGAAGGTTACCCTTGTCCTCCTCCACAAACCCAGAGAGGCTGTGACACCAAGGGGAACAGCCCAATCCCAAAAGCTGGGAATGCAGAGCAGGATGAGGCTGTGACACCACAAGGGAACAGCCCAATCCCAAAAGCTGGGAATGCAGAGCAGGATGAGGCTGTGACACTACAGGGGAACAGCCTAATCCCAAAAGCTGGGAATGCAGAGCAGGATGAGGCTGTGACACCACAGGGGAACAGCCTAATCCCAAAAGCTGGGAATGCAGAGCAGGATGAGGCTGTGACACCACAGGGGAACAGCCTAATCCCAAAAGCTGGGAATGCAGAGCAGGATGAGGCTGTGACACCACAAGGGAACAGCCCAATCCCAAAAGCTGGGAATGCAGAGCAGGGTGAGTTACTGAGAGGCTGTGACACCACAGGGGAACACCCCAATCCCAAAAGCATCCCAGGATGCTGTGAGCAGTCAGTACCTACATCCGTGATCTTGGAGCAGATCTCGGTGAGCCGGTCCCCAGGGCTCTTGTCAGGGGTGTTGAGGAAATGTGGGCGCAGCAGAGACTTCAGGGTGCAGCTGATGGCAATGAGGAAGAGCTTGGCGTGGTAGTCACACACACGGGCGATGGTGCTGGAGGAGAGCTTGCACAGAGATGCCTTCATGGCAACAATGCGTGTGGAGAGCACCTGAGCCGCGGGGAAACGCAGCAAAAAGGCACAAGAAAAGGCAGGAATTAGCATAAGCTCATTAAAGCTGCTGCTGCTGCTTTATTCTCTGCTCTCCCTTTCTGCTGCAGGAGTGACAGGAGCCATGCACGTGAGCGCTGTGCTGGGCACGTGCTGCTGCTCCCAGAAATCTGCCAAAAATAGATTTCAGCATCTCACCCCAAGTTTCCAGCAGCTAAGACCCCGCTGATATCAGGGACTGTGAAGCTGCTGATATGGAAGCTCTTCCCAGCTCCATCACTGCCTGAGCAGGGCACTCAGAGAGCACAGCCAGCAATGTCCTGAGCACTGGCACTGGCTGTACCCCACTCCAAATCCCTGAGCACCCCCATGCCCACCCTGGGGGTGAGCCCAGAGCCCCCACCTGCTGCAGGGCTGCATTCTGACGCATGTACTCCTCGTGCAGCTTCTCCACCAGGTTCTGCACCATGCTGGGCTGGACGTGGAGCAGGATGTCCCACCAGTCGTAGCCAGTGACCATGCAGTACTCCAGCAGGAACAGCAAGTGCCTCAGGGACATGTTCATGTCCAGCACGTGGCCCATGGACGGGGAGATGCGGAGCATGCTCAGCTTGAAGGGAGGAAACAAACAGAAAATGGCTTCAGGAGTGTGGCATTTTCAGGAGTGTGGCATTTTCAGGAGTGTGGCATTTTCAGGAGTGTGGCATTTTCAGGAGTGTGGCATTTTCAGGAGTGTGGCATTTTCAGGAGTGTGGCATTTTCAGGAGTGGGGCATTTTCAGGAGTGGGGCATTTTCAGGAGTGGGGCATTTTCAGGGTCTTCCATGGCAGGAAGGAAATGATGAATCTGACTCCATATTCTTAGAAAGCTAATTTATCATTTTATGTACTAATATAATACAATACAATATAATAATATTACAATATAGCAATATTATAATACATTATAAATTATATAATAGTATATAACATTATATATTATAATATATATAATACACTATAATATACTATACTATTTTATATTTATTTTATATATATAACAAAACAGAGAAAAAACAAGCCAGGGCAAGAGGTTCTTGTTCCTGGTAAAACACCTCACAAAAGCCAATGGTTTATTTGTTGTCTTCTTTTTCTAGTAAACTGCTTAGGTGGGACTTTTTGGCTTCTGTCCAATTGGCTATCCTTAGGTTTGAGGTGAAGTCCCAAATCTGTCCAACTAGCTATCCTTGAGGTGAAGTCCCCAAGGTCCTATGAGGTGTCTTGTTACCTAACTGAGGAGAGAAACTTCTGGGCTTTTTTCCCTTTTTATGAGACCAAGGACAATTTTGCCGCTCCATCAACAAGATGGCACATTCCTAAATCCATAATCCACCAACCTTTCCATGACTGTCCACACCAGCCAGGGCCAGGGATGTCCAGGAGAGCTGCATGGCCTTGAAGTGCACCAGGGGCCCTGTGGTGCGCGGGCGTTTGAGGGCTGGCTCGTCCACGGGGCGCTGCGAGGAGGAGCCATAAAACACAGCCATCATCTGCAGGGACAGCCTGTGCACAATGTGCACACTGCCATCATGGAAAGCCAAGGCCAGCCCTGGGGACAGGAGAGGAGTGACACTGAGCAAACAGCTCCTCCCAGCGTGGCAGAGCCCTCACCCAAAGTGGGAGTGTCAGGGTAGGATGGTTGGGATGGACGGAGATGAGAGATCTCTGAAGTCAGGTCATGGAATTTGGGGTTTATTGCAAAGAGGGTCTGCTTGGAGCTGCCAGGCACAGCTCAGAGCAGGCCCCAGAGAAGTAAAGACAGTGGTAAAAAAGATGAGAGAGAGAAGATGAGAGGATAAGAGAGCAAAGTTCCCCTTACAATACAATAAATCTTCTTCTGTGTTGAATATTCTAATTCTCACTAACCAATCTAGTACAATATACAAATCCTACAGCATTTACATACAGCCTATAAAAATCGTTACATTACCATACTGTGTTACATTTTAAACCCTAAAAACTCCTCTTTGGGCCCCTTCTGCCAAGCTGTAGGGTCTGCTCTGACCCTTGGGCCTGTCTGCAAGCAGAGGCTGTTGTTTCATCAAAAGGGGATTACCTTCAGTCAGCCACACCATTGTTTTCCAGTCATTCATTCAGTAACTAAAGTATCTCAAAGCTTGCTTTCACTTCAGTCTCGCTTATAGTTTCCATATTCTCAAAATCTTTTGCCAAGCAATCATATTTATAAGGCTTTCCTGTTTTATCTTTCCCAACAAGTGGCCGCCACTGAAGCCCATGGAGAAGCCAAAGGGCTGGGGGCTTCTTGGGTTTCTGTCCCTGAGATACCAAAAAGTCTTTTTTCCCAGCTCTACAAGAAGAAGTCAGATCTGCTTTTCAAGGTTATTTTTCCTTATCTATTCCATTCTTTCTCTGACCTGCTGTGATCTGTCCAGCAGGTCAGGCTGTGGCACAGTCCCTGCCCTTGGGGTGGTGTTAATTTTTATACTAAGAACTACGTGTACTTTATTTACAATAATTTTCCAATACCTATCACCTATGTTAGACAGTCTGTCTCTATTCTAAACCAATCCAAGAGTGTCACCATCCCAGCAGAAGATGGAGGACAAGAAGAAGAAAGAAGGACAGGACACACCCAGATTCCTCCATCTTGCCTCTTGAACCCTCAATCTAAATCTAAATTCAAGCAAAAGTCACATGTTTAGGACAAAGACAACAGAACTCCTTACCCAGCCCAGGGAAGAACTTGGTGTCATTTGCCACCTTCAGGTCAGTGTTGGTCAGGGAGATTGGGAGCTTTGGCAGTGCCACAGCTGACACCCTGTCCAGGTCATTGGTGGCAGACAGGATCCTCCACTTCAGAATCATGGGCTGCTTGTCTCCCACTAGCAATGAGCAAAATGAGTGAAAATAAGCAAATTAGTGAGAATTTTGTCCCACAGAGATCAGAAAATCTGCCCCTATTTCTGCCCAGGCTCCCCCAGGCAGGATCACAGATCAGGACTGGTGTATTTCCTATATATTTCCAGTATGTTTCCCCTAAGCAGGATCTCAGATCAAGTACTTGGTGTATTTCTCATATATTTCCAGTATGTTTCTCATATATTTCCAGTATGTTTCTCTCATAGTTCCCTATTTTTTCCCTGAATTATACAAACAACATGTTTTGCTAAATCTCTCTTGATGCAAGCTCTGCTTTGGGTGACTAAGATCCTTACATACAATAATCCTTTATATTTCACCAAACAAACTGCCCTGATTATTATTCTGTTTTATCTGAGATCAGGTGAAACCAGAGCAGGGGATTAATCCAGCTCTGCTGCTCAGTCCTGGTCCTTTGGGAGCCTTTGCTCCACTGGTGGCAGGAAGGGCTGTGCAGCAAAACACAAAAAATTATTTTAAAATCTTTTATGAAGTGAAAGCAACAACCAAACCCCTTCCTGAAAACAGCAAGCTGCTGCCTGTGATGCAGAAAGGCAGAATGGACTGAAAAACAACTGAAAATAAACATAAGATTGTGAATAATCACGAATATGGGATAATGGATGTGAGAAACTGTGCTGAGTTTTCCCTCAGACCAAGCTCCTGTTCTTAGAGTGCCCAGGGCAGACACTTACCCACAGGGGAGATTTGCTGGAAGATGTTGTTGACAGGCAGACCCTCCTTCCTAAGGGACCAGCACTCCACAATGCTGTTGTTTTGGTTGGAAGCACAAAGCAGCACCTGTGGAACAGAGCCCCCCACCACAAACATCAAAACAGGGACAACACTGCCCTGGTCATTCCCACCCTCCATTTCCAGGGTCCTGCTTCACCAGCAAAAAGCAGAGGATCAAATCAGTGGGAAGTGAGGTGAATCAGGGTTCCAGCTGCACCAAAATGAACAACTAGGAATGCAGGTAACCTCCAGACCCTCTGAGGAAGGCCAGGAGGAGGTTCAGTTTTAGATGTATAGAATAATGTAGTATAGAATAAAGTAATTAATTAGCTTTCTGATATCAATGGAGTCCTCATCATTCCTCCTTCATCGTGAGCACAAATATCCACTATAGGGGAGGAAAAATATCCACTACAGGGCAGCAAAATATCCACTACAGGGGAGGACAAAAATTCACTATAGAGGAGCAAAAATATCCACTACACAGGGGCAAAAATATCCACTAGAGGGGAGCACAATATCCACTATAGAGGAGCAAAATATCCATTATAGGGGAGCAAAAATCTCCACTATAGGGCAGCAAAATATCCACTACAGGGGAGCAAAGATTTCCACTACAGAGGAGCAAAATATCCACTAGAGGGGAGCACAAACATCCACTAGAGGGGAGGGAAAATCTCCACTATTGGGGGGCAAAAATATCCACTAGAGGGGAGGAAAATATCCGCTATAGGGGAGTAAAAATATCCACTGTAGGGGAGCAAAATATCCACTACAGGGGAGCAAAAATATCCACTACAGGGAAGCAAAAATATCCACTACAGGGGAGCAAAATATCCACTACAGGGGAGGAAAAATATTCACTATAGAGGAGAAAAATACCCACTACAGGGGAGCAAAATATCTATTATAGGGGAGCACAAATGTCCTCTCCAGCCCACCTGCTCTGACATGTCCCGGGCCAGGAATTTCAGGTGGGTGATGGCCGGGTACTTGTCCTTGCGCGCGGGGTCGGTGGTGCAGCGCATGAAGAGCGAGGGCAGGATCTCGGTGTCAATCTTGCACTTCTCGTTCACCACGCTGACACAAACCTTGTAGAACTGCACGGGGGAGGTGCTGCTGCCATCAGACGTGGCCACCACGATGTTGCCCCCGCCCGTGAAGGCGACGTCGGCCAAGGCCACGCGGCAGCGGAGGCGGCAAAGGCTCTCGGTGGCCGTCAGCACCTGCCCGTTGGGCTTGAGCAGGGACACGGTGACCAGGCCACTGATGGTCACAGCAATCCAGCCCTCCATGGGCTTCCCACCAAACAGAGTCAAGGATGGAGAGAATTTCACCCGGGAAAACTTCTCGCCGAAGTTCGAGGCTCCAGACTGGAACAAAGGGCAAAAAAATTTAAGTGTTCGCAGCCAAAATTAGAAAAAAGTAATTAATCAGCGTTCTGGTATCAATGGAGTCCTTCTCATCATTCCTCCTTTGTTGGGAGGAAAAATATCCACTATAGGGGAGGGAAAATATCCACTATAGAGGAGGGAAAATATCCACTATAGAGGAGCACAAATATCCACTATAAGAGGGAAGGGAAGGGAAGGGAAGGGAAGGGAAGGGAAGGGAAGGGAAGGGAGGAGAGGAGAGGAGAGGAGAAGAGAAATCAGCCTCCTGAGAACATGGAGTCAGATTCTCATCTCTTCCCTCACAAAGACCACACCAGAGTTCCAGCCCAGATCCCTCAGGAAGCTCAGACAAACCTTCTCCACGTGCAGAGCCAGCTTGACCCCGTTGTGCAGCCAGGACAGGGCCACCACAGGGTCCCCTTCCACCACGCTGCCCACCGTGTTCTCCCAGCTGTTGGCCAGGTGATCTGTCATGCTCCAGCACTTGATGTGGCCATCAGCATCTGCTGAGAGCAGCCTGGAGCCTGTGACAATGACACTGTGTGAGAACAGGGGGAAGAGCCAAAATTCCACCAGGAATTGCACCCCATCCCTTTGAGGTGGGACATAGTGACAATGACACTGCCTGAGAACAGGGAGAATGGCCAAACCCCCACCAGGAACTGCACCCCATATCCTTGGAGGTGGGACACGGTGACAATGACACTGAGAACAGGGGGAACAGGTAAAACCCCAAGAGGAATTGCACCCCATCCCTTTGGGACATGCACAGCAGGGCAGGGACACGGTGACAATGACACTGAGAACACGGAGAACAGCCTGGAGCCTGTGACAATGACACTGCATGAGAGCAGGAAACAGGTAAAACCTCCCAAGGAATTGCATCCCATCACTTTGGGACATGAAGAACAGGGGTGGGACATGGTGACAATGACACTGAGAACATGGGGAACAGCCTGGAGCCTGTGACAATGACACTGCATGAGAGCAGGAGAAACGGGTAAAACCTCCCAAGGAATTGCATCCCATCACTTTGGGACATGAAGAACAGGGGTGGGACATGGTGACAATGACACTGAGAACACGGAGAACAGCCTGGAGCCTGTGACAATGACACTGCATGAGAACAAGGGGAACAGGTAAAACCCCAACAGGGAGTTGCACCCCATTGCTTTGGGGTGGGACATGGTGACAATGACACTGAGAACAGGGGGAACACCCAAAACCCCCCACGGAATTGCACCCCATTGCTTTGGGACACACACAGCAGGGAGGGGACACGGTGACAATGACAGAAAGCCCAGCTCACCTGACTGATCCCACTCCAAACACGTGATGACCTCAGTGTGGCCCGAGTTGACAGAGTAGACATCCCAGGGGTGCTCGGTATCGATGATATGAACCATGTGGGTGAGATCTGTGTGAACAGAGAAGTGATTCCTGTCCCTTGGCACTGCTGCTGAGCCTCAGGTGATGCAGGGAAAACTTAAAATATTTTATAGGAAATTTATCATTTATAGAAATGAGTTAGGTTAGTGCTTGGTCCTGGTTTAGGGGAACCAAACCCACTCCAGGGAACAAACGCAGAGGCTGAAGGATGGGAGGAAAAGGAGGAGAGCAGCCTTCAGGGGCAGGGCAGAGCTCCGGGCCAGCGGATCCCGGCCTTTCCCGGGAGCACCGGGAGGGATTTCCCGAGGGGCTCTCGGTACCTTTCTCCTCCTCATTGCGGAGGTCCGTGGTGAAGGCGATGAGGTTGCGGCAGGACCAGGCGCACACCAGCGGGATGGACGGGCAGTGGTTGCTCTTGGGCTTCTTCTCCCACTCGCACACGTAGGCCAAGTCCATCCCGCCGGTCCGGACGGGACACCGGGACACCGGACACGGGATACCGGACACCGGGACAGCCTCGGTCCTGCCTGGGGGCGACACAAGGCCGGTCACACCGGACCCCAGCCCCAGGGATCACAGCGGGAGGCACAGGACACGGGTGGGGACAACCCCGCACCGGGAGAGACCGGGGGGAGCGGCCCGCGGGTACCGACCCTACGGCGAGTGGGAGGGTCCCGGGGACGGACACGGGGAGGTGCCGGAGGGAGCCGGGGCCGGCGGGAAGGTCACAGGAGGGGCCTGGGCGCGCTCACAGCGGTTCCCGGGGGTCCCGGTCCCGGTTCCGATCCCGCCTCACTCACCGGTGCCCGCCGCTCCCAAGGACCCCGCCGCCTCCGTGGGCTGCCCGTGCCGCGCCTGCGCCGCGCGCTCAGGCACTGCCGCGGACACCCTCAGAGAGCTCATTAGCATAACAAGCTACCCAGAACGCATCGCGCTGAACAGCGAACAGAACGGGCGTATTTTTAAAATTTTGGTAAAATCGGAGGACAACGACGAGTGAGAGATTGAGAAATACTTGAGGGAGCTCATTCTGCGTTCAATACCGGACCACAATGTAGTCACTGTATCTTTACGGTGTTGTGTTTCTAGGTCTTTAAATACCGCTGCAGGGAACACGGCATTCGTGCTCGCTTCGGCAGCACATATACTAAAATTGGAACGATACAGAGAAGATTAGCATGGCCCCTGCGCAAGGATGACACGCAAATTCGTGAAGCGTTCCATATTTTTTGCACCCCCGCGCACCCACATTTTCCATCCAGTGCCCAACCAGCTGCCCCCAGACCACCCCCGAGCCTCCTCCTCATCATCATCCCCATGGAGACACAGAGCCGGAGCAGGGGAGCACCGTTTTTATTGTTGCTGAACCAGCGAAGGAGGCGTGAGGGGCTCCCCTGGGTCTGGGGGTGCCCGCGGTTAATGGCAGTCGGTGGCATCGTGGGACAAGAACAACCAGCAAAGATTCCCCTGTGAGCAACCCTTGGCACATAGAGGGACCCCCAAAATGCCCCACGGAAAAGCAGAGCCCACCCCTCCAGCACATACACATGTAAATACGCACACGTGGTAAAACGCACAAGCTATATTACATTTAAAAACAGCCCCGTTCTGCGGGCTGGGCATGGGGTAAAAAGCACCGGGAGCTGCCCACACCCAGCCCTGGTCAGGCCTCCTGGGTCTGGGGGTGCCCACGGTTAATGGCATCGTGGGACAAGAGCAACCAGCAAAGATTTCCCTGTGAGCAACCCTTGGCACATAGAGGGACCCCCAAAATGCCTCATGGAAAAGCAGAGCCCTAAAGGGGGCTGCACTCCTCCAGCACACACACACACACGTAAATACACACACACACATATGATAAAAAACACAAGCTATATTACACTTAAAAACAGCCCCGTTCTGCAGACAGGGCATGGGGTAAAAAGCACCCAGAGCTGCCCACAACCCGCCCTGACCGAGCCTCCTGGGTCTGGGTTAATGGCAGTCGGTGGCATCGTGGGACAAGAGCAACCAGCAAAAATTTCCCTGTGAGCAACCCTTGGCACATCTGCCCCCCCCCATGGAAAAGCAGAGCCCCAAAGGGGGCTGCACCCCTCCAGCACACACATGTAAATACACACACACACATACACACGTGATAAAAAAAACACAAGCTATATTACACTTAAAACCAGCCCCGTTCTGCAGGCTGGGCATGGGGTAAAAAGCACCGGGAGCTGCCCACACCCCGCTCCGGCCGAGCCCCCGGTGGGCTGCGGGAACAACGGGAACGCGGCAGCCCCGGAGGGAACGCGGCAGCCCCGGGGCTCTTCCGCCGCCTCAGCGATTGCTCAGCAGCCGCCCGGGAGCTGCTGTTTCACCGCAGAAAAATCTGGACCCACATCACCCCACCGAGGGAGGCTGGCCCCGCCTGATTCTTTTTTAAAAACACCTGGGTTATAAATAGACACACGAGCAGTTCCAGCAGGGCTGTACTGGCAGCAGGGCGGGCGAGAGGCACCTGCTCTGCACCCACTGCCCTGCTGCCAGCACAGCCACAAAGCCCCGGCCTGGGAGCAGGGAAAGGGCTGAGGAGGGTCCGGGAGAGGCTGCACAGGGCACACGAGGGGCTGTGGGGGCAGCATCAGCTCATCTGGCCCAGGTAGTCTGAGAGCAGCAGCTCCGGGGGCAGGAACACGCGGTGTTTGTTGCTCACTTTCATCTGGCGCTTCCCTTCGATGTCCGAGCCTGAGGGTGGGATGGAGAGGTCAGCACAGCCCTGTTTTCCCTCTCAGGGGTCTCCAACTGCCCTTCCCCTCCATCCTGGGGTTTGTAGTGGGCACAGGCTGCCCTGTTTTCTGTGCCCTCCATCCTGGGGTTTGTGGTGGGCACAGGCTCCCCTGTTTTCTCTGCCCTCCATCCTGGGGCTCATGGTGAGCACAGGCTGCCCTGTTTTCTGTGCCCTCCATCCTGGGGTTTGTGGTGGGCACAGGCTGCCCTGTTTTCTGTCCCCTCCATCCTGGGGTTTGAGGTGGGCACAGGCTCCCCTGTTTTCTCTGCCCTCCATCCTGGGGTTTGAGGTGGGCACAGGCTCCCCTGTTTTCTGTGCCCTCCATCCTGGGGTTTGAGGTGGGCACAGGCTCCCCTGTTTTCTGTGCCCTCCATCCTGGGGTTTGTGGTGGGCACAGGCTGCCCTGTTTTCTGTCCCCTCCATCCTGGGGTTTGTGGTGGGCACAGGGCTCCCCTGTTTTCTGTGCCCTCCATCCTGGGGCTCATGGTGAGCACAGGCTGCCCTGTTTTCTGTGCCCTCCATCCTGGGGTTTGTGGTGGGCACAGGGCTCCCCTGTTTTCTGTGCCCTCCATCCTGGGGCTCGCTCTCTCCGTCATTAGTGCACAGGTTGATTGCCACAAACAGCTCCTAATGAAACAGCAGAGCCTCCTCTGGAGGGATGGAGCCTGATTCCATCCCTGCCTTGGCAACAAAACCTTTGGGGATGCCCAGAACGGCAGGGTTGATCCTTGGGAGGAGGAAGCAGCTGCAGGAGAGGGAACCCTGTGAGCAGATTCTTGCTCTGGACCACCCAAATTTCCCCTCAGAGCCGGGTCTGGCTGAGCTTGGTGACCACTGGGGCTGCCCAGGGAGCTCAGGGCATTGCTGGGGAGGAAGCAGAAGGGGTGGGATCATGGGGTTATCTCTGAGCCCCAGGGCAAGGCGGGGCCCAGAGGAGGAAGGGAGGAAAAGATAGTGATGGAGGGAAAGGGAAAAACAACAACAAAGTGAAAAACCAAAACTAAAACCAAGCAGACACGGGGCTCTTACTGGCAGAGACGAGATCCATGTACTGGCAGAGGGCGTGGAGCAGGAGCCTCTCAAAGCTGGGGGAAGAGGGGACAGGGTTAGTTAGAGCCTGACCTGTGTGTCCCTGCCCTGCCCTCCATCCTCCTGGGACACACAGAACAGGCCAGGTGGGTGTCCTGTGCTCCCAAATCCCCTCTGCAGCCTGGGGAACCCCAGAGATGCGGAAATACCTGTTATCCATCAGTGCTGTGTAGACAGATTGAGGGGTGACAGAGAAGAAGGCCAGCAGCTCCTCCTCCAGCCCCTCCAGAGTCCCCTGTGAGGAGAGAGACAGGAACTCAGCGAGGATAGGACAGTGATGGCACAACTCATTCCCCAGGATTTAATGCCAGCAGCTCCTGGGCAAGTTAATTGGATGGCAGACAGCAGGAGGAGGAGGAGGAGGAATCTCCCATCTCCAGCCCCTGGGGCAGGGAAGGATCCAGCTCCTGCCAACTGTGTGTGCCAAGGGCTGGCACCGTCCCTGGTGCTCACAGCCAAAGCTCAGTGCTGTGCAGAGCTCAGTGAGCCCAGGGACACAGAGCAGCACACTGAAGGCAAACAAGGCAGCAGGCAGGAGGAGCCCAGGCTGCATTGAGAGGCTCTAATTAGCACCAGGGAAAAACAAACAGAGCCCCAGAGAGCAGAGGGAGCAGGGTGGCAGCACCCCCAGGGCTGGCAGAGCAAGTGCAGGGCTGCTCTCACCTCCCTCCTTTTACCCCCTTGCAAAATACATCGGAGTTGCCCCAAATTTTACCTCGTCACAGACATCTTTTAATGAAAAAACCTTTCCTTAGGATTTTTTCCTCCTGAGAAGCCCAGAGGCCTCAGGAACAAAATGCAAACATTGATTATCTGCTGCTGTGGAATGCAACAAGTGCATCTGTGATTGGTCTCATGTGGTTGTTTGTAATTAATGGCCAATCACAGTCAGCTGACTTGGACAGAGAGCCCAAGCCACAAACCTTTGTTATCATTCTTTCTGATTCTATTCTTAGCTACCCTTCTGAAAAAACCTTTTCTTCTATTCTTTTAGTATAGTTTTAATGTAATACATATAACAAAATAATAAATCAAGCCTTCTGAAACATGGAGTCAGATCCTCATCTCTTCCCTGTAAACACGGTCACATTACCTCTCTCCTTCCTGCTCAGCACTTTTACCCCCTTTCAAAATACATCAGAGTTGCCCCAAATAACCTTGTGTGGGTCACTGTGAAGACCCCAAAGGCTCCACTGCTGTCCCCATGCCTTGTTTCACCTGTCACCTGCTGTCACTGCACAGAAACTGGGAAACAACCACTAAAAAAAAGCCCTGTAAGCGCCAGAAAAATCTGAACTGAGCCAGGAAAAGCCCATGTGCTGGGAGCTGGATGTGTGTCTGCAGCACGAGCACGTTCCCAGGAGCTGCTCTGAAATGTGGCACAAGGTCAGGGCACAGCTCTGGGCTGTGCAGGGACCCCTGGCAGCCCCCACTGTTGTAAAGTCATGGTTTGCCTCAGATATTCTGGGTTTCTCCCTTATAATTCCCTCCCAGGTGTGTCAGTCACGTCTCCTTTCCCCTCAGAACACTGTCTGTCAATCCTGGCATTCCAGAATTGGCAGATCCAAAGGATGCCCTCTACCCCTGGGGGGCATTGGGGCCATCCAAGTGTCCTTTGTCCCTTTGTTCCTCCCCTCCTGTCCCTGGCTGGTGGCTCCCTGCCCCTTCCCTGCCCCTCTCCCTGGGGTTAAAGGAACACCAACCACGGGCTCAGGGAGTTCTGTTGGAGCTGGTGCTGCATTCAGAGGCCTGTGGGCCAGAATAAAGCTCTGGATCCAAACCCTCCATCAGAACCGACTCCTTTCCTTCACCATCCCCTTAAAGCTTCTCCTCAGAGGGAAACCTGAGGAGCAGCCCCTGCTATGGGGGGAAGCTCCATCCCAGCACCACCAGAGCTCCTGCAGGCCTGGACTTGTCCCCATGTGCCCAACTGCAGCACCCAGCCAGCCTAAAGGGTCTGTGGGGTGAAACACCACACACCCACAGCCAAAAGGGTCTGTGGGGTGAAACACCACACACCCAGCCAGCCCAAAGTGTCTGTGGGGTAAAACACCACACATCCCACAGCCAAAAGGGTCTGTGGGGTGAAACACCACACACCCACAGCCAAAAGTGTCTGTGGGGGGAAACACCACACACCCAGCCAGCCCAAAGTGTCTGTGGGGTGAAACACCACACACCCAGCCAGCCAAAAGTGTCTGTGGGGGGAAACACCACACACCCAGCCAGCCCAAAGTGTCTGTGGGGGGAAACACCACACACCTGCCAGCCAAAAGTGTCTCTAGGGTGAAAACACCACAGTGCCACTATTTGGTCAAGCAGCAAGGGCCAAACAAGCTCAGGCACGTGCTGTGCAGCCATACTATATAATATATACTATATGCTATATACTATATATATATATATATATTTATATATTTAAATATATCTCTATATATATTTATTTATATATATATTATATTATATATAATATATACTATATATAAATTATTATATATTATATATAACATATATTTTATTTATACATTATATAATATTTATATGTAATATTTATATATTTTTATTTATATATCTATATTTTATTGGTAATAATTCCAACACCCCAGAGACCCCTGCTGTGCCAGGCTGTCCCCAGCTCACCATGGGGATCCTGCCCCTCTTCAGGGTGGCACGCAGGCGGCGGCTGATGCGCTGGAAGCACTCCTGGGGGGTGTAGGCAGGGAGCTCTGCAGGAAGGAAAAGGGATTTAGGCACAGCTCACACAACTCCAGAGCTCACAATGTCACTTCTTGGGAGGAGCCAGTGTCCCCCTAGCTGCTCCCTTTACAGTCACCCCTAAAGCAGCAATGCCCTCCCCAGCACAGGGGGTTTGGGGGTGGCTGTGCCCATCATCCCAGCCTCTTCTGGCTCCCAAAAACCCTCCCAGGTCCATGCTGGGGGTCTGCAGGCATAACCCCCCCATTGCCACACCCATAGGGCGAGCTCAGGCATCCCCTGGCCGCACCACAGACAGGGAGTGGGCGCAGCCCTCCCAGAATGTACACAAGGAAGGAAAGGGAGAGGCTGTCCCCACCCTGGTTCCCCTCCCAGCACCTTTCCACTTGTCCTCGTTCTTGACAGGCAGCTTCCTCCTGTGCTTCTTCCTGGCCTCCTCCTCCAGGTAGAGCAGGACCCTCTCCTGCTCCTCTCCCGAGCGGTTCATGAAGTCGTTCCAGATCTGACAAGAGAAGCCACCAAGCCCCACTACAGGGGTCTGGGGGGTGCACAGCCACCCAGGGCCCCTCCCCACACCCCATGAGCCCCCTCCTCACCCTCTGATCGCCAGGGATGGCCCTGAGTGTGGCCCTGTCACACCAGGGAGAGGCCACATTTCAAAACACCCAGTGTGAGGCAATGGGGGTTTGGCAAGGGGCTTGTGCCAGAGGAAGTGCTGCAGCTCACCAGGCATTCACTGCCCTGCAGGCACAACTCTCCATGAGAGCATCTGCCTGGAAATTCCCCCATTCCATGGATGCCAGGAGCCCATCACCCCCCAGCACACACAGATCCCATCCTGACACCAAACCAGGCAGAAGCAGCAGTGCAGCAGCTCAGGCACAGGGATGGATGGAGGAGTGAACTACAAGCATGACACGCCACACCAGTGTCCCCAAGGCAGTGGGGTGGCTGCACCCACCTCCACATAGGTCTCATTGTTGCAGGCCTCAGTGAAGATGCTGGGGGTGGCAGAGTGGCTGAGCTCTCCCTCGTCGCTCCCGCAGTCGTCCTGCTCCAGAAGCGTCATCAGGTAACGAGCTGGGGCCAAGAGCAAAGCCTGAGATGGGGGAAAAGCACCTCCAGAGAGGCTCCTTGCCCCCAGAACAGCTCAGGGGTTGCCCTGGGGGAGAAACCCTGCTGGTCCTTACTGTTCTCCAGCCTCTGGAGGCTCTTGCGGCCCTTGGCCCTGGGGATGAGGTCGGAGTTGCGGATGGCTTTGTTGATGTAGTACTGCTTCCTCTTGGACGGAGAGAAACGCTTGGAGGGGGAGTCCTGCAGCAGGGGCAGGCAGTCCTCGATCCTCCTGGGGGGCACAGCAGCAGGGGTGAGCCCAGCTGAGGGGGCTGGGGCAGCCACAGCAGCGGGATGGGGCACCGGAGCATCAGCACCATTGTTACAGCAACACATCCTCCTTTTCCCTCCGGTCACCGTGACCTCCAAGCTCTAAGCAGCTGTGTGTCAGCACTGGGAGGGCCAGGTAATTAACCTGGGTGATTAACCTGGGCAATTAAGTGTGCCACACAGGAAGCAAAGCAATGGATCCATCCCCTCACGCTCACCGTGGTCATGAGCGGGTTGGCACCGACCCTGCCACCTGCAGGAATAGCACCCCAGCCTGGCACTGCCAGCTCCTGGGGGCACCCAAAGGTGCTCTGCTCACCACACGGTCAGGGCGTTGCTCGGTCACAGGCACGGCTGAGGAATGGCCATAAAACTGAGGAGTTTTACGGGAAAACGAAGCCACGCCACGAGCGCTGTGCTGAACGCAACTGCTCGGGTTTCAAAGTTTACCAAACACCAAAGACAGGAAGTTTCGCTGCCTTCACTTCCCCTCAGGGTCGTTTGGGTTTCCTTTAGCACAGCACAAGGTGGGGGAGAAAATCAACACCCCTGAAAGAACCCCCAGGAGTGTCCATGCAGGACGAGGAGCTGCCCAGAGTGACCACTGCCTCCACTGCCACAGCCTTGTGTCGCAGGCATCTTTTAATGAAAAAACCTTTCCTTAGGATTTTTCCTCCTGAGAAGCTAAGAGGCCTCAGGAACAGAATGTAAACATTGATTATCTGCTGCTGTGGAATGCAACAGGTGCATCTGTGATTGGTCTCATGTGAATGTTTGTAATTAATGGCCAATCAGCCCAGCTGGCTCGGGCTCTCTGTCCGAGCCACAAACCTTTGTTATCATTCCTTTCTATTCTTAGCTTAGCTAGCTTTCTGATGAAACTTTTTCTTCTATTCTTTTAGTATAGTTTTAATGTAACATATATCACAAAATAATAAATCAAGCCTTCTGAAACATGGAGTCAGATCCTCATCTCTTCCCTCACCCAACAACTCCTGTGAACACCGTCACAGCCTTGCTCCATCCACAGGGCCCTGTCCCCATCCTGTCCCCTCCTTTCCAGCATTTATGGGAGCCCCAGTCCTGCAATCAGGGGCTGGCAGAGGTGATCTGGGCACAGGGCAGAGCAGGTTGTGCTGTCCGATTGCAGCCTGGGCTAACAGCCAGCTGCTCACCCTCGCCAAAACCTTGATTTTTTTTCCCCTTTTCCTGCATGGGGGGCAGTGATACAGTTTTGGCTGCTGATGGAGGGGTAAAATAAACAACAAACCGTGGCAAAGGTGGGCTTGGAAAGAATAAAAGAGACTCAGGTATCAAGGCAATGCCCAGAGGACGGGTGGGGAGCAGTAACCCAACCTGCCACAGCCAGCAACCAGGGCTGGCGGATCAAGTTGTGATACAAAGACGGTTACAAAAACCTGAATAAACAGAGGGAGTCACCTTACGCCGGCCCCAGCTCGAGGGTTTGAGTACACAGCTGCGGGCCGGGCACTCCCTGGAGCAGACACAGCCCCAAAAGAGATGTCAAAACCCAGGGGGAGCACCCCGGGAACCCCCCGAGCCCCGTGGCTGGGAGGGGAACAGGCTGAGCCATGCTCAATTCCCTTCCTGAAGCTTTCAGGGCCGTTTGAGGCTGCCCTGGCACCGGGCACCGCCACGTCTGCCCTGGCACTGCCACCTCCGCCCAGTGCCAGCCTGGAGGGAGGGTCACAGGGGACAGTGACCTCGGGACAGTGACCCGTGTCGGATCATAGCATCGGTGCCAGGCTCAGATGGGACCCCAGGAGGGATCATTCAAACCGTGACCCCGCGGACACCGGGCCTGACAGACAGACAGACAGACAGACAGACAGACTCCTGCCTTCTCCTCCTGTCCCATTCCCAAGGAACTCGTACTCTGCCGGGGGATTTCGGAGCTATTCCTGTCACTGACCCCTTGGCAGCAGAACAAAGTCGTTCCGCACGGTCCCGAGCCCCCGGTACTCCGGTGCAGGAGCGGGGGGCTCCAGCCCACCCCCGGTGACCGGGAGGAGCACCGTGACCTCCAGGGGATAAACGCTAATTTTAAGGCTCATTATGCCGGTGCCGGGCTCGGCTCTGACAGCGCCCGCGGGCCCGGGGAGCTGGGGACGGGCTGTCCCGGGAGGCGCCGCCGCCGCCGCCGCTCCCCGCCCGCACCGACAGCCCGGGGGGCTCCAGCCCGGCCCGACCGCCCCACGGCCCGCCCGGCCCCGGGCCCGCACTCACGGGAACGGCTCCTCGGGGCCCGCGCCGCCCCGCAGCACCACCATGGCGCGCCGGGACTGGGATCGGAACCGGGACGGTGACCACAACCGGGACCGGGACCGGGACCTCCCTCCGCCTCCTCCACCCCCGGCCCGCACCGGCGGCACCGGGCCCGGCACCGCCCGCTGGAAGTGACGTCACGGGAGGCGGGGGCACGGGAAGCCCGCCCCGGGCGTCGCGGGAGGTGGGGCACCGGGGGATGCTTCGGGGAGCCCCAGGAACCGGGGCTCGGCGGCTGCCGGACCCCATTAACCCCGCGTGAATCCGTGTTGCCCCCCCATAGCTCCCCCGCTAATCCCCGTGAACCTCCAGTTAACCCCCGTTAAAGCCCCGTTAACCTCCGTTAACCCCCGTTAAACCCCCCGTTGCCCCCCGTTAACCGCCCCCCCCCTCCGCCGCTCTACCGGGCCCCGCGCCCTGCCCGGCGCCGTTCCCCCGCCCGTCCGCCAGGCGGCGCTGCGGCCGCGCCCCCGCCGCGCGCAGCATTTGCATGCCGACCAATGGCGGCGAGGGGCGGGGCTCTCCGGGATAGACGGACCAATGAGAGCGCGGGGCGGGGAGGGGCGGGGCCCTCCGGGCGCGGTGGGCCAATGGCGGCGCGGGGCGGGGCGGCGCGGGGCGGGGCCGGGTCCCGCCGCCCGCCCGCCGCCCGCCCGCCCGCGGGGAGAGCAGCGCCGCGGGCCCCGCGCGCACCGGCCCCGCCGAGCCCGACCCCGGGCGGCCGCGGCTGCTATGCGGCTTCGCGGCGCACGGCCTGCACCGGGTAAGGGGGGACGCGCCGCCGCACCGCTCCCGCCGATGGGATCGGCACCCAGAACGGGAGCTCCGCCGCGGCCGTAGCCGGGACCGGGAGTCGGGGGCTGGGCGGGACCGGGGCCGGGGAACGGAGCTCAAGACCGGCCGCCTCTCCGAGGTGGGCTGGGCCCTCCGCTGCCGGTGCTGGGCGGGAGCGCGGCGCCCCCTCCCCCCGCGGCCGGTTACCGGCCGCCTCCCCCACGCGGGGCTGGGGTTCCTCCCCCGCGGTCGGTCCCGGCCTTGACTCTCCGTTCTCGCCGGGCGCTGCTGTCCGGGCCGGGCAGAGCCCCGTGGCCCCGCCCTGTGCCCCCCCCCCCCCCCCCCCAGCCCCGCGGTGTCCCGGGGTCCGGACGGCGGAGGGGCCAGGCCGGGCCGACCCAGGCTCGCCTCTCCGCGTCGGGGGCGGCCGTTTCCCCCCGTTTATTCGCGGGACCAGGGCCCATTGGGGCCCCGCCGCCTCCGTGCCCGGTCCTGCTGAGCGCCGCCGGTGCCACGTGCCGCCGGGAGCGGGGCCGGGCTCCGTTTTGGGGATGGGACTCCTGTTCTCCTGGGCTCCCCGGGGAGGGCACCCACCGGGCACCCACGCTCAGCCTCCGCGACACCCCGGAGCCCTTCCCGGCAACGCCGTGAGCCCGCCCGGGGGGTGTCCGGCCGCGGCCAGCCCAGCCCCGGTGTCGGTGGCACAAAGGCCCTTCCGTCACACCCCCGCTGCCTATTTTTAGCCGCTGTCGCTGCCGAGCACCTGCCCCGGGGACGCGGGTGACGCCGCCGCCGCCTCGAATCCCTCGCGGGACCCCCCGGTCACCGCCCCACGGCGGGGAACAACGCACCGGCCCCCGTGGCCCCGGAGGGACAAAGGGGCACGGCTCAAGGTCACCGGGGTGCCACGGAGCCCCGGCTGTGGCCGCACCACTCGGGTTTCCCTGTGGAGAAGCGGCAGCGTGGCTCCGCGGTGCTCGGGGAGGCGGCTCCGCGCCCGGTGCTGGCACCGTGTCACCCGGGGGGCCGGGAGCACGTGCCCGGCTCGGTCCGGCTCCGGTTCGCTCGTGGATGGCGCTGGGGACGGGGTTGAGGTGCGGTGCGCGGCCGGTGAGCGGCGGCTCCGGTGCGGGAGCGTCCGTACCGCGATCTGCCCTCCGTGAGGGCCACACAGCGCTGGTTAGAGGGGAAACTGAGGCACGGCTACTGCTGGCCCGCTTGTGCCGCGCCTCTGCCGGCTCCCCATGGAGGCGGTGGCTGCCGAGCTTGTCGTGACGGCCGCGACGTGTCCGTGCATGGCGTGAGCCGGCCCGGGAGCGGATGCAGCCGTGGCGAGGCGTGGGGGAAGCGGCTCCCGCCCGCCCGCCCGGCCGCGGCCCCGCAGCCCACACTGGCAGCGGGTTCCTCTTTCCAGAATGCGCGGGATCGCGGCGTAGCTGCCGGTTGTTCTGGCCCCGCAGCCCCACGGTCTGGCCCCGTGAGGGTCCTGCCGTGGCAGCTGAAACGGGCAAAGACCGTGTCCGGTACAACCGCGGTGCTCCGGTGAGCTCCTTCCCTGTCGTCAGTGCGGACGAGGTCACGGTTTGGGACTGGCCGTCCACACCGGGGGCTGCCGGTCACACCAGGGCTTGAGAGCTCAGTGGTAGAAGGGATCCAGACCAGGGTGTTGGGGTTCTGCAGGGTCAAGCTGAAATCCCCTCGGTGTTTCCCAGTGGGGCAAAGCACAGATGAGCTGCTTGCAGGCTCGTGTTGCCTTGGAGGCCCCCCAGGGAAGGGGAGCAAGGGGACTGAGCCCGTTTGCCAGGGTTTCAAAGCTCTGCCTGTCCATCCCCTGGGATCTGCCCCGGGGTGCTTTGGGGCCCCTCCAGTGTGCAGGGCAGCCCCCAGTGCTGCCAACGCCCCACCACGATGTGGGATCCCCAGCAGGGGATGTGCCTTGTCCCCTGTGGGGGACCCGGTGGATGTCCCTCCCCAGCAGGGCCTGTTGTTATCAGCGGGCGTGGGTCCGCCGGTATCCGCTGCCTGCAGGGCCGGGCAGGGCTATCGGGTCCGGCAGGCCCCTTCCCCCTCCAGCAGCAGGCCCGGCCGCCCTATCTCATTAGCTCGAGATTAATGAGGCTCCTGCGCTGTCTTTAACTCCTTCCTGCTCACCAGCTCCTGCCCACAGCTCCGCTGACCCTCTGCTCTACTTGTCCCACAGGTTTGCGCCGACGCCTGCCGGACACTGACCCAGCTGAGGATTAGGGACACCGGCTGCGAGCAGGGGACCCTGAAAGTGCGAGCTCTGCGAGGGAAAGGGTGATGTGCCGTGCTCCAGCTGCTGCCTGCTGAGCCTGAGGACGAGTTTTGGAGCCTGCCTGGGACAAGCAGCACCTCAATCTCAACGGGGCAGCGCCAAGCCTGCGACGCACCGTAGCCCTTAAGCCAAGGAGACATCGGACCAAGCCTGAGAGGGATCAAGGGGGCCACATCCTTCCTTCCTAACCCGGTGTCAACCCCGACGGCACTGCCCTCACCCCCCGGCAGCCCCTTCCAGGGCTGCCTGCCCGTGGCGCTGCCCAGCTTTGGCCCCCAGCCCCGCTGGAGCGCGGCAGCCTGCCGGGCGCTGCCCCCCGGGCACTGCCCCCCGGGTGCATCGCCCCCCGGCCCCCCGGGGACCCTCCGCCCGCCGGCAGAGCCATGAAGCTGCAGGCGGTGATGGAGAACCTGCAGCGGCAGCAGCGCGCGCGGCTGCAGCTGGCGCTGCAGGAGCAGCAGCAGCAGCCACCAGCACGCTGCACGTCCCCTCCAGCGCAGCCCTCGCAGCCCCCGGCGCAGCCCCGGGGCCGTGGGCAGGAGGCGGCAGCGCCCTCGGAGGAGGGAGCGGAGCCCGAGAGCGCGCACATGCAGCGGGCACAGATGGCCGCCCTGGCTGCCATGCGGGCGGCCGCCGCCGGCCTCAGCCACTCGCCCAGCCCGGGGCTGTCGGATGAGAGCCAGGCCTCTGAGGAGGAGGAAGAGGAGGAGCGCGGAGAGGAGGAGGAAGATGGCGGCGGGTACCAGCAGGAGATGGGCTCTGAAGAGGAGGAGGATCTGTGAGTGTGCTCGGGTGGCTCTCGTGGCTTTGGGGAAGGGGCAGGGAAGTGGCACAGCACTGGTGGGGCTGGGCAGGCTGAGGGGATCCTGTGGCTTGGGTTAGAGCTATTGGGGTATTTCAGAGCAGTGGTTTGGCTCTGTGGTGGTGATTCCTCATGCTGGGTTGGCACAACGTCCCATCCCTGCCTGCCCAGCAGCCACGTGGGGCTGGGACAGAGGACCCCAGGCTGGTGTTAAATTATGCAGCACCCATGCATCCTCTCAGGGCAGGGCCAGGCCAGGAGCCATCTGGCAGAGGAGAGGTCCGTGATGGAGCTGCTCCCAGGATGCTGGGGGCTGGCTGTGCCCCAGAGATCTGCCCCCACCAATGGGCTGTGCTGGGTGGGTGGTCCCAACCCCACAGCTGGAGTGGGCAGGAGAGAGGGATGAACTTTAGGAACCAGCATGGGACCAAACCTCTTCTCTCCTCCTGGCTCCAGAAAGGGCAAATGGGATGAAGATGACTTTGAAGAGGACCTGGGTGAGGAGGAAGAGGAAGAAGAAGAGGAGGAGGAAGAGGAAGACTACGAGGAAGAAGAAGACATGGGAGAGGAAGGGCTCAGCTCGGCAGAGGCGGTGCGGGCGGGCGCGGGGTCCCTGCTGCTCCGCAAGCCCCCAGCGCCCCAGCACTACCGGGGGGAGCCCCCACGGCTGCCAGGGGGGCAGGAGCGGCTGCCCCCCGGCCTGGGCCACGCTCAGCCCCCGCCACCAGCCCCTGACCACGGCGACTGGACCTACGAGGAGCAGTTCAAGCAGGTATGTGCCCGCCGAGACGCGCTGTCCGTGCCCTGCCGTGCCTGTCGCTGCTCCTGCTCAGCGCTGTGTCCTCAGAGCGTGGGGAGGTGCCTCTGGCAGCGCCGCCTCTGGCTGTGTTCTCCTCGGATCCAGCTGCTGTTGTCATTAGGAATGCGTGGGATTTCTCCGGGGTTTTAGTGCTGGGCTTGGTCTCGCCCCTTCCCTGGTTGGGTGGCTCTGAGTGGATCCTGTGTCCAGGTTGTGCAGTTGGGTTTGCTGCAGGGATATGGGAGGATTCTTGCTGGAAGTTATGAAAAAATCACGCCAGATTTATAAATCTGATGGATCTCTTGGTTTTCCACTCTCCCCAAGCCATTTTCCATGGGGACCTGTCTGTCTCCCATCACTGTCACTACAGAGCTGATGCCTGGCAGGCCAACTCAAGCTCTGGTGGGGGGCAGAGCTGCACCCCTGCTGCTGCCAAAATGCCATGAAAAAGTGAAACCAGGGAGAAAGCACCTGGCTGTTCCCTTCTTTGCCTTCCCCAGGCAGTGAGGCCAGCACATTCCCCCTCTCCCAGCACCAGAGCTGGCTGCAGTCCACTCTCACTGACAGAAGAAAACTGCTGCAGCCAGGGCTCCCCGGGGGCTGCCCGGCACCTTTGATGTGTGTTTAAATACATCAGAGTTTGGGGGAAGGGGCAGCACCAGCAGCAGCAGATGGGACCCAGATGGAGCAGCCAGGGCATGGTGGCCTGTCAGGAGGGATGCGACCACCTCTGCCCCTTCACTTTCAGGAGGCTGCCACATCCCTTCCCAAATGGGGGAAGGGGCTGCCGGGGTCTGCTGGCACACATGGATGTGGGCAGGCTCAGAGCAGGGCTGGCAGAGGGAAGCAGTGGCCATCCTCCTGGTGCTGCCTGACTGTGGGGATGGAGAGATGTTCTGTCCAGCTGCAGGGCTGGAGAGATGCTCCTGCTTGGCTGTTGGGATGGAGAGATGCTCCTGTCCAGGTGCAGGGATGCTCCTGTCCAGCTGTAGGGATGCAGGGATGCTCCTGTCCAGCTGCAGAGATGCTCCTGTCCAGTTGTAAGGATGGAGGGGTTCCCCTGCCGAGCTGTAGGGATGCTCCTGTCCAGCTGTGGGGATGTAGGGATGCTCCTGTCCAGCTGTGGGGATGGAGAGATGCTCCCGTCCAGCTGCAGGGATGCAGGGATTCCCCTGTCCAGCTGTGGGGATGCAGGGATGCTCCTGTCCAGCTGTGGCGATGGAGAGATGCTCCTGTCCAGCTGTGGGGATGCAGGGATGCTCCTGCCCTGCGCATCCCTCGCGCCGCTGCACCCAGGCTACCTGCTCTTCTTGTGGTTTCCCTCTCTTGTGCTTCCTGCCGCCGGCGAGCGAGGGGCCAGGGCCGTGAACTCGTAGCTGTGAAAAGGCTTTTCAATACCACAACTCTGATCTTCCTGTTCGTCGGCGTGTCAGTGCCGTGGCCTCTGCCAGGTGCCCTATCACAGCCACAACACTTGGGAACACCGACTGCGTTCCCAGTGCTTTCCTTGGCCCCCAAGCCGTGCTCCCGCTCCCTGGGCACCCATCTCCCTCCGTATCCCTTCCTGGGGTCTCTGGGAAGAGCCAGCTGGGTGTTGAATGTTGGAAGCAGCCGGAGGGGATGTTGGAAATCCTCCGTGGGCGTGGAGGAGGAGCGGAGGCGACGCCGGGCCCGGAGAGGCTTTCCCCGGCACGTCAGCCCCGCGCGAGCGAGCGCGCTTGGATCGCGGCCCCTGGAGCGGGGCCAGGCACAGCCGGCGCTGGCCGGGAGCTCCTCCTGGCCAGGCTCCAGCGCGTGCCGTGCCGCCGGGCTCCGGCCCAGCAGCCCAGCTGGGAAGGAGCAGCAGGAATGTAAACAGCGAGGGAGGGCAGCACGGGGCAGGGGATGCCGAACGCCGTCCATCCTCGATGCTCCTCGCTGTGTTGGAGGCGCCTTAGGGGGAACCCTGGCAGCAGGGTCACTGTGTGGGGCAGGGGAAGCTGTACCCCATCCATCCCCATTTGTGGAGGTGCCTTAGGGGGAACCCCGGCAGCAGGGTCCCCATGTGGGGCAGGGGGTGCCGTACCCCATCCATCCCTGCTGTGGTGGAGGCGCCTTAGGGGGAACCCTGGCAGCAGGGTCACCCTGTGGGGCACGGGATGCCGTACCCCATCCCCGCTGGTGGAGACACTTTAGGGGGAACCCCAGCATCAGGGTCCCCATGTCTCAGGTTGCTGTTTGATAATTGCTGCCCCGAGATGTGCAGGATGTCTTTGCTTCGGCCTGTGCCTGAAGAACGAGTCTGGACTCTTCACTTTTCGGTCTTGAGGTTGTTTATTAATTCTTGTCTATAAAATTTTACTTTCTGCTCAGCAGGGCAGCCACAGGCACTCTCTGTGTTGTCCTTTTATACTACAAACTACATATATCATATTTACACTTCATGCCCAATACCTATCACCTATGTTAGACAGTGCACTTCTACTCTAAACCAATCCCGAAGTGCCAACATCACTGCTGAAAATGGAGAACAAGAAAAAGAAGAAATGCTGGACACGCCCAAGTTCTTCCATCTTGTCCCCATAACCCCCATACCAGAAATCCTAAAATCTACATTTTCACCCTGTGATCATTTTATTATTATACTATTTAAACCTCTGTGACTTTCAGGTCCTCATACAGAGTTGGCAACTTGCTTCAGGGGTCAAAATCAAATTCCCAGGTGATCTGGGTTGCATGCTAGGGTCTCTGAGCCCCCTGGCGGGGTCCTCAGCACCTCTGGGCACCCAGAGGGATGTGCTGAGTTCTGACACCCATGTGGGTGAGCCAGCAGGGATGTGGTGCTGTGAGTGGCTGTAGCAATGTTCTGCCTGCCTGCTCTATGAGGGATGGGCTCTTTTGGAGTTGCTTTTTATTTTTGCCAAGGAGCTCCTCAGTACCGGCCACCAACTTAACTCCCTGGCTATCCAGCTCTCCCTGCTGGGAGTTCAGATCCAGTTTGGATTCAGCTCTGGTTGTGCTGGTGCCGTCAGCATCCTTGGCCCGTGGGTCTCTGTGCTTGAGAACACCAGACAGTGCCACCATCCCCTGTGCCCGTCCCCACACCCAAACCCTGTCAGCCGGGAGCTGCCCCCATCCTCCCTCCACCGCCCGGTTTTATTGACCCATCTGGGACGGATTCCTGTGAACTGGTGCTCGGCTTGCAGCCGTGGGGGGCCGGAGGCAGGAGGAGGATGGGGCCCAGCTGAAGGGAGGAGGAAGGGGAGGGCGTGAGGAAGAGTTATGGAGGTGAGGGAGGTTAGGGAGCCGGCGCGTGGCACCTCCCCGGTCCCCAGGGACGGCTACTGCACAGGCAGAGGTCAGCCCGGCCTGACCCGGGCGCTGCAGAACAAAGGAGCCCCCAGCCACACGGGGAACTCGGGGGCACCGAGGCTCCTCAGGGTGGGTAGGGGGGAAAAAGGGGCATTTTTGGGTAGGAAGAGGCTCCCCATGGGAAATGGATAAAAATCCAGCAAGCAAAGGGCTAAAACTGCTCGAAGTTCTGTGCCCCAGCGCTATGGGGGCTCTGCTGCTGCTTCTGTCCCCCAAGATCCCTGCTCTGATCTTTCTGTTTCACTATTGCTATTGCTGCTCCCTGCTAATATGGGGAGCGGGAGGAGTGGGAGCCTCTCTGGTGGAGTTGCAGCCCCTGGAGCTGGAGTTTCCAGCCTCTCTGCCTCTTTTGGAGTTTGCTGTGCTGCTGTTGCTCCCTCAGGCGCGGGCACCCTGCATGCCAGTGCCCCATCCCATATTGCAGGAGCTCAAGGAATCCATCTCCTCCCTGTGCTCATCTGCTCCCTGTGTTCATCTCCTCCCTGTGCTCATCTCCTCCCTGTGCTCATCTCCTCCCTGTGCTCATCTGGCTGCAGCAGCCACCACTCTCCCTCTGGGGTTCTCCATTTTGGGGTGTCCTGCAGTGGCTGCCTCAGGCTGATGTTTAACCACCCCCATTTCTGCTTCAGGAAGGATTTAAGAAGTCGCCACAGTGCCAATGGGAGGCTGTGCCATCTGAGGGGTTTTGGGGGGTGTTGGTGCTTTAGTGAGGTAGGGGTTTCTTGTGTTGGGGACATCTGAGCCGTGCTGGTGGCACCCAGGCGCGAAAACCTCAGCCCTTATCTGGGCTGGTGCAGCTCACCCCGAGATAGAGCGTTTCAAAGTGCACTGCTGGGGGAAAAATAAACCGAAAGCAACTCGGCGACCTCGGCAGGGCTGCGGGGGTGGCTGAAACCGGACCCCCCCCTCCGCCCAGACCAGCACATGGCTGCTGGAACTGGGATTTTCCAGGAGAATCTGGAGCAGCAGACAGCCCGTATCTCCTCCTCTGAATCCCCAGGAGCTCCTTAAGGCGTGGGGGATCCCCTCTGAACCCCTTTCTCTCGTGGATTATTCTCCTTTTCAAAGCCCAAAGCCAGCTGGGGGCGTGGGGCCTGAGCCAGGGGGCCCCGTGGCCTCTTAACGAGGGCGGGAGGGTCCATTTACTTTCTTTAAAATATTGATTAGAGCTTTATTGCATTAGGCAGCCGAGCGGATGAGCCACCCCCAGGGAGGGCGAGGGGGCCCCAGCGAAGGGAAGGGGGACCCGAGTGTCACCACAGGGCCAGGGGGCCACTTCCCCCTACCCACCCACCCACCCACCCACCCACCCAGAGGCAGTTTAGCTCCCAGATAAGGGGGGGAGTGCCCTGGGGCCCCCGGTTAGGGTGCTGCTGTGCCGGGGAGGTGATTGCAGTGCCTGGCCAGGCCAGCAGCAGATAAGGCAAGCAAAGAGGGGATCTGAGCAGGACAGGAGTTTGGGGAGTCAGCAGTGGACCCCTCCTGTAGGATTGACGGGGGTATGACAGTCGGGATGGACAGAAACAAGAGATCTCTGGGGTTTATTGCAAAGGGCCTGGGTGCAGGGCCCTGCTGGGAGCTGCCAGGCACAGCTCAGAGCAGGGCCGATAGGAGAGAGGGGTAAAGAGAGAGAAGGCAAGAGAGTGGTAAAGAGATGAGAGAGTGAGAAAGGGTAAAGAGGGTAAAGAGAGAGTAAAAGAGGACAAGGTTCCTGTTAAAATACAATAAATCTTCTTCTGGTCGTGGAACTTGGGATTTATTGCAAAGGGCCTGGGTGCAGGGCCCTGCTGGGAGCTGCCAAACACAGCTCAGAACAGGACTGAGAGGAGAGAGGGGTAGAGAGTAAAAGAATGAAAGGGGTAAGAGAGTTAAAGGCAAGAAGCAAGAGACAAGAGGTAAAAGTGCGAAGTTCCCGTTCCAATAGAATAAATCATCTTCTGTGTTGAATATTCTGATTCTCGCTAACCAATCTAGTACAATACACAAATCCTATGGCATTTCCATACAGCCTATAAGAATCATTACATTACCATACTGTGCTACATTTTAAACCCTAAAAACTCCTCTTTGGGCCCATTCTGCCAAACTGTAGGGTCTGCTCTGCCCCTTGGACCTTTCTGCAGGCCGAGGGTCTTGTTTCATCAAAAGGGGATTGCCTTCAGCCAGCCACACTGTTGTTTTCCCGTTGTTCAGTAACTAAAGGATCTCAAAACTTGCTTTCATTTCAATCTCTCTTGTAATTTCTATTTTCTCAAAATCTTTTGCCAGACAATCATATTTATCAGGCTTTCCTGCTTCACCTTCCCCAACACCCTCCCAAGACAAGGTCTGCGTCCCCACCCCTGCTCACCCCGCAGCACTGCCCCAAGGGGTGCTCCCAGCCGGGGGATCCGGCACAGTAATTGGCTCATAGAGCTCAGGGAGCATTCCCGGGGCTGTAATCCCACCAGATCCCTGGCCAGAGGTCAGGGACTTCTCTCGGCGAGAGCGGCTTAGCCGCCGAGTGCCTCCCCCAGCCAGACGCCTGGGTGCTCACAGGTGCTGCTCCCGGCATCCCAGCACTCGTCAGGCCATTTCTGCAGGATGATTAATGAGCTTGAGGGACAAGGGGACACATCCTTTCTGCTCGAGGTTCTCAGCCAGTGCCTTCACCCAGCTAGACCATGCCCCCATCACCCCTTGTCTTGGGAGTCTTGGGAGTTGGGCTGGCTCCTCGCTGCTTGTGTCCCCCCCCAAAGCTGCATTTCCCCCATGCCTTGACCTCCCCAGAGCTGGGGGGGATTAAAGCATGGGGGAAATGCATTTCCCCATCCTGGCCCTCCCAGAGCCCTGTTCCCTCCACGCCCCAGCCCCCCGGGCTGACTCAAGGGTTGCGGAGGTGGCGGCCGCCTCCCCTCTCAGCACAGCTGAACTAACAGGGTTTATTTAAAAGAGAGGAAAAAAAAAAAAAAAAAAAAAGAGCAGTGCAGGGAGCAGGGCCTTTGTCAGCAGAGCCCCCCGCCCCCACTGCAGCGTTGGGCAAGGGCAGGGTTGCTCCATCACCCTATTTCTGGCCCAAACCGCAGGAGAAATGGCAGCTGGTCGCAGGGCCCAGCCGGACGTGCTGCAATCAGGGGGGCCAGGGCAGGGGGTGTTTGGGGCTGGGGGGCCCTGCTCAGAGCCCCTGGGGCAGCCAGACTGGGGGGTCAGGCTGCAGCTCCTTGCCCAGCTCCTGACCCGCTCCCTGACCCTTAATCTGCCTGTGCCTGGATTCCACTCTGGGATAATCCACCCTGCACTGGGGCTGCTGCAGGCCAGGGCTCACCCCTGAGGAGAGTCCCCTGCTCCTTGTGTGTCCCACAGGCTGGGCTGTGTCATTTCTGTGGCAACAGTGGCTTCCCTGTCCCCCCACAGCAGCTGGCTTGGGGTCTCACCTTGGTACAGGTGGCACTGGGCGCACCCAGGCAGGTACCAGCCCTAAACCCCTTCAGCAAAGGGTTTCACCTCCTGCCCCTGTTTCCCCTGTGAAGCCTCCAACTTGGGCACCAGTGCCTGATTTTGGAGATTGCAGCACCTGGGACGTGCTGTCTCACACTGCCACCCGCTCAGGTGCCACGGTGGGATGGCGTCTGTCACTGTGGTGCCATCACAGTGCCCACCACCACCTCCTCCTCTCAGCGTGAGGAAACTGTGAGGTTTCAACGCTGCTACAGCAGCTCAGCAGTGATGGTTCCCGGGGCTGACAGCCCACAGCTGGCTCCTGTCAACCCCATCTGTGGCTGCTGGACCCCTTCCAGCTCCTCCAGCGGCTCTGCTGTGGCGTTCCCAAGCATTCTGTGCACCCTGGCCCTGCCCACGGGACCCCAGGGACCCCCTCGGTGGTGCTGACGGAGGGCAGAGGTGCAGGACCTCGCATTTCAGGAACAGATTTGTAATTAGCCAAATCCCAGCGGGCGGTGGAAGCCCCGGTGACTCATCTGCCAGGGCTTACCGCGATCCCCTTCTAAGACGATCATTTACATATGGTGGAATTTAAACCCCTGTCTTGGCTTCCAGGCCTCGATGCTGCTGCTGCTGCTGCTGCCACCTCACCCGGGTCAGGTCCTCAATGAGGGTCTTGGCCCTCCAACCCTGAGGAGCTTCATCTTTGGAGTCACACAGGAGGGACAGCCTGAACTGGGGGCTCACCAGGTGCCCCGAGAGTTTGAGTTGGCTGCTCTGGCCACATTTCCCCAGCTTAGCACTGCATAGCTCGTTCTCAGCTGCCTTCCCTGGTGGCAGGAGCCAGCCTGGTGTCTGTCCTTCCTCAGACGAGCTTTCTCAACAGCGCCTGACTCGGCTGGATTAATATTTGTACAAGGTCCAGTGTGATAGCAAGCATGTGTCAAGGGCATGCACCAGCACGCACACAGCAAGGGCCGGGAGAGCTGCTGGGCTGGCTCCCATCCAGCCAGCCAGCCCAGGGAACAGCCCCAGCGCCCCAGTTATCCCTGACCCCTCACCAGGCTGTGCCACACGTCCTCACTCAGACACGGAACCAGTTTTGATTCCAGCCAGAGCCTGGCTCGCTGCCGGCCAGCAGCGAAGTGCCGCTGGAAACGCCGCGGCAGCAGGAATCGCTTCCTCCTCTGCGGCAAGGGAGCAAACAGCAGTGGCACAGGGAGCCAGTGTCAGCCCAGGGGGATCAGGGACACAGGTCCTGGGAGCATGCAGCAGTGGCACAGGCGTTCTGAGAGCTGTTGTCAGCCTGACCTATGGCAGGGACATGGATCCTGGGGTGCTGGGAGCAAACAGCAGCGGCGCAGCCATCCCAGGAGCCGGTGTCAGTCCAAGGGGATCAGGGACACAGATCTTGGGATGCTGGGAGCAAACAGCAGTGGCAGAGTCAGTGTCAGCCCAGGGGGTTCAGGGACATGGATCCTGGGATGCTGGGAGCGAACAGCGGTGGCACAGGCATCCCAAAAGCTGGTGTCAATTCGGGGGGATCAGGGACAGGGATACTGGGATGCTGGTAGCAAGCAGCAGCGGCACAGGAGTGCCAGGAGCCGGTGTCAGCCCAGGGGGATCAGGGACATGGATCCCAGGATGCTGGGAGCAAACAGCGGTGGCACACTGTCCCAAGAGCTGGTGTCAGCCCGGGGGGATCAGGGACAGGGATATTGGGATGCTGGTAGCAAACAGCAGTGGCACAGGCATCCCAGGAGCTGTGTCAGCCCAGGGGGATCAGGGACTCGGATCCTGGGGTGCTGGGAGCGAACAGCAGTGGAAGAGCCATCCCGGGAGCCGGTGTCAGATCTTCTGTCTCAGGGACACGGATCCCAGGAGCTGCCGGCTGGCTGGGCACAGCGGCATGGCCGGGCTGGGGAGGGGGGCGACAGCGCAAGGACAATGGGGGGTCAGCGGGGTTAAACGGTGACTAATTCGCCCATTCAGCGTCCCCTGCGCCGCTCGGGGACACCCGCCGTGCCCTGACACCCGCCGTGCCGTGACACCGCCCGCCGTGTACCCCCAGGGTCACCCGCATGGCTCCTGTGTGGGGAGGAGGTGGGCACCGGGTGGTCTCGGGGACCCCCAGACTGCCGTGCTGATGGATCAGGACTGGCTTTCTCACCAATGGATGCTGTGCCCACCACTGGATCCCCCAGCCCGAGGAGGAGGTACTGGTGCAGAGAGGCACCTGTGCTCGGGCCGTGTCCCCTGAAGAGGGGACAATGCTGGGAACCGGTGTGAACAATGGTGCTGACGGGAAGCTCCCGGGCCCCCTGCCCAGCTGCCCCCTCGGAAGCGGCCCCCCAGCCCAGCCCAGCCCAGCCCGGCCATGCTCCAGCAGCAGGAATCCCGCCGGGCCGGTCAGTGGAGTCACCGCCAGCTCTGGCCATGTGGGCGAGGCTCCAGCCAGCACATCCCCCACCAGCAAAGTGTTGGGACATTTTTGGGGAAGGGGCACGCACACCTCCCTGCCCCCAGCAGCCCCTTCCCACGGCGGGTTGTGCCCCGGGGGGCTCGCAGGGGATTAGGGATGGGGACAGCCAGGGGTGACCTGTACCTAAGCCGAGCGCTTTATCTGCGTAGGAATCTGCTCTGGGGCTGGACTGCTCCCTTTGCCCTTCACCGGGAGGGATTTACCCCGGCAAACCCTGCACCCTGTGCATGGAGAGAGGAGCTGCTGCCTTGGGTACCCCCAGTCCTGACTCAGCCATCGCCTTACAGGAAATCACATCCCCAGCGCCTCCGAAACGCCCCGCGTCAATCCTTGGCTCTGGTTTTTACAAACGACTTTCTTATTCTGAATAAGTGCCCTCTCCGACCCCACTGCGAGTCCCGGCGTGCCAGAGGCCGGGGGCTGTGTAGGGGTTGGGAGTGGGACGGGAAACGCGCCACAAATGTGTTTATTCTTGGTTAAAGAACTCGTTAGTGTGAGCAGGCTCTTCCCCAGGCCAGCGTGGCCCCTCGCTGTCCGCGGGACAAAGGGATGCATCCCCGGGGGCTGCCAGAGGAAGGAAGGAAAGGAAGAAAAGGAGAGGAGTAACCCCTCAATCCTGTCACTGCTGCTCCTGCTACCTGCCGAGCTCTCCCCGCTGCTGCCTGCGTTGTGTTTTTTCCTTAAATACAGGAATTTGGGGGAGTTTAGCCCCTGGAAGGTGGAGGTTGCCACCAGCCCCCATCCCTGCTGCAGTGGCCCTTGGGTCTTGTCCCCAGTCCCGGCTCACGTCACGGTGTGCACGTCTCAAACCGGTTTTGGAGGGAAGGAGGAAAACCGAGAGTGTTGCCACTTCCTGGCAATGGAAAAGAAACTTGAAAATTAATCCCCGAGGCCTGAAAACCCGGAACCGAGCAGCAGGGGGGGAAGGGGAGGTGTTTTTATGTTTTTTAACTCGGACGTGGGATGCAGGGACACGGACTCCTCCATGACATCTCATGGGGCAGACAAGGGAGTCCTGCCGAAGGGGGGATTTGCCTGGCACCAGCATGAGCCTTGTGAAATGATGCTTCTCCTCCTGCTCGGGGGCTTGGGGAGGGTTCGGACCCCCCATCCCCGGCCCGTGCCGAGGGCTCTCCCGCATTCCTGGCATTGCCATGGGGCCGCCTCCTCCCGCCTGCCCTTTGAAAGCCAGCAGGGTTGGGATTTTCCTGTAATCTGGTTTGAAACATTAATCCGGTCATCCACACCAAACGCCGGGCCGGCATCCTGCCGGGGGTGCTGGGGCCGGGGTCAGGGCCACCCGCCCACCGCCTGCCTAATTCCTCCTCCACTTAATTATGGATCTGCTGGCAACGGCCATCTGGCTCCGTGTCCTCAGCCGGCCGGGGGCCGAGGGGCTGTGCTGTGGCCAGGTGGGCTGGGCACTGTGGCCAGAGCCACCCCGTGTTGCTGGCATCGAGCATTCACCCTGGAATGGTCAGCACTGGGAGCACTGGGTCACATCCCCCACCCCAGGGGACTCTCAGGGATGTGGGGAGCATCTCCTGCTCCCCCCAAGCCAGGCTGGGGTGGCTGTGTACCACAGTGTCCCCTGCCACCACACCCTGCCGTGGGGACCCCACGGTAAGAGGATATTCCCGAGGCAGCTGCGTTCTGGATTAAGTCGTTTCCAGCTCCCTAATTACGAAACATAAATGTATTGACTCAGCGGCAGCGGGCGGCCTTGCCTGCACGCCGGTACCTTTGCACCGAGCACCGCGACGCCGCGTGCTCCTGCGAGGAGCTGGCCTTGAGCTGGGCACAAACCAGGGCTGAGAGCAGGAAGCAGGGCACGGGCACGGGGCAGGGATCAGCACCAAGCAGGCACAAGACTCAGCACCTGCTGATTTCGGTGCAGCAGCGCCGGCCCGTGCCAAGCTCAGCTGCGCGCTGGGTTTCGCATGCTGCCAAAAGCAGAACGTTTCTGTTCCCCAATTTGCATTCCGAGCCCCGCTGTCCCAGCTGTCCTGCGCTGCCGTTGGGGCTCTCGGGGCTGCTGTGCCGTTGGCTGCGGATGGCGTCAATGCAAGGAAATCCTGCGAGGGGCAGCTGGGAGTCACTCGTCTCTGTCTGTCCCCTTCCGTGTCCTGCCTGTGCTGGGGGTCGAGGGGGAACAGGGGTGGTAAGGGAGGACAGGGGCAGTGTGGCAAATGCACTCTGTCACACTCCACAGTGCACACCAGGGCTTGGCAAACGCACTCTGTCACACACCACAGTGCACACCAGGCACATCCCAGCCGTGGCTGGGCATGTCTTCACCCCACAGTGCTACCAGATGAGCACCTTGGGCAGGTGCCTGTCACTGGCAGTTGGTTCTGTTGGCAGTGACAGAGGTAAACCAGGGTTTGGAGGGTCCCAAGGGGAGTTTGTTTCTCTGCTTGGCACCGTAACCATCAGCAGCAGCTTGTGCAACGTCCTCTGCCCGGCAGCCGTGGCGGGTGTGCCGGCAGGGCAAGAATGGGGATCCCTCTGCCCACCATCCCTGGGCACCGCCATGGCTTTATCACAGTTGGGCAGGGGGGAGAGTGGCTGCAATCAGCTGAGTTTGGCGTTGGACCACCGGGGCTCACACTCGGGGCAGCCGCCTGCCGCAGCCACTAATCCCCCTGTCCTGGCCGGCCACGCTCTCCTCAGCTGACAGTTAATTTTCTTTCATCCTCTTAAACGCGTCCATTCCCCTCGGGACTGAGTCCAGGAGGGGGGTGGATCATGACCCCGAGGGTCTTGGATGAACCAGAGTGTTCGGTGCTTCCCCAGGATGGCATCGGGCGCTGGGGAAGCCCTTTCCTATCTCTTGTGTGTGGCTCTTGGAGCTGCTCAAGGAAACGGGGGAGGCTGGATTGGCACCAGCCCAACATCCCTCAGCTGGCACAAGCAGCCCGGTGCAGCACAGCCCCAAAAATCACAGCGCTGCTGCTGTGCCGTGGCTCACTCCCCCTACAGCACTGCCACACCAGACCCTTGATTTGAGGGGGTTTTGAGGGTCTCTGCCGGTGGTGCTGGTGGCTCCTGCCCTTGCCCTGGGGGTGTGCAAGGGTCTGGTCGAGCCTGCCGAGTTTCCCAGGGGAACTGGGGGGGTTTATGGCCCCGCTTATCATGCGGCCCCATTGATCCCTTTGATCGGCGCCGGCGGGCGAGTCCGGCCCTGCAGGATCCGGATCCTCCCCGCGGGGCTGCAGGAGGAGGGGGCTCAAGGCAGGACCATGCCCACCCATCCACCTGCCCACAGCCCTGGTGCCATGGAGGGAGTGGGCACATGGGTGACCTGCAGTGCGTGCCTGGCTTATTTTGGGGGGGTATTTATTTATTTGTAGCCCCTCCCGGCCCCCCGGCAGTTGTTCAGAGCTGTCGTGGAGAAAAGCGGAGCTGTGGTGGTGTCTGGGCAACGCCTGCCCCCACAGCCCTTGCTCCAGCACCCTGCCCGGCTTTGGGAGGGTTGGGAGGTGGGATTATCCACCAGCCTGCAGGCAGGAACAGCGCTGGGCTTGGGGAGAGGCTGCATGGTGTGGCGTGGTGTGTGCCTGCGGCGTGCCGGGCGCTCCAACCGGCCGGTGCTGAGCCATAAAAGCCATAAATCAGGCAGGAATGTGCCGGGGTGGGGGGTCCCACATGGAGATGCCCCAAGCAGAGCCGGTGATGGAGGTGGTGCAGCAGCGTGTCAGAGCCTGGCCCAGCTCTGCCTTCCCCCAGTGCAGGATGTGTCCCTGCAGGGTGGTGGCACACACAGGTTCATGGTGAGGCACACTGGCTCCTCCTGGCCATGGCTCTCTCTCTCTGTGGCACCCCAAGCGTGGAGGGACCACGCTGAAGAGTTGCTGTGCTGTGCAGGCTGTGGAGGCTAAAAATAACAGGGGTCAGCGTTCCTGGGAGGAGCTGGGGCGGTGTTGGCAGCCTGGGAGCCACTCCAGCCATGATCCCGGAGCTGAGCTACAACCAGGGCTGGCAAGGTCAGCCCAAGCTGCAGGAACCCCCTGGACCTCTGCAGGGACCCCCTGGACCTCTGCAGGGACCCTCAAACCATTTGGTGTCCTTTGAGGCTGCTGCAGAGGAAGCCAAGGGGTCTCAGGTTGGGGGACACACATGGGTTAAGGGGGTTTCTGAGCATCTCTCTCTTCTTTATGCAGCTGTACGAGCTGGATGGTGACCCCAGGAGGAAGGAGTTCCTGGATGACCTGTTCAGCTTCATGCAGAAGCGTGGTGAGTACCCAGCTACACACCCACGCTGTGCCCCCCTGCCCACTCTGTGCCCACCCTGCTCCTCCACACCCACCTTGCACCCCCCACATCCCCCCCCAAGGCCAGGGGCTCATTTCCTTGCCCCTCATTAGTGCCCTGAGGTCACGGCTCCAGCTGAGCTGCTGGTTAATCTTTAACCCCTCCAGCACAGCGGGGTCAAACCTGCTGGGCTGGATCCAGAGCCTGCAGCCCCTCCTTGTCCCCCTCCCTTCACACCGAAACCTGCAGCCCCTGGCTGTGTGCCCCCTCTGCCCATTGCCTGGGTTATTGCAGCCCCTCTCTGTGCCCGGGGAGAGGCCCTGGCTGGGGGGCCGGGGGTGGGAAGGGCTGAATCCTGCTCGAGGGTCTGGTTCCTGCGTGGAAAACAGCGCTGGAAGTGCTGACACAGGGCTGGCTCTGGCCCTTTGTCCGACAGCACTGGGAAGGCACGTGTGCTTGTGCAGGGGGGCTGGGGCTGCTGGCTGGGTCCCCCTGGCCATGTCCCGTCCCCTGGCTGTGTCCCCTGCAGTCCCCCCACCTCCATCCCCTGGAGTCACCCCACCTGCATCCATTGGGGTCCCTCACCGCACGGCTGGGAAGGTGGGGACCCCAATAAGGGATGCCAGCCCCCTCCTCAAGCTGGAGGGACAAGCCCCCCAAGCTCATAGGAGACCCTCAGAGCCGGATTGTGCCACCCCCCGACGTTGTAAATAACTTCTGTTGTTTTCGGGTGCCGGCTCAGCCCGAGGAACCGGCTCAGCCACGGCAGCGGGGCTGTGGCTGCAAACTGCGAGTTTCTGTTTCCTTTGTTCGGGGCTGATCTCAGGGGAGGGCCTGGGGGGGAAGAAGGGGACAGTGGAAGGGGAAGGAGCAGCATGAGCCCCCCCAGCCCCTCCACTGCCCCACGGGGGTCTCAGCAGCTGCGCCCCCACTCTGGGTAAGAAAGCAGCACCCCAGAGCAGCTCTCTCCTCCCGCCGCTCCCCAGGGACCCCCGTGAACAGGATCCCCATCATGGCCAAGCAGGTGCTGGACCTGTACATGCTGTACACGCTGGTGACCGAGAAGGGGGGGCTGGTGGAGGTCATCAACAAGAAGCTGTGGAGGGAGATCACCAAGGGGCTGAGCCTGCCCACCTCCATCACCAGCGCGGCCTTCACCCTGCGCACCCAGTGAGAGGGGGCTCGGAGGGATGGGGAGGGAGCGAGGCCTTGGGGGTCCCCCTACCCTGTGCAGGGCATGGATGCTCAGCACATCTTGTGTGTGAGCAGTGGGGAGGGAACAATGAGGGTGGCACACAGGGAGTCCTTGGGGGTCTCTCTGCCCTGTGCAGGGGTTGGATGCTCTCAGCACAGCCCTGTATGTGAGCAGTGGGGATGGAGCAAATGGGGATGGGACACGGGGAGTCCTTGGGGGTCCCTCTTGCTCAGCACAGCCCTGTGTGTGAGCAGTGGGGAGGGAACAATGGGGTTGGCACACAGGGAGGGGTGCCCAGCCACTGTGTCACCCTCACCATCCCTCCCGTGTCCCGTCTGGCCGCAGGTACATGAAGTACCTGTACCCCTACGAGTGTGAGAAGCGTGGGCTGAGCAACCCCAACGAGCTGCAGGCGGCCATCGACAGCAACCGGCGGGAGGGCCGGCGGCAGGGCTTCGGGGGCTCCCTCTTTGCCTACTCACCCGGTGGCACCCACGGCCTCCTCTCCTCGCCCAAGCTGCCAGTGCCAGCGCTGGGGCTGGCATCTGCCACCAACGGCGGTGCCATCACGCCCGGCCAGAAGATCAAGAAAGGTAATGGTTGTTCTGGGGTCTGCCTGCTCCAGGGTGTGGTTGCAAGCTGAGCTCCATGCTAAGCCCTGGAGATGTAATGATAATGGGGAGAGCTGGGGGAAGCAGGCAGAGGGGTCATGCTGCTCTCCCCTCCTTGGGCTCCAGGGCTCAGCCTGGGGGCTCTGATTCCAACCACCCATCTCTGACCTTTGGGCACCAAACTGTTGACACCCTGGGGGACCCTGATTCCAACCACCCATCTCTGACCTTTTGGAGGGACAGCAGGGCACCAAACTGTTGACACCCTGGGGCCTGGGGACCCTCATTCCAACCACCCATCTCTGACCTTTGGGCACCAAACTGTTGACACCCTGGGCTACCCTGATTCCAACCACCCATCTCTGACCTTTGGGCACCAAACTGTTGACACCCTGGGGACCCTGATTCCAACCACCCATCTCTGACCTTTGGGCACCAAACTGTTGACACCCTGGGCTACCCTGATTCCAACCACCCATCTCTGACCTTTTGGAGGGACAGCAGGGCACCAAACTGTTGACACCCCGGGGTGGCGGCACCACCTGTGTCCCCACCCCTGACACCCGCTCCCCCGGCAGAGGAGGACTCTCCCATCCCCATCTCCATGCCCACCCGGCTCCCGGTGTCCCTGGCCGGGCACCCGGTGGTGGCGGCGCAGGCGGCCGCGGTGCAGGTGGCAGCGGCCGCCCAGGCCGCGGCGCTGGAGCAGCTGCGGGAGAAGCTGGAGTCAGGGGAGCCGCCGGAGAAGAAGCTGGCGCTGGTGACGGACGAGCAGCAGCGGCTGATGCAGCGGGCGCTGCAGCAGAACCTCCTGGCCATGACGGCCCAGCTGCCCATGAGCATCCGCATCAACAGCCAGGGCACCCGTTCGCCAGGTCAGTGCCGGCCCCGGCCCCGCGGCCCCGCGCGGCTCCCGGCCCCGGCGGGCTCGGTAACGCGGCTCTCCCCGGCAGAGAACCGCCCGGACGCCGCCGCCGCCAGCAGCAACGGAACCAACAGCATCAGCATGTCCGTGGAGATCAACGGCATCGTGTACACAGGTGAGGGGCTGCCCTGTGCCACGCTCCTGCTGCCCTGCATCCATCTCACAGCACCTATGCCTCAGCTCTGCTCTCTGCTCTCTCCCCCAGGTGTGCTGTTCGCCCAGACGCCCGGCCCTTCCTCCTCCTCTTCCTCCTCCTCCTCCTCTGCCTACAGCAAAGGCAACGGCGGCAGCAGCCGGAGCAGCGGCGGCAGCGGGGTGGGGAGCGGCGGTGGGAGCGTGCCCCCCGCCCCGGCCGGCCTGGCCGTGCCCCCCAGCTCTACCTCCAACAGCGCTTCTTCGCCTTAACGCCCCCAGCCTCGGGCACCGGCGCCCGCGGGGGGACGGGGCCGCACCGGGGCTCGCCGGGGTCTTCTGGGGTCTCATTGGGGTCTCACACGAGGTCTTGCCAGGGTCTCTCTGGGGTCTCACCAAGGGTCTCACACGAGGTCTTGCCAGGGTCTCTCTGGGGTCTCGCTTGAGGTCTTGCCAGGATCTCACCAGGGTCTTGCTCGAGGTCCTGCCAGGGTCTCACTGGGATCTCACCAGGATCTCACCAGGGTTTCATTGAGATCTCGCCTGGGTCTCACTGGGATCTCACCAAGGGTCTCACCCAAGACCTGGATGAGACTGGGGCCTCACTGGGGTCTCACCAAGGGTCTTACTCGAGGTCTTGCCAGGGTTCTCTGGGGTCTTGCTCGAGGTCCTGTCAGGGTCTCACTGGGATCTCACCAAGGGTCTGGCCCAAGGTCTTGCCAGGGTCTCAACAGGATTTCACCGGGATCTCACCAGGGTTTCACTGAGATCTCGCCTGGGTCTCACTGGGGTTTCACTGAGATCTCGCCTGGGTCTCACTGGGATCTCACCAAGGGTCTCACCGTAGATCTTGCCAGGGTCTCTCTGGGATCTTGCTCAAGGTCCTGCCAGGGTCTCTCTGGGGTCTCAACAGGATTTCACCAGGATCTCACCAGGTTTTCATTGAGATCTCTCCTGGGTCCCACCAGGATCTCACCAGGGTTTCATTGAGATCCCACCTGGGGTCTCACCAAGGGTCTCCCCTGAGGTCTTGCCAGGGTTTCTCCTGGATTTTCTCAGTCTCTCGATGGGCCCTGCCCTTGTTCTCCTGTTGTTGGATTTTCCTTTTCCAGGCAGAAAAGCTTTAGCCCGGGGGGTTTTGCTGGAGCCACCGCCGGCCGTCCGGCTGCGCCGCTCCGGGACCGTTTACCTCACTCACATCACACTTTGCACTGTACATTTATTATTATTATTATTATAATTATTGTTATTTTTTAACTCGTGTTACCTCCAGACAGACGCACGGACGCCTGCCGACGCGAGCTCTAGCGAAACCCCCCCGGAATTCTAAAGGAAAAAACAAAACAAAACCAAAAATCCTAAAAAAAAATATTTGGAAATAGGGAGATATTTTATTCATTTCCATCCTTTTCCCTCCTTTGTTTTGGGAACTCCACTCTCTGCAGGATTTTAAGAGGTTGTTTTCGATTGTTTTGTTGTAAATAGCTTCTATTTTATTCTCTAAAAAAAAAAAAGAAAAAAAAAAGAATCAATCTTTTAACATGCAAATGATATATATTAGTCTTCATCAGGGAAAATGGGAGCTTGGAAAAAAGTTGGAATCTCCTTTCTCCTCTCCTTATCGGTGGTTGGGTCCAGCTCTGCTCCTTCCCCCACCGCCAAATCCTAATTTTTATTCCTCCCCTTGCATAAAACTACTGTTTAAGGCCACTTTGGGCTTATTTCCTCCAAAACCAAGCAGCATCCAGAGGATGGGGATGCTCAGAGCTGCAGGACGCTCTGGAGCACACAACCCAAAGCATTTATCTTAAACCTCACAATCTCAGTTTCTTTTAAATATTTCCCTCCTCCTCCCCCTCACAAAAAAAAAAAAAAAGAAAAATTATTCACCCACATCTGCGTGAGACACAATCCAAGCCGATACCGAAACCCCCTCGCCCCCCTCGGTATCTCCGTTCTCAGGTTCCCACCTGGAGCACAGGGTTTTTCCCCCCTTCCCCAGGTGCCCCCCAACCCCAACCTTTTATTTTTAATTTCACTCGGGGAAGTGGCGATCTCAGGGGATTTGGGTTGTTTTTTTGGTTTTTTTTTTCCAGCTGGTTTATTGTTGGTTTTGGGGTTTTTTTTTTTTTTTTTCCGTGCTGGAATCCCCTTGGTGGCTCTTTTTTGGGGTGGGGGTCTTGGTGGCTTCGTGGACCCTTTTTTGGGGGGGCCTGGGAGGGTCCGTCCAGCTCCTGCTGCTGTTGGGGTCCAGCCCAGCTCCCCATAACGAGAAATTCCAAGGGGGAATTTTCATGCCCAGGGCAGGCTTAGATTTTCTTTGTGATTTTTTTTTTTTTTTTTTTTGCATTGTACAGTCACTATTTTGGGTTGTTTTGGGTTTTTTATTTTTATTTTCCCTCCCCCCTCCTTTCCTTTCCCCTCCTTTTATTTTTGTTTTTGAGAGCGGGTGACTTTCCACTGTATTTTTCTTTTTTTGCATATCGATTTAAAAATAATAAAAAAGAGCCTAAATCAGTTTTTTTTTGGGGGGGGGGGTTTTGGAAAGAAAATTAAACTAAAGGAGCAGCCCCAGCTGCAGCTGCCCCCTTCCCCCCCCAGCGTTGCATATCTTAACTCAGGTAAAAAAGGAAAATGAGAAAAGAAAAAAAAACCACAAAAGACAAAAAAAAAAAAAAAAAAAAGGAATAAAAAAATAAACCACATTCTACCTCTGAGTGCGGCGGCCTCGGGCGCACCCGGGGCCCCGGTGAAAGATTTCAGTTTTTGCAAAACATTCAGGTATTGAGACTTTTTTGATTATTATTAAAAAAAAATAATTAAAAAATTTAAAAAAAAAGAGAAAATAAACTTAAAAAAACACTGAAAGTTTACATTTTATAATAACATTATTATACAGATTGTATTTAAACGTCAGAATATTTAAGACAATTGTAACCCTGTAAAGTGAAGAAATATTAAAAAAAAAAAAAAAAAAAGTTGTGTTGTTTGAGGTTTCTTGCCTTAGGGATGCCTATAGGATTTCCTTATGGATTTGGGGTATCCCTGTGGGTTGTGGGGTATCAATGGATTTATGGGGTGATGATAGGATTATGAGATGTGCATGGGTTCCCCATAGGCCTGTGGGGCGTCCATAGGGTTGGGAGGTATCCGGGGCATCCTTAGTTTTGTGGGGTGCTCATGGGGTTCTCATGAAGCTATGGGGTGACTATAGGATTGTGGGGTGTCCATGGGGTCCCTATGGGGCTGTGAGAGTCCATATGGTTATGGGGTCTCCATAGGGTGCCCAAAAGTCTGTGGGGTGTCCATAGGGTCCCGGGATGTCCATAGGGTCCATTTAAGGCTGGGGAGGGTCCATAGGGTTATGGGGTCTCCATAGGGTCCCCATAAGCTGTGGGGTGTCCGTGGGGTTCCTATGGGGCTGTGGAGGTCCATAGGGTCCCCCCATAAGGCTGTGGGGAGTCCATGGGGTCCCCATAGGACTGTGGGGTGTCCATGAGGTCGCTGTGGGGCTGTGGAGGGTCCATAGGGCCCCATAGGGCTGTGGGAGGTCCATAGGGTTGTGGGGTCTCCACCGGGTCCCCATAAGCTGTGGGGTGCCCATGGGGTCCCCATGTGCACACGCGCTGCCCCGTGTCACCCATCCAGCACCGACCGGGGCGGGCCCTGCTGAGCTTCCTGCCGCGTGCGCAGTCCCCGCCCCCCGCGGCCGCGGCGGCGCCGCCGCTGATTGGTCAGCGCCGGGCGGCGGAGGCGGCGCTCTGGGCCGCGGCCGCGCTCTCTGTGGCCCTGGCGGACCGCGAAGATGGCGGCGCCCATGGAGGTGGCGCTGGTGTCGGACGCGGCGGGGCCGCTCTGCAACTGCTCGGTCTGGGAGCTGCACTCGGGCTCGGCCCTGCCCGGCTACCGCGGCGGCAACAGCGGCCCACGCGGGCTGGCGCTGCTGGGCGGCGAGCACCTGCTGGGGGCCCAGCTCGGCAAGAGCTACATCAACGTCTGGGAGCTCCAGAGGAAGGTACCGGCGCGGCGGGCGGGCCCGGGCGGCCTCGGCTCGGGGGACGGCTTCGGGCTTCGCGGGGGGACTCCGGGCCCCGTGGGGGATGTGACGGGGGCATCCCTCCTGCGAAACCCCCGGCCCTGTGATGAGGAGCTCCTCCGTCCACAGAGCCCCCCACTAAATCCATGCTCAGACCCCCTCATGGCTCCTCTCTCCACAGAGACCCCCTCATGGCTCCTCTTTTCGTGGAGACTCCCCTCTGTCCTCAGACACCCCTTCATGGCCCAATTCTCTGCAAAGACCCCCCTCTGTCCCCTATTGGACCCTCAGGCTCCCCCTCCCTCCATTCCGACCTCCATCACCCCGTGCAAGTGCCCCCCATCCCTCTGTTCGCAGAGATCCCCCTGAGCCCCCATGTTGGGGGGCTCTTCTTGCAGCCCTTCTGAGCCCTCGCTGTGCTCTCTCTCTGTCCCAGGACCAGCTGCAGCAGAAAATCATCTGTCCCGGGCCTGTGACCTGCCTGACAGCCTCTCCCAACGGGCTCTACGTCCTGGCGGGCGTCGCCGAGAGCATCTACCTGTGGGAGGTACTACGGGGTGCTGGGGCACTCACACTCACACCCTGCACGGTCTGTGGGAGTTATGGGGTGCTGGGGCACTCACACTCACACCCTGCATAGTCAGGGAGGGTCCCCAGTCCCTCCAATGTCTGTAAATCCTGATCCTGGGATCAGGGTCCACCATCCCTCCAATATCTGTAACTCCTGGCCCTGGCATCAGGGTCCCCATCCCCTAAATGTCTGTAAATCCTGATCCTGGGATAAAGGCTGTGCTGCTCTCAGCCCACAGAGCAGCTCATTGAAGTAGGAGTGGGAGGAATTCGGGGAGAGGCTTCACTCTGCCTCCATCTTATCTTTCCAGGCATCTCTGGATGCCCTGACTCTGCCTCAGGGGTCAGGCACTGCTCTCACAAGGCAGCAGCACAGGATCTGGTTTTGCTTCAGTGCTTCTCCCACATTTCAGCTGTGTATTTGTGTGTGCCCAGGGTGCCAGCAGCCCCTGCTGTGCTCTGGTCATTGTCCTGCTGGTTAATTACTGCTGGATTAATTTGGGATTACTGCTGCGTTCCCAGCACACCACTGAGCAAATGAAAGCAGTGTCTTGTCCTGAGCCCAGGATTAAACCCCAGGATGCCTCACCTGGAGGTTTGAGACTCATGGTGTGAGTGGCTCTACCTGAACCCATCAGGGTTTGTTTGTACCCAAGTGCTTTTAGCTGGGAAAAAAAATCCCTGAGGCTGAGCCTGCAGTGGGAGCTGCTGCCTGTGATGCTCCCAGCTGGGCCCTGCTCCAGCTCCTGTCACCCTCAGATGTGTTCCAGGGTATGGCACTGTCACCCTCATATGTGTTCCAGGGTATGGCACTGTCACCCTCAGATGTGTTCCAGGGTATGGCACTGTCACCCTCAGATGTGTTCTAGGGTATGGCACTGTCACCCTCAGATGTGTTCCAGGGTATGGCACTGTCACCCTCAGATGTGTTCTAGGGTATGGCACTGTCACCCTCAGATGTGTTCCAGGGTATGGCACTGTCACCCTCAGATGTGTTCCAGGGTATGGCACTGTCACCCTCAGATGTGTTCCAGGGTATGGCACTGTCCCTCTGGCACATTGGAGAGGAAACCATCGTGGAGCTGGAACCAGCCCCTAGAGCTGGCTTTTGTGCTGTCTGTGAAACCCCTTGCATTGAAGTTTGGTTTGATTTTTTGGTGTAATTCAGACCATGAGAAGAAGCAGACTCTTATTTTATTTGAGGCTTTTTCTCTCTTGGTTCCCTCCCCATCTGCAGTGTTGCCTTTTAATAAGAAATACTTGGGGGATTCCTTGTCCACCCTAAACCCCTTGAGCCACCTCTGGGGTGTCCTGCAGCTCCCATAACCCCAGTGCCACCTCCTGAGGACCTGTGGGAGGGGAGAAGAAGTAATATGAATATTAAGAGTGAACAAGAAATCTTTACTGCACATTTGTGACTTGGCCAGAGGAGCAGCTCTGGCATCACTGGGTTCCAGAGTTAAAGTGTCAGGACCTCTTCCACTGCCATGTGCTGAATTTCCACTGAGTTCAGGCTGTTCCAGCTGTGCCTCAGTGGTGTCAGTCACTGTCCTGAGGTGGAACAGAACCCACCCTTCTCACCACATGATCCCAAGGCATCCTTGACTCCCTCTGCTCTTCTCCTCACTGCAGGTGTCCAATGGGAACCTCCTGGCCATCCTGAACCGACACTACCAGGACCTCACGTGCCTCTGCTTCACTGATGACAGCAGCCACTTCCTCTCAGGGGCCAAGGACTGCCTGGCCCTGGTGTGGAACCTCTACAAGTAAGGGGGGATGGGGGGCACAGGGATTTTGGAGCAGGAGATCCCTCTAAGCCCACAGCTGGGTCTGTGCCCTCCTTCAGGGCAGGGAACCTTTCCTTGAGGGTCTCACCTGTTCTTGGAAACAGATGGTTCTGATTTCTTTCCCTGGGTGACACAGAGGGGATTGTGCCCTTTGTCCCTGTGGCATAGGAATCTCAGCCTCAGTATCTGTGTGCCACAGGGATTTTGGAACAGGAGATCTCTTTAAGCCCACTGCTGTGTCTGTGTCCTCCTTCAGGGCAGGGAGCCTTTCCTTGAGGGTCTCACCTGTTCTTGGGAACAGATGGTTCTGATTTCTTTCCCTGGGTGACACAGAGGGGATTGTGCCCTTTCCCAGGGTGTTTGTCCCTGTGGGATAGGAATCTCAGTATCTGTGTGCCACAGGGATTTTGGAGCAGGAGATCCCTCTAGCCCACAGCTGTGTCTGTGCCCTCCTTCTGGGCAGGGAGCCTTTCCTTGGGGGCTTCTTGGGAACAGGCAGATGGTTCTGACTTCTTTCCCTGGGTGACACAGAAGGGACTGTGCCCTTTCCCCAGGCTCTTTGTCTGTGGGATAGGGATCTCAGCATCCATGAGCCATGGCTGCCAGCAGCTCCCGTGTCCCCCTTGGTCCCTGCAGCCAGCAGAGGCGTTCCCAGTGGGATCAGAGCCTGGCCCAGCTCCCCGTGGGGCTCTGTCCTGGCTGACCTGCCTGTCTCTGCTCTCCCCACAGCGTGTTGCAGGCAGAGCCCTCCCAGATCCCCGACCCCCGGCACGTCTGGTCCCGGCACAGCCTCCCCATCACCGACCTGTGCTGCGGCTTTGGAGGGCCCCTGGCACGGGCTGCCACCGCCTCCCTCGACCAGACAGCCAAGGTGAGGCTCATCTCACAGCTGCCAGACCCTGGGGGGTCACAGCCAGGCTCCTGCCAGCTAGCAGGAAGCTGTCCCCAAGCTGTCCCCAAGCTTTGCCGGGTTGCAGTGGCTTCGTTTCTTGGCTGTCTCTGCAGTGACTCAGAGCTGCCAGAGCTGGGCTCTGCCTCTCCAACAACAGCAGTTTCTCTGCACCTGCCCCCAGGCTGGACTGCTGCAGTCCCTGTTGTCCTGGGAATGTCGGGGTCAGCTCCTCAGTTTTCCATTGCTGATGTGCACAGGGAGCAGAGCAGGCTGGAGCCTGTGGGGAGGGGATGCCCTGGGGGCAGGGTGGCCACAGAGAGGGTTCAGAGCTGTTTTGAAGCTGCCTGGGAAACTTCTGTCCTGCTCAGAGAGGCTGATCCTGAGTTCTGCCTTGGACTCAGTTTCCCAGTCACATCCAGGAGGGAATTTCAGGATATCAGTGTTCCTCCAATCCTGCCATGAACATTCTCACCCCTGATTCTCCTGTCCCCTCTCACTCCAGCTCTGGGAAATCTCATCTGGGGAGCTCCTGCTTTCCGTGCTCTTCGACGTGGGGATCATGGCTGTGACTCTGGACCTCTCTGAGTACCACATGTTCTGTGGGGGCATGGATGGCTCCATCTTCCAGGTCGACCTCTGTGCCTGGGTGAGTGTGTGGGGCTGTCACCCCGAGCCACTGTCACCTCCCTGCTGGGACTGGTGTGACCTGCCAGGACATGGGAGGCTTCCTCTGTGTCTCCTCTGCCCCCTCCAGACATGGTGATGAACCTGCTGGGTTCAGCTTTCCTGAATTTTAACTCCTTTCCTTTCCTTCCTGAATTTCTTCAGCCAGTTCAGAGAGACCGGACCTTCCAGACAGAGCGGGAGAACGGGAAGGTCTTCAAAGGGCACAGGTGAGGAACCAGACGTACCTGCCAGCCTCCATCTGCCCACCTCACCAGCTCCTGGCACTCCTGGGGTCATCCTGAGTTTAAACATCCTCTTCCCCATTCCAGGAACCAGGTGACGTGTCTGTCAGTCTCCACAGATGGCAGCCTGCTGCTCTCGGGCTCTCACGACGAAACCGTCCGGCTGTGGGACATCCAGAGCAAGCAGTGCCTCAAGACGATGAATCACAAAGGTAGGAATGTCCTTATCTCCAGGATCCTCACTGCCAGAGGCCCAGTGTCTCACCTGAGCTGCCCTGGGCACTCCAGGTGTGTTTTTGCCCCTTGCTTCACGCCCTGGGATGGGCAGAGGCGTTGGAGGGAGCCTGGGCTGTCTGGAGCTCTGCCCTGACCTTGCCTCGTGTGTTAACAACCCCCTGGGCTCTGTCAGGAGTGAGTCATGGATTTCACCCTGTCACTGAGGCCACACAGGATCCTCCTCCTTGTTTTCCCCAGGGAGCAGTCACCCCACATGCACCCCAGCTGTGTCTGCAGGGGAGACAGCTCTGTGACCCCAGCAGTGAGCTCATGGGGCCTGAAGTGAATCCCATATGAGCAGCTGTCTGGGATTTCAGTCTGATGGCTCCAGTAAATTGCAGGAGCAGCAGTTGAGTGCCTCAGCCACCTCAGAGCAGTGGGGGATTTACCCCTCCTGTTGTTAACTGTGGTTTCTGGCCCCTGGTGCTGCAGTGACCAGTGGGGCTGCCGTGGGCATGGCCCAGACCCCTCCCAGAGGTGATGGTGACACAGGCAGTCCCTGTGTTCCTCCGTGGTGATTGAGCTGCTGCCTCAGGGCAGTCTCTGCAAGCCAGGCTGCCTGCAGACCCTTTTCCTCTTCCCTCTGGCTGCCAAGGACCGTCCCTAATTGGGACCCACTGCAGTGCCCATCCAGCCTGGCTGGCACTAGAGGGTGAAAACAAACCAAATGGAGCTGTGAGTCATCCCAGGAGGGGAGGGGGGGCCAGGCCTTGGCTGTGAGCCGGACACTGGAGTCCTCCTGAGGCTGCAGGCAGGAATGGACAGACCAGGCTCTTCCCAGGAGGAGCAGGACCAGGCTGACCCCACGCTGTGGGTGCTCTGCTGGCTCTCTGCTGCCTGTGGGCAGGGATTTGGTTTCCCTGGCAGCCTTGGCACTGGCATGGCTGTGTGTGCTCAGGAATAGGCTGGGATTCCAGCACCCCTGAGCTGTGTGCTGGCTCCGGAATCTCCACAGGGCCCTGCAGCCTCCCAGTGTGGGGGAATCTGCTGTCCCAACCCAGCCCCCTCTCATGGATCCCTGTCCCCTGCTTGGCCTCTTCTGAGCCCCGCAGCAAGGTCTGTCCCTGCTCCCTCCCCAAGGCAGAGGTGACAGGGCTGTGACATGGTGATGTGACAGCAGCCTCTGGCCCAGTGTCCTTGGGACAGCACTGTCCCTCTGCTTGCTGGGCATGGGGGTGGCTGGGGGCACACAGGAGCCTCTGCCCCCCCTCAGCACTGCTGCAAATTAAATCCAAGGAGCTGGAGAGTGGCTCAGGGCCAGGCTGGTGCAGGGGGCTGTGTCACCAAGGGTGGCTTGTCCTTGGCAGGGGCAGAGTGAGTGGGATTTGAGAATTTAAGCTGCTGCACCTGGGTGATAAGGTGTGGCAGTGCTGGCGAGGCAGGGCTACTCCCAATCACCCTGCATGGCTGCCACCACTCTGGGGGGATAGCAGGAGACCTGTGGGATGAGCCTGGGAGCCAGTGCTGCCCCCAAATCCCTCCAGGCCTCAATTCCCATCCTGTCACATGAGCTCCATCCTTGTCACTGCAATCACAGCGTGGCACAGACCATCCCGAGGGCTCCCCCTGCAAGGCCATCCCAGGATGCTCTGGCTGATGTGTTCTGCTGGCAGCTCTGCCTTGGAAGCTGGGTTATTTGGTTATTTCCCTCCAGCTGAGCCTAGTCCCCATGCCCAGACTGGCCCAGGGTCACCGTCTGCCTGCTGCCCCAGGCCTTGAGGCAAGGTGATCTGGTACAGGACCTCTGCACTGGAGCCCCAGAGTGGCTGTGGGGCTGTGTCCAGGTGCTGACCAGGTTTGGGGAGCTCTGGGTTCACTCCTGAGATTTTCTCCTCTCCACTTTTCCTCTCTAACTGCTCCATGAGCTGCCAGTGCAGTGGGAATGTCACTGATGGAGCACAATGATCTGGTCTTTAAGGAGGGAGTGAAGCCATCAGAGCTGGCCAGGAACAGCTTTGGGGCCAGAGGTGCTGCTCTGTTGGTGGGACCCAACCTTGAATCCTGGGAGGATCAGATTTAGGAGCAGGCTCTGGAGGGGTGGATGGTGATGACAGAGCCCTCATCCATATCAGAGCTGCTTTTGTCTGTCTGCTCTGCAGAGACCAAAATCCTCCAGCAGCTCTGAGCCTCCCTAGGCCCCGCCATGTCCCCTCCCTCACCCTGCACCCCTCTCCACAGCCCTGGCAGCCCCCTCCAGGTGCACATGGACCATCTGCACCTTGGAAAGGGGAAATGGATGGTGGGGCTGTGGTAGCAGTGCCCTGCCTGCTGGAGGGGGGCTGGGGGCTGCTGTGCCTGACAGGGCGTGGGGGACAGCACTGGGAGCTCACAGCAGCTGGGAGGGGGTGGGTAAGTAATTAATGCAGTAATTAACACACTTATCAGCTCTGCCATGGGTTGTGGCAGCACAGAGCTGCTGATGGATGGCAGCTCAGGGTGGTGGGAGGCCAGGCTCTGCTCTTTTGGGGTCCCAACCAGCCCTGGGCAGGCAGAGCAGAGTCCTGTGCCAGGGCTGCCCGAGGCCTCCCAAACCCAGCAGGGTCCAGCCTGAGCTGTCCCCCGTGTCCCCACAGGTCCGGTGACAAACGCCTTCATCGTGCTGGCCCCTGCCAACATGCTGAACCCCGAGGGGAAGCCCAGCGTGCCCCTGCCCAAGTTCAGCCGGCACCTGCACGGCACTGAGAGCAGCGACGAGCCGGGCGCCGAGGGGGTGACGCTGCGCCTGGGGCTGCACCAGCAGGTACTGGGGGCGCTGGGCAGGGGGGCAGCCAGCCAGGAGGGGTTGTGGCAGAGAAAAGCTTCTCCTCCAGCTGGTGGAACCCGTTGGTGTTCCCTCCTGCGTCCTCCCCATCCTGGCTGCTGCAGTCATTTGTCCTCCCCAGCCCCGTGCTGCAGCGTGGGCTGGCTCTGCTGTCCCACCGTTTCCTCGGCTGTCCCCAGGCAGGGAGGGTCACAGCCCAGCCATCCCAGCCTCTCTGCTCCCCACTGTCAGTGTCTGCCTCTGTCTGCCTCTGCCCAGAGCTGATGGATAAGCTCCCTGTTGGTCGGTGGCAGCAGGCCAAGGGGCTGTTTGCCTGACAGCAGGATGGATCACCCAGGCTTCCTCCCATGGGGAGCCCAGTCCAGGGGCATGGGGAGAGGGTCTGTGTCTGCTCTGCCAACCCCTCCATTCTGGTCCCTGCAGGAGCCTGGGCAGAGCTACCTGGAGAAGGCAGAGAGGATGTACTCACAGATGTACTCGACGAGGGAAAAGGTGAGAGCTGCTCCCAGGCTGGGAGTTGAGTACTGACCCTTTGAGGGGGATCCTTGTCAACTGATTTGAGCAAGTTGGGACGTGGGAATAGGAGAAAAGAGCCCTAAAATCTACTGGTGCCATGGGGCTGCACTTTAATGAGGAGGAGGAAGAGGGAGGGGACTGAAGGGTTTGGTGTTCACTACTGGGGAAGGAGCAGCATCCTGTGCCTGTCAGAGGTGAGGCCCTGACTCTTGTCTGTTGTGTTTTCATGTCACAGAACCTGGTGGGAGACCAGGAGCACCTGACGATCCAGGTGAGCGAGCTGGAGGAGGAGGTGAGCAACCTCCGCAAAATCAACAAGGACCTCTTTGACTTCTCCACTCGCATCATCACCAAACCAGCCAAGTGAAGAGGCTCCCCCCGCCCTCGCACCCCTCCGCCTCTCCCTGCCCGGCTCCTGGGGAAGCACCGCCCGCCCTCGGGCACCGCCCAGCCGGCTGCGAGCCCCGGCCCAGCCTCCCCCGAGCCGGCACAGCCTGCTCCGAGCCGCGGGACTGACACCGGCGCGGGGACAGCACAGGGACCGCGTTCACTCCGATTCGGGGCCGGGGGACTCTCGGGCGGCCGCTGCAGGAGGAGCCTCGCCGGCTGCTGGGAGGGCTCAGGATGCAGCTCCTGCTCATTCCCCGTTTCTTCCCCCCGCCCCTTTTTTTTGTTTCTTTTCGTTACTTGACCCTGCAGTGCAGACAGAAAAGTGTTTTTTTTTTTTTTTTTCTCTCAATACCGGTTTGAGATTGGATTTTGGAGACCCCCTTGTGCCCACCCTGTCCTGGGGATTGCTGCTCAGTGCCACCAGACCCCACACTCTGCACGGACAGCAGGGGCTGAGGGGCTCCTTCTCTGGGGGGGCTGCTGCAACAAGTGGGGGGTCCCTGGCTCCCAGGGCTGAGGAGGGGGCTCCTGATGTGTGTAGCAGGCAGAGCCTGGGGTGTCCCTGGGCTTTGGAGCACAGGTGGGGGTTTTGGGGCACAGGGTCACTCTGGGGAGGGCGGGGGGACCAGCAAGGTGCTATTTCCAATCTCCTCAGTCAACAGTTTATATATATTTGGATCCAACGACTCTGTTTTCACGGTGTTTGGGGACTCGGCCTTTTGTATTGTCACAGCATGGCAGCGGGGGTTGTGGGTTTTGTTTAGGTTTATTTTTTACATAAAAGATTTGGTTTTTATAGTGAAAGATGCCCGTGTTGGTTTCTTTAACATGGCCACAAGACCGTGACCACCTCTCACTGCATCCTTGGGCTGCCCACTGGGAATGGCAAAGTGGTTCCTTATCCCCAAACCGCCCTGTTGCCTTCACCCCAAGGGTCCTTCCCTGTCCCTACAGGGTGTTGAGGTGTCCCTTGGCCATCCCTCTGTGCCATCCCCCCTCCCATTCAATACACCAAGTGCAGCTGATTTAAAGTGCATTTTAAAACCAGAGCACCCGAGCATCCCCAGTTCCAGAAAAGAAGCTTTTAGCTTAATCACTGGAGCTGTTCCTTTCCCTTCCTCTCCTGCTCCTCCTCTTCCTCCCAACGTTTTGGATCAACATTCATCAGCTGCAGCAGGCACTGTCAGCACCCAGAGCCAGGGGCTGCAGTGGGGCAAGAGGTGGGAGCACATCCCTGCTGCAGTGAGCCCAAAAACAAAAACCCCAGAGCTCCCTCCCAGTCATCCCACAGTGGGGTTCCTGTTGGGGTGCTGCACTTAGAGCAGAAGGGAGGATGGGGCTTCCCAGAGAGCCCCTCATGCTGTGTTTGGTGTCTGGGGAGGGGTTTTCATTCCAAGCCCCTCCTGCATGGACAGTGAGGGCTGCCCCGTGTTTATCCCTGCAAGGGGGGCCCATGGTCAGGGGGATTCCAGCCCCCCGTGACCCTCCGTGCTCTGGCAGGATTTGAGCTGCCCTCCCTGCAGGTCCAGCTCCGCAGGAGAATTCATTAGCTGTGACTCATTACATTTATTGATATTACATGAATCGATGCTTTTTGCCAGATGGATTCTGGCTCCATCCTTCATTTTTCCTTATTAATTTAGCGTGCCTCCTGCCCCTGTTGCTGGTGTTTGTGTGCTGGTGGCAGGGACCCTTTGGGCTGGGTTGAGCCTCAGTTTCCCTGCTGAGGATGAGGAGGGTGACCCCACATCCCCTCCCTCAGCAGAGGAAAGCTGTGCTGCTGCTGCTGCCCTTCTCTCCTTCCCCATACAGCAGAAGGAATCACTCAGCCCTGGAAAACTCTGGGCCTCGGGACCCCCGGACATTGAAGCTGCCCCTCAGATTGAGGAGGGATGGAGGGGTCGGGCTGGGGGTCTTTATCGGGATGAAGGCGGCAGTTCACGGCTCGGGACCCACCCCAGGGGCTTTCTGGAGGAGGAGGATGAGGATGAGGAAGAGGAGGAACATCCCAGTGCTCCAGAGGTATCGGGGACCACCCTGTGCTCAGCGGGCACCTCCGTGCCAGGGGCCCCGCGGGTGGCAGCGCTCGGAGGGCAGCGCGGGTGGGTGCGGGGAGGGGGGGACCCGCGCCGCGCGTGGGCGTGGACGGGGCGGCTGCGGGCGGGTCCGGCGCTGCTGCGTGGGCCGGGTCCGGCGGGACCCACGGCGCTCCGGGGGCTGCGGGGCCTCGGCGCTGCCCGGGGCCGGGGGGGCCCGGCCGGAGGTCCCTGCCCGCGGCCGGAGCCGGTGCGGGGCCGGTGCGGGGCGCATGGCGGGGCTGCGGGCGCTCTGGCTGCTGGCGGCGGCTCTGGGGGCGGCGGGGGGACACCCCCAACCCTGCCGCGTCCCGGCGCCCCCCGGGCCCAGCCCCGGCCCCGCCGTGCGCCTCGGGGCGCTGCTACCGCCCGCGCCCGCCCGCGCCCGGCTCCGCGCCGCGCTGGCCCGAGCTACCGGCACCGGTACCGGCCCTGGGGAGGTGACGCTGCCCCACAACCTCAGCCTGGAGGTGGTGGGGGGCGGCCCGGCGGCGCGGGACCCCGGCTCGCTGGCGCGGTGGGTGTGCGGGGCGCTGGCGGGGCGCGGCGTGGCCGCCGTCCTGGCGCTGCCCCGCTCCCGCCGGGAGCTGCTCCAGCTCGACTTCCTCGCCGCCGCCCTCCAGGTCCCCTTCGTCAGCATCCTGGACACCCGCTGGCCGCTGCCCTTCCGAGCGCAGGTGAGACCCGCAGCGCCGGCACTGCCCGCAGATCCCGTCCCCGCTCCCGTCCCGGCTCCTGTCCCGGTCCCCGTCCCGGATCCATTCCGGCTCTATCCCGATCCCCGTCCGGGATCCATACCGGCTCTATCCCGATCTCCCTCTCGATTCCATCCCGGCTCTGTTCCGCGGGTTCTCCTCCCGGCTCGGACCTGCCTCCAATCCCGGCTTCAATTCCAGCTCCAATTCGGAATCCCAACCACTCATCCTTGCTGCATCCCGACTATCTCCGAGATCCAACCCGGCTCTGTTCTCTCTCTGTCTTCTCTTCCATCCCAGCCCCTTCCCATCCTCATTCCCACCTCCATGCTGCCTCTACCCCAGCCTCATCCTGTGCCCCATCCTGGCTCTCTGTCTCCCATCTCAGCTCTATTCCAGCCCCCTCTTGGCCCTCATTCCAGCCCTATCCTGGCTCTATCCCAGCTCCCATCTCAGCTCTCTCCTGGCTCCTTGCCCAGCTCTATCCCAGACCCAATTCCAGCTTTCACTCCAAGGTAAATTCCCTGGTTCCTCAGGAGCTCTGCAGCCCCCAGCCCCAATCCCCCCTCCAAAGGGCTTTGGGATGTGTCCTGGCAGCGCATCCCAGACAGGAATTGGGCAGGGGATGAGCAGGGAGTGTGGGATGACCTCGGGGCAGGTGGGTCCATGTCTGGCGCTGCCTCTGGGCTCTTCCCGTGGGCAGGGGCACAGCCAGGACCCTCGTGTGTTGGCAGAGCCCCTTCCACTTCCACATGGACCGACAGAGCTCCCCGGAGATGCTGGTGGATGTGCTGGTGAGCATCCTGCACGCCAACGACTGGCAGGAGACCAGCCTGGTGCTCTGCCACCCCTGGGACATCGACAGCTTCCTCCACCTCTGGGCTCAGCGCTCCCAGCTCTTCCTCCGCACCGTCCTGGACCTGGGCTACCTGGATGAGCCCAGGGCCAGCCACTACCTGCAGCAGCACGGGGACCGTGTCAAGAGCCTGTCCAGCCCCGTGCTGCTGCTGGGCTGTGACCTGCACCGTGCTCGACTCATCTTCCAGGCTGCTGAGGAGCTGGGGCTGCCGCTGCAGGAATTCCACTGGATGCTGGGCTTCCCGCTCAGCCCCACTGAGCTGCAGACCGAGGGGCTGCCCCCGGGGCTGCTGGCCTTTGGGGAGGTGAGCCGGCCACCGCTGGAGCTCTTTGTACAGGACATGGTGGGACTGGTGTCCCAGGCCATTGCCCAGGCTGCCCAGAGCCTCCCTGACCCCGCACAGCTGCAGACCACGGGGAGCTGCAATGAGAGGCACCGGGCAGGCAGCGATGCCCTGGGGCTCTTCCTTGCACGGTAAGGGGGGGCTGGGGGCTCCTTTTTTTCCCTATCCTGGCTCTGTGGTATTGGGGTGCATGGGAGGGTTCTGCCCCAGACCTGGGATGGAGTAAGGGCAGAGCAGGGGACCCCTGAGCTCAGTGCAGTGTGTGCAGCCACCACCACGGGGCTCAGCCCCCTGGATGTGGTTAGCACTGCACAGGGGGAATGTGTCACTTCAGATCTCCTTAACACTGCCCGAGCATGGTCACTCTATAAATATTAATAACTCTTAGCCCTGGCAGCACAGCAAGCTGCAGGGCCAGATCCTGCTGCTCCTCCTTGACCTTGTCCCTGCCCACGTCGGGCACGTCCCGCTCCCAGCTCCATCCCTTGAGCACCGGAGCAGTGAAACCCTTTCCTTGGCAGGTTCCTGGCCAACACCTCCTTCCACGGCCAGACAGGGCTGGTGAGTGTGAAGAACACGGTGTTGGTGAGGCCAGAGCAGCAATTCCGCATCTGGAGCCTGCGCAGGGACTCGCAGGGGGTCCCCACCTGGATGACGGCGGGCACCTGGAGCCACGGCAAGCTGGAGCTGGAGGAGGTCGTGTGGCAGAGCCAGAGGCAGCACAAGAGCCCCGGGGAGGCGGCCGAGGGGGCCAGGACACGGCTGAGGGTGGTGACGTTGGTGGAGCACCCCTTTGTCTTCACCAGGGAGGTGGATGAGGAAGGGAACTGCCCGGCCGGGCAGCTCTGCCTGGACCCCGGCACAAACGACTCGGCCGTGCTGGACGCCCTCTTTGAGAAGATTGGCAGCGGCAACGGGTCAGTGCCACAGGAGTACAAGAAATGCTGCTATGGGTACTGCATCGACCTGCTGGAGAAGCTGGCCGAGGACATGGCCTTTGATTTCGAGCTCTACATCGTGGGAGATGGGAAATACGGAGCCTGGAAGAACGGGCGCTGGACGGGGCTGGTGGGGGACCTGCTCAGTGGCACGGCCCACATGGCCGTCACCTCCTTCAGCATCAACTCGGCGAGGAGCAAAGTCATCGACTTCACCAGCCCCTTCTTCTCCACCAGCCTGGGCATCCTGGTGAGGACCAAGGACACGGCGTCGCCCATCGGGGCCTTCATGTGGCCCCTGCACTGGACCATGTGGGTGGGCATCTTCGTGGCGCTGCACATGACCGCGCTCTTCCTCACCCTCTACGAGTGGAAGAGCCCCTATGGAATGACCCCCCACGGGCGCAACCGCATGAAGATCTTCTCCTACTCCTCAGCCCTCAACCTGTGCTACGCCATCCTCTTTGGGCGCACTGTGTCCAGCAAGACGCCCAAGTGCTGCACCGGCCGCTTCCTCATGAACCTCTGGGCCATCTTCTGCCTCCTGGTGCTCTCCAGCTACACGGCCAACCTGGCAGCTGTCATGGTGGGGGACAAGACCTTCGAGGAGCTCTCAGGCATCCATGACCCAAAGGTGAGCGTGTTCTGCTGCTTCAGATGGGCTGGGAGAGGGATGAAGGCCAGGGAAGGGGCTGAGGGGGGTCCTGTCCTTCTTTTTGCACCTTCCTTCTTCTCTCCAGCCCCAGTTCTGTGTCTTGGCCCCTTCTAAGAGTGAGGGGGTCTTTGAGACTTGCAGAAAGCTTTGTGTGTGTATCCCACTGGTGTTAAACCCCAGCCTCAGCTCCAGGGCAGGGGGAAATGGGCTGAGTTCAGGCTGAGGCTCTTTCCCAGATATCCCCAAGAGTTCCTGCATCTCTGGGGCTGCCCAGACACCTTGCCTGGGACTCAGGGCTGGGGACACATCCCCAGGGATTTGGGACACATTCCTGGGGCCAGGGGTGCTGATGCTTTGGTGCCTCCTTCCAGCTCCATCACCCCTCACAGGGCTTCCGCTTCGGCACGGTGTGGGAGAGCAGTGCTGAGGAGTACATCAAGAAGAGCTTCCCCGAGATGCACGAGTACATGCGGCGCTACAACGTCCCCACCACCCCTGACGGTGTCACCATGCTCAAGTGAGGGGCAGGGAGAGCATGAGGGGCTCCCTCCCACCTTTTACCCCTCCCAGGGCATTTTTTGCCCCAGCCCTGGAGCCTGTGCACCTCTGTGGGGGGTGTCAGGCTGGGGGGATGCTGTTCAAGGGGGATGCAGCCCCTCTCTGAGCATCCCCCCCGTGTGCCCACAGGACAGAGCCTGCCAAGCTCAACGCCTTCATCATGGACAAGTCACTGCTGGATTATGAGGTCTCCATCGACTCTGACTGCAAACTGCTCACTGTGGGCAAACCCTTCGCCATCGAAGGTTTGGGGGGCTGTGCTGGGAAGGGGATTCTGTTCTCTGTGTGTGTGTGATGGGGCTGGGCTTGTGCAATAACCACGCAGGGTGGGGAGGTGCCCCCTCCATGGTGGGCACTGGGGGCTGCACCCTCTGTCCCAACACTGCCCCTTTCTCTCCCCCTCCTCACCGGGGCCAGGCTACGGCATCGGCCTCCCCCAGAACTCCCCGCTGACCTCCAACGTCTCCGAGTTCATCAGCCGCTACAAATCCTCGGGCTTCATCGACCTCCTGCACGACAAGTGGTACAAGATGGTGCCCTGCGGCAAACGCGTCTTCGCCGTCACTGAGGTGCGGTGGCAGCGCCTCGGCCGGGGAGGGGGCTCGGGGGTCTGACCCCCCCCGCAGCCCAGCCCACACCCCCTGCCACCCGCAGACCCTGCAGATGGGCATCTACCACTTCTCGGGGCTGTTTGTGCTGCTGTGCATCGGGCTGAGCGGCTCCCTCCTCACCTCGCTGGGCGAGCACGTCTTCTACCGCCTCGTCCTGCCCCGCATTCGCCGCAAGAAGAAATTCAACTACTGGCTGCACACCAGCCAGGTGGGGCCAGGGGAAGGGGCTTAGTGTCCCAAAGACCCCTAACCCCATGTGGCTGCTCACTCCTAAACGGCACCACCTTCTCCAGCCATGGATCACCAACCCCTGTTTGAGACCTGAACCAGATCATCACCCTCCAGACCATCACTCTCCATGTCATCAGCCTCCAGACCATCTCCTCCACACCATCATCCTCCAGATCATCACCTAGAGACTATCACCCTCCAAGCCATCACCCTCCACACCATCTCCTCCACACCATCACCCTTCAGACCATCATCTCCAGACTGTCACCCTCCAGACCATCACCCTCCAAATAATCCCTGACCTGTTAACCTCCAATCCATCCCCCCCCCAACTCACTCTTGCCATGTTCCCCACAGAAAATCCATCGGGCTCTCAACATGGGCACGGAGGAGAGGAAAAGCCAGCAGCTGAAGTTGGAGCAGAGGTAAGGCTGGGACTGAGAGCCTCCTCCTCCTCCTCCTCCTGTGGGGCTGCGGAGGGACCCCAGAGCAGCCAGATCCCGACTCAGCCGTCCCCACACAGGTGCGAGCCGCAGCCGAGGCCGGCCCCGGGGGCAGCACCGCAGCCCTGGAGCGCCCTGCGGAGGGAGGCGCGGCGGGTGCGCTTCCAGCTGGACAAAGCGCCCCCCGAGGAGGAGGGGTCCCCTCCGTGGCACTCCGGGAACGGGCGGCCGCCGCAGCCCCTGGACAGAGCGGCCGGCGAGAACGAGCTGCGGGAGCTGGAGGAGAAGATCCAGGAGATGCGGGAGCAGCTGCGGGCGGCGCTGCTGAGGAAGAGCGAGCTGGTGTCCGTGCTGGGCACCGCCAAGGGGGGCCGGGCACTGCCCGCCCCGCTGGCCACCGAGGAACACCGGGAGGAGAGGTGAGATGGGGGGCAGGGACCCCTCAAAGCATCCCAGGGGCCGGGCAGGGCAGGGCTCCTCTGGCTTGGAGAAGTGGAAGGAAAAAAGGGAGGGGGGATGTCCTGGGGCTGCCCCAGCTCTGCAGCCTTTGTCTCTTTCCCCCATCCCTTCTGCTGGCAGTGGGGTTTGAAGGCTTGAAGGACCAGGAGATGCTTTTTGGGGGTTGAGTTGGGGTGAGAAGTCCCTGCAATGCCTGGACAAAGCTCAGCCCCGCGCCCCCGGCTCTGTTTTTACACCATGTCAATAAAGATGATGAAGGAAGACCAAGTCTGCTTTTCCTCTTCCCCACACAACCCTTCCCCCTCCTTCCTCCGCAGGCCCAGCTCAGCCCCGCCGCAGGACGGCCGTGATTAGGAGGAGGAGGAGGAGGCAGAGGAAGCTCCCACACGCACGGGGCAGGAGGACAGGCCGAGCCCGGAACCTCCCTCTGGAGAGGCAGCTCCAGCTCCAAAACCGGGCTGATCCCACAAAGCAGAACCGGAGCCTTCCTCGGGAGGAGGGTGAGGGATGGAGAGGCTGCACGGGGAGCGGGACAGGCTCGGCTCGGGGCTCTGAGGATGAGGAACAGCTCCCATGGCCCTACAGGCGGCTGCGGAAGGAGCCAGCCCTGCAGCCCTGGCACCACCGAGCATGGCTGGGACAGGGCTGGTGCTCAGCCCTCTGCCCCTGCACACTGCAAGGGGACAGATGGTGACACCCCAGGACAGCAGGAGGCACCCCCAGGACTGAGCATTGCACCCTCCTGCCCCCAGGACTCCCACACATCAGCCCAGCACAGCCGTGGGCAGCACATGGGGCAGCGCTGCAGGAGCTGTTAAGAGATAATATTTATTATTATATACAAACACATTTTGTACATTAAATAGAATGAACTCTACTTTTCATTCATCAAATCATTTGGTTTGGTGTCCCCCCTTCCCCTCCCACCCACTCCTCTGAAAAGCCCATCATGGTCATTCCTGGCACTCCAGTTGGCCACAAGGTTCCTTCTCAGGAGTGAGGGCAGCAGCAAGATTTGACCTGCTGGTCACAGCAGGGTCCCCCCTGCCCTGGAACAGCACCAAGGCTGCTCCAGGTAAAAAAGGAAAAAACAAAAAGGGGGCACCCAGGTGGGAAAGGCAGAGGGGTGAGGAGGGGGCTCTGAGCCCCCTGTGTTGATAAGGTAACACTGAAACGCACGGAGCCCCCCAAGGGGAGGGACTCCAGACACTGCTCAGCCATAGGGGAAAAACACTGAACTCAGGGACATCTGTGCAGGGACCCAGCTGTCCCCAAGAGAGCTGAGTGCCCACATGTCACCTCCTGTCCCTGCCCTGTCCCACCACGGTTGTCCCAGAGCTTCATCCTGCCTCACTCTGCTCCACCTCCCTGCACAAAGCCTGGCCATGGATCTGGCCCCTCTGCAGGGGAACACAGGCAGCATCCCCAGCTCAGCCTCCTGGGACAGGTCAGGCTCTGCCAGCCTCACCTCCACTGCCAGGGAAACGTGGGAAAACCAGCTGAAATGCCTTGGCTTTTTAGTGTTTTGGTTCTCTGCTATATCAGCTCATGCAACAATCCAGGCATGAGGAGCTGCTGTCTCCTCTGGGATGGGGCTGATCCTAAACACAGACGTGTCCCCCAGGAGGGACAAGGCACTGGAAAGCAGCTGCTTCAGCCAGAGCAGAGCTGTGCAGGATGGACAGAGCTGCTGCCCTCACTGACCCCACTGCAGCACTCATGGCTCCTGGGATGGCAGCTCCCACCTGCACACAGCACCTTCCACCTCCCAACCCACCCACCAAGGGAAGTTTAAGGACAGAAAAAAAGGGATCTGAACTGCAGCTTTCTGCTTTGGTTGTGCCCTAGCCTGGGCAGACTTTGTGCCTGGGGAAGGTAAGAGCTCCTCCTCCCCTCAGGAGCAGGAAAGGTGATCAGGAATCACCTCTGTGGTTCTCCCACAGGGACTGGACACTCTGTTCTATCCACTCCTACTCTAACCACAAAGCTGCCATGCCTGTGGCCTGTTCCAGGCCAGCTCCCACCCGGGATCAGCACCTGGACTGCAAACACAGCTGCAGGGGCAAAGCCAGGGACTGGGGGACAAGGAAAAGCCAGGGCACAAGCTGGGCAGGGTGGGAACAGGTAGCTGGCTCACCTGTGGCCTCAGAGGAGCCAGGGGACCAAAACCCCCCATCCTTCCCACAGCCCCCCAGTGCCTTTCCTAGGGGAGGGAGGTCACAGCAGCCCTGCTCTGTCCCAGCTGCTTCGGCTCTGCTCAGAGGGATCCATGGGTTAAGGATGATGGTGAAGTGAGAAATAGTAACAAACAAAATCCAAATGTCTTCCTGGCAGTCCAGAGTGACAGCAATGGGGCTCAGGACAGGTTCCTGGAGCTTGGCTCTGAGCTGGGCGTTCTCTCTGCTGGTGCTGGGCAGGGGCTGCTCTCCCCCCGGTCCTCCAAACCTCTGTCCTGGTCACTGTCCCCCCCCGAGGCTGGCAGGGGCTCTGCCACGCCGCTGCTGCCCGTGCAGTTTTTACCACTGGGTTTTGCTCGGCTGTTCGAGCCCTCCAGAGCCTCAGTCTGCTTGGGAAGGGAGGGACTGGAGACCACCCCCTCCTGCAGCGGGGCAGCCCCAGCAGCGGGGGAAGCATCTGCTGCAGCCACCACGGACGTTGAGGTGACCTCGATGGTGATGGAGCCCACGGCCGTCTCGGGGTGCTCGCTGCTGACCCTGATGCGAGCGACCAAGCCCGAGCCCGCGGCCGCCTCCGGAGGGGTCCCGTTGGCCACGGCTTCGTGCACCACGGCGGGCTCCAGCAGGCTGCTGCTCAGGTCAGACAGGAACGAGGCCTCCGTGACGATGGCAGCCGTCTCTGCCACCCAGTTGAGGTCGCTGCCCACGGCGGCGGCGGCGATGACGCTGGAGGCCTCGCCGGGGCTCAGGGCGGCCGGAGCGCCGCCCTCGCCGAGGGAACCGGGGGCCAGCGGGGCCCGACGGGGCCCGGCCTCCACCGGGGCAGCCGTGGTGTTGTTGTTGAGGTTGTCCTGCAGCGTGGTCTGGGTGCCCTGCCCGACCTGCTGGTTCTGCAGCAGCATCTCCTGGATGCGGATCTGCTGCAGGATGGCCGGCAGCTCGTAGTGGTGGAAGAAGTAAATCATCGAGTGCTGGCGGAGGAAAGGGAAAGGTGTCACAGGCCACCACATCTCAAGCAAACCAAACTTCTCCTGAAGAATCCTGCTGCTCTGACACCAGCAAGTCTGAAAAGATTTATCCCTTCCACTATGACTACTGCAAGCTGCTTTATAATTTCTCTCCGAAGACAGGCACAGTCTGTCTCTTTCCTTTCAACCCCTCTTTGCTTTCAAAGGCTGGGAAAAGAAGGGTGACAGCATTCCTCTGGCCCATCCTCTATTCCCTGTCCCCACCCTGCAGCAGGTCAACAACCAAATTCACCCAACAAATATGCTTGATACAGGATATCAGTCACAAGCTTGGAGCTGATCCCACCAGCATTCCTCACTGCACAGACCCAAAGAGCTCCTCTGCAAGGCAGACCCTCCCCAGGATTTATTCCAGAAGGACAGAAATCCTTCCCAACAGCCCTGTGGCATCAGCTTATTGTCAGACCCATGGCAGCAATCCAAACATCCACAGCCTCATTCTGCTGCTCCATTTCCAAACCAGAAATTCCATCTCTTACAGAAATAAGGATCCCTCCCTCCAACCCAGCTTGAGAGGAAGTTTGACAAAGGTGCAGCAGCCCTGCAGGGACTCACCTGGATGAAGAGCCAGGAGGTGACAAGTGCCAGGCTGCTGTACTGCCCATTGAAGCGGTAGTGGTAGGCATAGAAGGCAAAGTGGTACAAGTAGAAGAATCTGGACAAGAAAGCAAGAAAAATCAGGAAAAATGAGAGTTCCCTTCTACTCCCAACAGCAGCCTGAGCTGAGGCACCTCACAGGGAGTGACACAAACTCATTAACAGATAATTAGAGTACGAATAGGACAAAACAAGAGGCTGGGGAAGACCAAGGTGATTGCAAGACCCAAATCCAAACTGGAAAAATTTCACTTTGGACCCTGTGATGTGTGGAGCAGCTCTCAAGCAGCCACACAAATAAAACCCTTAGGAGTGGAGGCTGCTGTGCCTGGGATGCTGGGAAGGATCAGAGCAGCTGGAGAAGGACAGGCAGAGGGAATGTGGCCACAGGCAGCCCTCACCTGAGCCAGTGCCTCTTGCTGGTGTTGGTGTGGCAGCAGATGGCATCGTACTGGTCTGCCAGCCACACGATGAGGATGATGTAGAAAGCAGTTGTGGTGTCATTGAAGAACTCAGACATTATGGCCTCCATACCTGGGGACAGAGGGGACATCAGCTACAGCCAAGAATGCTCTGCCTGCCATGTCCCACAGATCAGCTGCTTTCTGCAGTGCAGGTTTTGGGAAGTTTTGCTGCTTTTTAAATTAAAATTGTACAAATGCAACGTGGCCACACAGTGCAAGTCTGCAACGAGCTCCAGCGACAGACAAAGCTTTGGATTCTGGGATTTCCCAAACTGCTGCTTTTCCAGGGGACCCAGAAGGACAATGGAGCTCACTGTGCCATCAAATTCCAGAGCCTTCTGCCTTGTGATGAGCAGCCACAGTATCCACCTGCTGTGGCCAGCTGGGAACAGGGAATTAGACTTCCCACAGATCCCAGAGGGACGTGCTGCAGACACAAGCAGTGAAGCAAGTCCTTACCGACCAGAGCCAGGATGACAGTGAGGAGTGGAGCAGCAGGGAATGCAATGGTCATGTTCATCTCCAGCATCTGCAACAGGTCAACTGCAAGAGGAAAAACAGGCTGAGGCATGGAGAGGGCCACAGAACCCTCCACCCCACAGTGCAGCCACATCCTCTCTCCCCACCCAATGCTTCTCAGGACAGAGAATAAGCTCTGGCAAGTGCAGTGAATGGGAGCAGAAGGATGTACTCCCTGTGCACCTACAGGTAGGACCCTTCTAAACTGGAACTAATGATCCTCAAGGTCCTTCCCACCCAAACCTGCTGTGACTCTACAACACCCCGTGCTGCAGCAGGCACAGTGCCCAGCACAACCCAAACCCTTCAGCCAGTCCTTACCAATGAAGACAAAGATCTGATGGTGTGAGTAGCGCAGCAGCATGGAGACAGAGAGAGTCTGGAAGAGGAGAGAGGAGGGGAGACAGATTAGAGCCCCACAGGTGCAGGGAGAGTCGCTCGGAATCGCAGTGCGGCACAGACCCAGGCGAGCCTGGGCTTGCACATCCCACGTTCATTAGCTGGAGCTGTGCAGAGCCATTTCCCAAAGAGTAATTAGGGCTTCACAAACAGCAATTAATCTCTGTGCTGCTGCAGGGGAACAGACAGTAAGGGATTTGTTTGTAAAGGGACCAAGCCTGAATGTTTGCGCTGGGGCCACACCAACCCGCAGAGCTGGGAGCGGGGATTTTCCCGTGCTCCATCCCGCTCCTCCCTGCACTCAGTTCCTCCTCAGTGCCCACAATGGGATTGTGCACAGACCTGCCCCATGGGTGGGACAGCCACACACAAAGAGAGTCACCCACAGCCACCCAAGACAACAAACACCAGGTTATTTATGGCTTGGGATCTTGTCTGATGTGTATCTGAAAACATCTTGTCTCACACATCATCATTTGGTTTATCTTGATCACTCCTGGCAAATCAGTCTGGGCTGCTCTTAAAAGTTTGAAGACAAATGTCTGCACCCTGTACTGACAGCTGGAGTGTTTTAAGGACACTTAGAAATTAACAGCAGCTCCCTTTTCACAACAAAAACAACACTGCATTTTAGGTCAGCTCTATTGCTCATTCCACTGTTGGACTTCAGGAACTTTAAAAAAAAACCCCAAACAAACAAAAACATGCCCCAGAGCAGGGCCTCATCCTCCACCAACTACACTTTGGTGATACAGCAGAGCTCTTGTCTGCTTTTAATCACTCAGTGCCCAGCACCAGGCTGAGGCCAGGCACTGCCCAGCTCCCAGGGACTTACGAAGATGACCATGATGACGAAGGCTGCCAGGTAGGACGTCCTGGCCATCCACATGCTGACAAAACGATAATGCTCCCCAGACACCACGTTGCGAAGGAAACCTGGAGAAAAAGCACAAACACAAGCTCAGTGTGATTAAACCACAGACTAAGAACCAAGTTCCAGTGTTTGCTGAAGAAACAGGATTTGGAGCAAATCCTCAGGGCAGCACTCATTGTCATGCAGGGCAGTGAGGTGGGAGGAAATCACGTTTCCAGACACCTCTCCCCTCCTGCCTCTCTCGTTTTGTCCTTGACAATAACACAGGGAGCTGCTCCCTGCATTACAGATTAATCAATAGTCAGAAGATGATAGTCAGGCATACACAGAACACACACCCACTGCTCCAAGCAGCCTCTGCTGAGACTCCTCCAGGCCTTACCTTTGTTTTCCTCGTTTTCAGCTAAAGCTTTGACACTGGACATCAGGATATCATCATAGCCCAGGAACTCGTCCAGCAGCAGGCGGCTGAACCTGTCCCCAAAGCACTGATCCCTCGTAGGATCTAGAGAGAAAACAAAAAACCTTCCACACTGTGCACACCTGGAGCCACAAAGGGACAAGGTGAGGGATACTTGTGCCTCCAGAGCTGTGTCTGTATGTGGATCTGGGGCAGTAAAACCAAACTTGGGAGGACTGGGAGGGAAAATCTCACTCTCCTGACAGATTCAGCCACACTGAAGTGCAAATGGCAGTCAGGCCTTAAGGACTGTCAAGGATGTCACATTCTGTGCTGGCACAGACACAAAGGGAATTTGCCCTCTAGGTTTGGCCTATCTCTGGGGCTCATCCTGACTGCTCATTACTGCACAGGAAAGCTGCTTAACCCCCATCCAGCTCTGCTTCAGCTTGAGTGGGAGGCAGTGATGAGCTCCTCTCTGCTGCACTAACAGCTACAGAGGCTCAGGATGAGGATGTGATCCTGACGTGGACAGGTTTTAACAGAGCAAATGCCAGGAGAGGAGAACACTGGTTGGGGAAATGGCACAGCAGCACACACAGAGTGACAGATCTGTGAGCATGTCCCCAGCTCCTGCACAGCTGCTCTGGCCACCAGGCTCTAATTCTGCTGCTCAGAACTTCAGTGCCTTCTGCCAGGGAGAGAGCTCTTCCCTGCTCCATGTGGGAAAACTCTGCTGGGCATGACATCAGGGTTCACTGAACCAGGCTCCACCATTTCAGAAAGCTCCTCTGAAAAGCTGTGACCTACTAAAGGCAGACAGGCTGCACAATGGAGCTCTCCTGCGTGGGAAGCGAGCACCATCAGCTTCAGGAAGAGTTCCCTGAGATGGTGTAGAGGTCTCTGCACTGCAGGTACCCAGCCCTGAAGATGCCTCCCACTCACCCAGGGTCACCACCATGACGGGGATGCTGAGGCGCTGCCGGGTGCTCTGGGACAGGCGCAGGAATCCATATTCCAGAGAGTATTCCACAATGTACTCCTCCTGTGGCCACACTGGGGGAGAGACACAGGGAGACAGACTCAATACCCACATCTGCAAACAGCCAGCACAAAAAAAAAAAAAACCTCCCTCCCATCATGTTCTTGAAAAGGGAATTAGGGTTGCAAGGTGCAGGAAGCCGTATTCCAGAGAGTATTCCACAATGTACTCATCTCCTGTGACCACACTGGGAGACACAGGGAGACTCAACACCATCTACAAGCAGCCAGCACGAAAAACAGCCCCTCTGGGTTCCCTCCCCTCCCTCCCATCACATTCTTGAAAAGGGAACTGGTTGCAAGGTGCAGGAAGACGCATTCCAGAGAGTATTCCACAATGTTCTCTTCCTGTGGCCACACTGGGAGAGAGACACAGGGATACTCAACACCCACATCTACAAACAGACATGAAGAAACAGCCCCTCTGGGTTCCTTCCCTCCCTCCCATCATGTTCTTGAAAAGGCAATTGGTATTCCATAGAGTGTTCCACAATGTATTCCTCCTGTGGCCACACTGGGGGAGAGATACAGGAGACTCAACACCCACACCTGCAAACAGCCAGCATGAAAATCAGCCCCTCTGGGTTCCCTCTCTCCCTCCCATCATGTTCTTGAAAAGGGAACTGGTTGTGAATGTGGGCTCCAGGCTTCCCTCAACCAATTAAACATCAATCAATACAAATTCTCTGGAATTACAGCCCTTGACATTAGTCCTTAATGTGGGACTTCTGGGAAAGCTTCAGGGCAGCAGCTCCAACACTTGCCCACATCTTTGCCTGGCAAGCCCAGAGCCACTGGTTCTTGCTTTGCTCAATTTCTGCTTTCCATGTTGTTTGGGAAGCAGCAGGAAAATCCACTTTACACCTGCTGAACACCAAGTAAATGCTCCAGAGGCAAGAGCCCAGCACTTCCCAGGGGACTGAGGTCACTGCTGCAATTACATGTCAGAAATGAAGGCAGCAGCAATTACAGCTTTCCCAAAAACTGGTGGGGCCTGAAGTTTCTCTGCTTTGGTTTTTGTTTTTATTTCAAGAAAGCTTCCAAAGAGATGCTTTTTTGCTACATCATCTCTGAAAGGACAAAACCTCCTGCTAAGCCAGAGCCAAGCAATTTAATCCCTGCTCTTTCAGCCTGCCAGGGTGGATCTCCAGGAGGGGGAGGCAGCTGTCAGGCAGATCCCAGCACCACCCACAGTGACAGTTAAAGGGAACTGAACAGACACACACCTGACCCAGCACTGACAGAGATCTCCTGATCCCCTTATTGGGCAGCAAACACAAGCTGGGCTGTTTGGTTTGTCTTTTGTTTCCATTATAAACAGTTAAAAGCTCAAAAGGAAATCAAGGGTTTAAATATCAATAAACAGTTACTTCCTTTGTATAATAAAATATTTTTTTCATGGTAAAATATTCTGACTAAAAATAAAATTTGGTGCGCTGAGAAAACCGAAAGCTTGGAAAAAAAAATATTAAAATCAGGTATTTGGGACTGAATTAAAGATGTGAATTTTGTAACTAATCTGGGAAACAGCCTGTTCTCTTCCTCTCCTTTTCTGGATGGTTTCCAACCAGGCATTCAGCAAAACAAGGGACTTCCCACCAGTGCCCCAGCCCTGCACAACGTGACTCTCCTCAGAACCCAGGCACCAGCAATAAAGGTCCTGCACCAAAAACATTTACTGCTCTCTGGTCTTAATGTCCTTTAATTCAGGACTAATGAGCTCTGGATGAGCATCAAGCAAATCCACTGCAAGGCCAAGGAAGAAGACTCCAGTCTCATCCTCCTCCACAGCCACAACCCCAGTGTGTCTGCAGAGCAAAGAATTCCAGCATTCATAGGGACAACATTGTGGTGAAAGAGGCCAACTTCTTGCAAATTTTGTGAAAAAAACCCCCAAAGAATCCAAATCCACATCTCTATTTTAAGATAAATATTCCTTAGTAGATTTCCTACCTTAACCACTGGAAAAAGAAGTTTTTCCACACTGGAATTCCATTTTAAATAATACAAAGCTACTAAATCTGCCTCTGGAATTTACAAGTGCTGAGCAGCTTAGGTCAGGCAGGAAAAGGGAGGGATAAGGCCAGGGAACATCCGAGTGGAACAGCAGTGCTGTATTGCAATCCACCAAAACCCGCTGGGTGGCTTTTGGGATTAATTAATTGTAGCAAATTGGCTGCTCCAAGTGCTGGTGTTGGCTCAGCACCCAGAACACAGCCCAAACCCTGCTCACGTCACTGTCAGGAGATCCCTGTGGATTGCAGGGGACAGTGAATGGATCAGAGCAGGAGGTTCAGGCTCATCTGAGATAGCACAGGAACCCGCCAGGCCAAGAGCTTGGTTCACCTGTGGTTGATCTGAAACCTCTTGGCCTGGCAAATTTTCTAACCCAGCCTCAGAGCACAGGTTGATGTGGGTCTGCTGTTAGTACTGACAGGATTATCCCCAAGAAAACATTTAAGGTCACTGTGCAGGTGCCCCAAGGAGCCAGGAGGGGACGTGTGGGGAGGAGGATGATGATGGGAGGAAGGAGGAGCACAGGTAGCAGTGAAGGTGTGATTACCTGCTCGGGCTAGCATCTCAAACTCGGACACAGTCTCCCGCAGAGGCTGCATACCTTTAGTGGCCGTGTCACTAAACGAGAACTCCTGGCTGTCGTTGTGGGGCAGCTCAGTGCTGCTCACCCGGGATGGCTTGAGGAACACCTTGGGCTCGATATCCAGCTCAAACTGTTGGAAAACCAGAGCAGGGAAAGCCTCATCAGCAGCTATTTACTGTACCTCTCACCTGCCATGCTCTGTCTACGCACACAAAGGCTTATCCCCCTCAAAAAGGACATTTTCTGTGGTTTCCTTTCTGTGTTAAACCATCAGAGGCCAATCAGAGGCCACTCAGGAACAGCCTTTGTTCCCAGGAGAACAAGAGATCACACACAGACTTCACTTCCAACCAAGACTTCTCCCCAGCCCATCACCCAGACTCCCCTCTCCACCACACCCTTACCTTGATGGAGCTGTTTTCAAACATATCCACAGACATTTCTTCCTCCTCCTCCTCCTCTTCCTCAGTGGTGGACTCCACCACCATTCCTGGGAACTTCTCCACGCCACAGAACTGCAGGAAGATGGGGGCCCGGCTGGAGTTGCGCTGGATCTCCACCCTCAGGATGCCATCGCGGGGCCACTTATCCCGCACGTGCTCCAGGCAGTTGATGGGAGAGCGGGAGAAGGCGATGTGGATGTAGGCCAGGATGAAGAGCACAAAGAGAGCCTAAAGGGCAGGAGACAAGACAGATCCCCCAGTTATCATCAGCACTTCTCTGCCTGTGAAACACCAGAATAACCTGGGTGAGTGGACGAGAGCTTTGATGCTTCTCTGAATCAACAAAGCAGCAGCCAGACCTTGGCAATCCAGCAAGGAACACACCAAAAGCATCAGAAACCAACTGCTCCTACTCATGAGAGCTGACAGTGTCAGCCTTCTGAAAGCACCAAAGGCATCAGGAATCAACTGTTCCTGCTCATGAGAGCTGACAGTGACAGCCTTCTGAAAGCTCAGGTCCCGCATCCAACAGTTGTTGTCGCAGACATCTTTTCATGAAAAATCTCTTCTTTAAGATTTTTCTTCCTGAGAAGCTGAGAAGCTTCAGGAACAAAATGTAAACATTGATTATCTGCTGCTGTGGAATGCAACAGGTGGATCTGTAATTAGTATCATGTGCTTGTTTGTAATTAATGGCCAATCACAGCACAGCTGCCTTGGACAGAGAGAGTCCGAGACAGAGCCTTTGTTATCATTCTTGCTGATTCTATTCTTAGCTAAGCCTTCTGATGAAACCTTTTCTTCTATTCTTTTAGTTTTAATGTAATATATATAATAAAATAATAAATCAAGCCTTCTGAAACATGGAGTCAGATCCTCATCCCATCCCTGTGAACACCGTCACAAACAGTGTCCCCAAAACCCACCACACACAGCACCAGGGTGGGATGAGGACACTGAAGGAAATGGAAACACGTCCCTGCCTTCCAACCCTTCCCTCCTCAGCACAAAGAATTTCCTGCTGAAACCTAGAGAGGCCTGCCCAGCTTTGTAAAGGCAGAATAAAGAAAATTCCAAGCAAACCAACCCAACCCTGGGCAGGATGACCCAAACCCAGATCTGCTGTCCCAAAGAACAGGAGGCTGAGCTGGGCCCCGAGGCTGTGCACAGAGCACCACAGCTCCCTGTCCTGCCTCCATGCCAGGAACAGCCATAAACCACAGCAAAGCAGGGTGGAATAAAAATTATTGTTCCCTGGAGCGAGCAGAGACGTCCAAAGTTCAGAGCTGTGAGCACAGCTGGCACTGCTGAGCTCAGAGCCCTTCCCAACCACCCCGCTCTGCTCTGTCCTCATCAGCCCCGCTGTCCTGACCTATTTGTGATGAACAAACAGCCTGGTAAACATCACTCTGCAGAGGAGCTGCACACGTGAGGGAAGGCAAAACACAGCCACCTCCCTGGCTGCAGGAGTCACAGAAGGGCCTGGGGTAATTCCAGGGCTAGGGATGGGAATGTGGGTTCCTGCTGCCCCCTGACCCTGCAGGCTGCTCTCCACAGAGCCCTGAGGAAGTTTTTCCTTCTCTGGGAGGAGCTGGGATCAGAGGCACAAGCACAACAAACTGCTCCCAGCCACTCTGCCTGACCACTGCACCGTTAGCACCAGCCCTGTCCCAGCCGGTTTGCCGGGATGCAGATGGACAAATGGGAGAGATAACAGGGATGTGAAAAACCCAAACATCTCCTCAAAGGGTAGGAAACCCATCTGTACAGCATGAGACAAGCTGTGCTCAATGTTTTCTTGCTGAAACCTAGAGGAGTGCGCTGCTGTGGCCTGGCAAGCTGCTCTCCCCTTCTCCTTTCTCTAATTTCCCACCCTGAAAGCTGTGGAGCAGGAAGACAAGACTCCAGCAAAACAATCCAGTAGGGCATGTGGGAAATGTATCCAAAAAGTGCCATTGCTAGGAAACAGAAAATGAAAGCAGCCTGGCTGCCCTGCAAGCTGGCTCAGCAATTTCTTTTTGATTTACAGATCTGGAAGAACTCCAGAGTGCAGGGAACACCGGGACCACCACGGAGACCGAGGTCTCCCTCACAGGAGGAGCCCACGGGAGCTCCGGGGACAGCTCGGTGTGCATGGGTCAAACACAGCTGGCTCGACTTTTGGTGTTTTTGATGAAACTCCTGCCCTCAGCAGGAGCCGCCCCTCACCTTGAGAAGAACGAAGAACTCGAAGACGCGGCGGAAGGAGGGAGGGAAGAGGCGCGCGTAGGTCACTGCCATCTTGAAGAACAGCGCGTGGAAGAGGCGGTCCCGCACGTTGATCAGGGGGTTCTGGTTGAGGTTGGGGTTGCGGACGCCGCGGTTGTTGCCGCCGGCGGCCCCGGCGTTGTTGGCCGGGTGGTGGTTGTTGGCGTTCGGCTGGTTCTCGGACATCCTGACGGCGGGGCCGCCGAGGGCTGGGCCCGAAAACGCTGCTGCACCTCCGCGGGCCGGGCTGGGGCCGGGCGGGCGCGGCACCGGCGCTGCCTCCGTCCCCCTCCCCGGCCCCTGCCCGGCGCAGACGCCTCGGGGAGGCGGCGGGTCAGGCCCGACGGCTCAGGCCTGGGTGCTCAGTGGTGCCCGGTAGCTACGCGGATAGGGCAGACACATGAGGGACGTGGCTGCCGGAATGTCCCCGCGGCCATGGGAGTCTCTCCACAGGGCGGGGAGGCGCGGCGGGGCCCGGGAGCGGCGAGCGGCTCAGCTGTCCCGGCGCGGTCCCGTCCCGTCCCTCAGCGCTCCGCCGCCATTTTCCTCCGCCGGCCACGGCGGCTCATGCGCGTGCGCGCGCACGCGCGCCCAGGGCACGACGGGACGGTGGAGGACACGCTCCGGTCAGGCCCCGCCCCCATGCAAATGAGGAGACCTCCCACCGTGCACCGCGCGGGGCGGCACCTGCGGGCGGCCGTTTGACCTCAAAAAAGGCAAAAATTTCACCAAAGCGGAAGATCTAGAATAAAAATATTAGGATGCATCGCTTGGGAGAGTGATCATGTGAAGAAAAGTGCAAGGAATAGAAACAGAACAAACTCGCACTGAGGTGAAAATTACTGACTGTAGAGAGTTTAAATACTGCTGCGGGTACAGCACAGTTCGTGCTCGCTTCGGCAGCACATATACTAAAATTGGAACGATACAGAGAAGATTAGCATGGCCCCTGCGCAAGGATGACACGCAAATTCGTGAAGCGTTCCATATTTTTTCCCGGGTACCGTCTCGAAGACCCCACCCCGGGATGACCCTTTTGTCCCCCGGAGAGCGTTCCAGCCCCCTCCGAGGTCGGGGGAGCCCCCCAGGTGCAGCCCTGGCACAGGCGAACATCAACCCTCTGTCCAACTGACAGGAGAGGATGTGGTCTTAAGCTGTGCCAAGGGAAATTTAGGTTGGGTGTTAGGAAAAGTTTTTTATGGACGCCATGCTGCCCGTGTCCTGCTGTGCCCCCACCCTGTCCCCCAGCGAGGGCGGTGGAGCCCCCCGGCAGTACCGCAGGTTTTTATTGAATTGCTCGGTTACAGCAAGCGGGGTCCCAAGGCCAGCCCCAGACCCCCCATCCAGCTCAGCCCCATGCAGGACATCAACCCCACCTCGGGGAGCCGGCGCCAGCTCTGTCCTGGCACTCTGACCCAGCACCCACTGTCCCGTCAGATGGTGGCAGGATGTGCCCAGGCCTCTTCTGTGCAGTTCTGGGGGGCTGCAGTACCCCAAAGCCCTGTGATCCTGGCTTGTGCTGCTGTCACAACCAAGGAGGGTCCATGGGACACCATGGCCCACTCAGACAGCGCTCTCCTGGTAGCTGTCATCCTCCAGGAACCTGCTCAGTCTCCTCCCAGGGTTGGGGGCTGCATCCTGTCCTGAGGCTGTCACCTCCCCGGCATCCCCATCGCTCTGCTCCTGGGCAAAGTGCATGAAGACCTGCAGGAAGGGCAGGATGAGAGATGGCACCACGGGTCAGGGCCACCGCACCCTCACACCGCCTCCCCTGTACCTGGTCCAGCGTGGTCTGGGACACTGAGTAGTCCTCTATGTGGCAGGAGCCTCGGTGGGCGGCCAGAAGGCTGAAGACGGCGGCCAGGGAGGTGACACGGGCAGGGAGGTGGTACTGCAGCAGCCCCCCGTGCTGCTCCCGCAGCACAATGCCAGGGAAATGCTGCTGCAGCAGGGCCTGCACCGCTGCCGGGCCAGGGCCCCCCGCCCGCACCACCACCGTGTACCCATCCCCAAACCTGCGGGGAGAGGGGACACTGTGAGCGCTGCCATGGCCACCACCCTCCGGAGACCCCCTAGCCCCCCACTCAGTACCTGTTCTTGAGGTGCTGGACGCTGCCCAGGCAGCGGAAGCGGCCGTTGACCATGATGGCCATCCTGGTGCAGAGCGCCTCGCACTCCTCCATGCTGGGGGGACACGTGTGAGCCCCCCCAGGGCAGAGGGACACTCTGCTAGCCCATAGGGGGGTTATGGGGTGTAGCAGACTCCGTGGAGGGCTGAGACTTAACAGTAGGAACTGCTGAGACAGCAAAATAAGCTCCTGTCTTCTGACCAGTTTGTCTCTGTAACCCCATAGGTCACTTTTTCCCTAACCTTTACTATTGGACAAGTTTGGATCTTCCTATACTCTATAAAAAGGGGCTGGTTTAGCCCATTCGGCTGTTGCTGGAACCATTCACAGACCCCTCAATAAACCAACACTGTGGAACTGCCAGGACCTCTCCTTCTCCTCTCTTGCTGTCTGGCTCTGCCCCTAGCCTATGGGGTTATCAGCTCTCTGAGGATTTCAGCTCATGCTTGCTGAAATCCTAAGAGAGCTGATAATCACTAATGAGCTGAAAATCACTTAGCTTGCCAAAGGTAGTAGCAGCATAGGTATTCGCACTCTGTCTCCTGCAGGGACTGAGTTATCTGGATAAGAGCTGCTTTGCTTGGGGTTAAGCCAAATCTGAGGGCTGTGGGGGCTTGGGGGAGACCAACGACCCCCCCACTTTAACAACGGGGTGCTCCCCTTTGTGGGGACTCACTCACCTGTGGGATGTGAGCACCACGGACCGTCCATCCCGGATCACACCAAGGATTCGCTCCCACAGGAACCTCCGGGCCTGCGGGTCCATCCCCGTCGTGGGCTCATCCTGCAACGGGCCCAGGGTCAGTTGGTGCCCCCTAAACCAAGCTGCTGCTTCTGCCCTTGTCTTATTCTCCAGGGTAACCAACACATGGCATACCAGGCAGTGAGACATCACCCAACTTACCCACCCAGCGTCCTGCCTGATCCTCACCTCAGCAATCACAATAAAAGCAGGACTAGTGCCATTCTACTTCTGATTCCCAGAATTACTGCAAGGCTCTCCTCTCACCATCGGCCTCTTCCTATCCACCATCATAAAACTCCCCCCAATCACACCTCTCTACATAACCTCACCCTCACTAAATCCTACTCTCTTAACTATGTTAGCTATCCTCTCAGCAGCCCTAGGACGGTGAATGTGTCTCAACCAAACACAAATCTGAAAAATCCTGACCTTTTCTTCTATCTCTCACCTAGGCTGAATAGCAATCATCATCATCTACAACCTTAACTCACCCTCCTCAACTCCTACCTGTACGCTGTAATAACTGCAACCGTCTTCCTCACCCTAAACACAAAGTCTTAAAACTACCTACCCTAATGACTGCACAAACCAAAATTCCATCCTTAAACGCAACGCTGCTCCTAACCCTGCTCTCCCTTGCAGGGCTCCCTCCCCTGACAGGATTCCTGCCGAAATGACTTATTATCCAGGAACTAACTAAGCAAGACATGCTGTGGGGCCTCCCAGTGCCCCCCTCACCAGGAAAACAACGGGGGGACAGCCGAGGAGGGCGATGGCCGTGGAGAGCTTGCGTTTGTTGCCCCCGCTGTATTTGCCCGCCGGCCGGTCGGCGTGTGGGGCCAGCCCCAGAGCGGTGATGCCCCACTGAGCCACCTGTGAGAGACAGAGGGGTGAGGCTGGGGGGTTCCCCATAGCGTGGGGAGGACAGGTGTTGGAAATTGCAATGCAAGATGTTTTCTGTTAACGTCTGTATGGCAGATTGCCTTTTGTCAAGTGGGCAGATTGCTTTACTTCTCTCTTTGAGTGACCACATTCACACCTCCCTGGAAGGGGACATCTGCTGATAACAGGTATTGAATGTCACTGCATGGCTGATAAGAACTACAGCATCCCATTGGGAGATGTGAGCCCAGAGGGAGGAGCCAAGCATTCCTGCCTGGATATAATCTGGAGATTCTGGAACACCAGCCAAGCATTCCTGCCTGGATATAATCTGGAGATTCTGGAACACCAGCCAAGCATTCCTGCCTGGATATAATCTGGAGATTCTGGAACACCAGCCAAGCATTCCTACCTGGATATAATCTGGAGATTCTGGAACACCAGCCAAGCATTCCTACCCAGATATAATCCAGAGGTTTTTGAGACACCAGCACGGCTTTCTTGACTGGATTCCCCAGAGGAACAGCATCTGTGTCTTCTTCCACTGGGTCTTCAGAGGAAGAAAACATCCTTCCCTACAGATCCCCTTTGCTCCAACAGAACCACCCCTAATACTGTAGGAGGGCTGCAGCCACAATTCCAATGGGACTGCTGCCAACACCCTGACCCACAGGGTGTCAGGTTGGGTTCTGACTCTGTCAGTGTTGTTCTAGTTTACTGCATTGTTTATTTTATCCTTTTTTTAAAAATTTTTCCTATTAAAGAACTGTTATTTCCTGCTCCCATATTTTTGCCTGAGAGCCCCTTAATTTAAAATTTACAGCAATTCAGAGGGGTGGGGAGGGTTTACATTCTCCATTTCAGGGGAGGCTCCTGCCTTCCTTAGCAGACTCCTGTCTTTCCAAACCAAGACAACAGGGAACAGGCCTTACCCTGGGGGTCTCCTCCTCTGGGATGCCACGCAGGCGGCTGTAGAACTCCAGGTGCTCCCGCCCCGTCAGCAGGTCTGTGATGGCGTCAAACTGGGGACAGTAACCCATGTGCTGGTGGACAGACTGGAGGTCGGTGAGCACGCTGTGGGATGGGGACAGGTCAGCGCAGGATGGGGACAGCTTAGCATGGGGCAGGGAGAGGTGAGCATGGTGCAGGGACAGGTGAGAACGCTGTGGGATGAGGACAGGTGAGTATGGGACAGGGACAGGTGAGCATATTGTGGGATGGGCACATGTGCCAGGGATACTTTGGGAATAGGGACAAGCAGCTTCAGGGATGAGGATGAGGATGAAGCAGGCTGCAGGACAAAGGGCCAGGAAGAGCACAGAGTGGACAGAGATGATGGCTGTGGGGACATGGAACGGGATCCAAGCCATGGAGCCCCTGCATTCACCCACCTGTGCCCCTTCAACCAGGCCTCCCCCAGCGTCACCTCCGTGTCCCCTGTCAGCATCTTGAAGGTGGATGTTTTCCCAGCACCGTTCACCCCCAGGAGGCCAAAGCACTGTGGGGGCAGAGCAGGCTCACTGGCAGCCCTGGCCCTGCCCACAGAGCTGTCTGTCTGTCCGTCTGTCCCTCACCTCCCCAGGGGGAATGGCCACGCAGAGCCGGTCCACGGCCGGAGCCTTCCTGCGCCGGTACACCTGCATGGAGCAGAGGTGACACTGGTGCTCCCTCCTGCCTCTGCCAGGGGTCCTGGGGGGGCTGGAGCTCACAGCAGGGTCCAGCCCCACCCACCCACCTTGGTCAGGTCCTTCAGAAGCAGGAGGTGGCCGTGTGGGGGGATGCTGCCCACCCTCGCCCGCTCCCTGGCCACGTCCTGGTCCTCATCTCCCAGCGAGGGCAGCTCCAGAGCCCGTGGGCTGTGGGAACAGTGGCAAGGGCACATCCAGGGCTGTCCACGCCCTTGAGCACCCCCAGGGTACTGTGTCCTGTTCTGTATCCAGTTTAGGAAGAATGTTGAGACACTTGAACACATCCGAAGGAAGGCAACAAGGCTGGTGAGGGGCTTGGAACATAAACCCCATGAGGAATGACTGGAGGAGCTGGGGGTGTTTAGCCTGGAGAAAAGGAGCTGGGGGTGCTCAGCCTGGAGAAAAGGAGACTCAGGGGTTCCCTCATCACTCTCTGCAACTCCTGAAAGAGCCCAGCCCCACCTGAACTCAGCCACCTTTCTCCAGGCAGCACTGACACAACCAGAGCTCACAGTCTCAAGCTGCGCCAAGGGAAACTTAGGTTGGATATTAGGAAAAAGTTTTTTTATGGAAAGAGTGATAAAGTACTGGAATCATCTGCCTGGGGAGATGGTGGAGTCACCATCCCTGGATGTGTTTAAAAAAATCCTGGATGTAACATTCAGTGCCATGGTTTAGTTGAAGTGTTGAGGCTGGGCTGGATTTGATGAGTTTAAAGGTCTCTTCCAACCTGGTGATTCTGATTCTCAGGGATTCTGGGATTATGTGATTCTGGGATTCTGTGATTCTGATTCCCAGTAATTCTGAGATTCTGTGATTCTGATTCTCAGGGATTCTGGGATTATGTGATTCTGGGATTCTGTGATTCTGATTCTCAGGGATTCTGGGATCCTGTGATTATGTGATTCTGGGATTCTGTGATTCTGATTCCCAGTGATTCTGGGATTCTGATTCTCAGTGATTCTGGGATTCTGGGATTCTGATTCTCAGTGATTCTGGGATTCTGATTCCCAGTGATTCTGGGATTCTGGGATTCTGATTCTCAGTGATTCTGGGATTCTGATTCTCAGTGATTCTGGGATTCTGGGATTCTGATTCTCAGTGATTCTGGGATTCTGATTCCCAGTGATTCTGGGATTCTGGGATTCTGATTCTCAGTGATTCTGGGATTCTGATTCCCAGTGATTCTGGGATTCTGATTCCCAGTGATTCTGGGATTCTGATTCCCAGTGATTCTGGGATTCTGGGATTCTGATTCTCAGTGATTCTGGGATTCTGGGGTTCTGCTCACCCCAGGCGCAGGAAGAAGCGGTGGTACTGCAGCAGGAGGGTGAAGAGGAAGAAGACAATGCCCTCGATGGCCATGGCAAACATGTTCTTCCCTGCCAGCTCCCAGGAGAGGGGGGACACGAAGCGCTTGTCCCCTGCAGGCAGCAAGAGGGGCTGTAGGAACAGGGGACCCCTGTGCTGGGCTTTGGGGAGGGGGAGCAGCCTTGACACCCCCAGACTCACCGAACCTCTCAAAGGCATCAGCCATTGCCTGGTTCTTCACCATGTCAATGAGGCCTCGGCCCAAGCAGAAGTGGGGGAAGATGAGGAAAACCTTCTTCAGGACACGGTTGATGTCGTTGAGGTTCTGATGGGGCAGCAAGGAGAGGGGTGGGGAGCTGGCACTGGCATAGCATGGAAGGAATGAGGGGTGCAGAGCATCCCAAGGCTCACCTGGTCCACAAAGAGCTCCAGCACAAAGGTGGCCACGCTGCCGTTGATGCCAATGAAGAGGTTGATGCAGGTCAGGGCCACGTAGGCAGTGCTGGGGATGCTGAAGAGGAAGGAGGCTGGATACATCAGGGGGGTGATGGACCATCTGCAGGGGGCACAGCAGGGCCTGGCTGAGGTGCACATCCCAACTTGGGGGGCTTGAGAGTGCACCAAACCCTCCCAAGCACCACAACCCCTCACCCTGGCTGCCCCCAGCCCCACAACCCCCTCCATCCCAACCTGGGGGGCTGAGAGTGCACCCACCTACCCAAGCACCACAACCCCTCACCCTGGCTGCCCCCAGCCCCACAACCCCCTCGCCCCTGCTGGGCTCTGCTGCCCCATCACCCGTAGAGCAGCAGCAGCAGCACCAGGGAGGGCAGGTTGGCCGAGGACACGTAGGATTCCTGCTGGAAGCAGAGGAAGATGAGGATGACCAGCAGCGCGGGTACCAGGTAGTTGCACTGAGGGGGTGGAAAAGCAAGGAAAGGGGTCAGGGCTGGGACCAGACCCTTTGGGACTGATCCCTGTCCCCATCCCCATCCCCACCATGTCCCAGGCGAAGTTGCCCAGCCAGTAGGTGATGGGCTTCATCCCGCTGACAAACTGGAGGTGCTTGGCCTTGCTGACCCTCTCCTCAATGAGGAAGACGACGAAGCTGGCCGGGACGAAGGACATGGCAAAGATCACGCAGATGGAGACCAGCACATCCACAGAGGTGGCCATCCTGCCAAGGAGGGCACGGAGCTCAGCGGGAGCCAGAGGGGGCTGCGGGACCCCCGTGCCCACACTCACAGGGCGGCCTCGCTGAGCTGCTCCTTGGTGAGGTTCAGGGGGTGGTTGGTGGCCGTGATGCCGAAGCGCGCGGGGTCGGTGCCGGGGGGCAGCCGGGCTCGCAGCAGCCCATTGCTGGCCACGTTGAGGAAGGAGACCATGGCGTGCCAGCCCTTGTTGTTGAACCAGACCTGCAGGATGGGGAGGGTCGGGCAGCTCGGAGCCCCCCAGCCAAGCTGGCACTGCCCCTGGTTGTGGCTGCAGCTCCCACTCCCACCAGGAGCATCCCCACTCCCCACCGAGCTCCAGCCATCCTCAGTCACCCTTGAGGGGACACCACTGCTGTCACAGACATCCTTTATGAAAAATCCTTTCCTTAGGATTTTTCCTCCTGAGAAGCTGAGAGACCTCAGGACCAAAATGTAAACAATGATTATCTGCTGCTGTGGAATGCAACAGGTGGATCTTTAATTAGTCCATGTTAGATGTTTAGAATTAATGGCCAATCGCAGCCCAGCTGGCTTGGACACAGAGCCTGAGCCACAAACCTTTGTTATCGTTCTTTGCTATTCTATTCTTAGCCAGCCTTCAGATGAAACCTTTTCTTCTATTCTTTTAGTATAGTTTTAATGTAACATATATCATAAAATAATAAATCAAGCCTTCTGAAACATGGAGTCAGTTCCTTGTCTCTTCCCTCATCCTTAACGTAATATATCCTTTCTTAATGTAATATATATCATAAAAAAATAAATCAAGCCTTTTGAAACACGGAGTCAGATCCTCATCTCTTCCCTCATCCAAGAACCCCTGTGAACACTGTCACCTCTGCCACATCCCTGCTGCCCCCTGCTCCCACCCCTCAGGCCCACCTTGACGTTCCTGCGGGCATCCAAGCCCTCGATGAAGCGGCTGAGGTTGGCCAGGAGCCGATCCGAGGGGCTGCCCTGGGTGCAGGAACACACACGGGGGGTGAGGAGGGGTCTCCCAGCACTGGGACCCCCAGAGCTGAGCCAGGGGCTGAGTCCTGCTGTACCAGGGTGATGTTGAGCAGCACACAGAGCTCCAGCACCGCCTGATCCACCTCTGCTGCTGATGGCAGGGCCTGGGAGCTGCCAGCACCCAGGGAGAAGCCGCCGTACCTGCAGGAGAAATGGAGCTCCCAAACCTGCCAGAGAGACTCCCAGGAGCTGGGCTTGAGGATCCACGTGGGTCCTTCCCACCCCAGGAAATTCTACAGTTCTAGGAAACCTGGCACCCTTGTGGAAACTCAACCCTCCACTCACCCAGGTGCCAGGTAAGGGACACACAGCAAGGGGCTGAAGGCACCTGGATGAAGCCTCTGCCCAGGTGATAGGAAAAGGTTTTAAAATCATGAAATTCGGGGAATTAGAAAGAAGCTAGACTTAGTGGGGGTCTGGAAAAATGTTAAAAATAGACTCTGAAAATGTTAGGCTTAGTGTTTGCCAGATCATGTGAAATTGCACCCGTGTAAGCAGTGTATGATAAATTATATAATTGTTAGATGTGATGATTGTTTAGTAATTAAATATAATTATTGTTTAATCCTAGGAAGAATCATGAGAAACTATGTTAGAAGTTTGAGGGGGGCCACGAGGAGCCCGTGCTTGGATGAAATCTATGTATACAATAGAACAATACAAGTTTAATAATGAACATGAAAGTTATATAATGATAGAATATAAAAACACGTTCATCCCAAAATTTGGGAGGAACATGTCAGATTTGGGTTTGTACCCCTGACACCCAGAGCTCTTCAATAAAAGCACCTGCATGTAATCATTCTCGTGATTATGTGTTTCTGAATGCTGACACAGGGACCACTCAGGCTCTCCCCAAACCCACCAGGGATCTCCTGTCTCCCTCCACCCCTGGCTATGCCAGGCCCAGCTCACCTCTGCTCATTCACCCACTTCTTGTTCCTCAGCCTGAAAGAAATGAGGAGGGGGCAGTCAGAAAGAGAAAATCCCCATGGGGACATTAGGGCAGCACCTGCCCAGCCAGCCACATGTCCCCAGCAGTGTCCCCTCCCTCCAGGTGTTCCCTTGGTGTCCCCACATGTCCCCAGCAGTGTCCCCTCCCTCCAGGTGTCCCTGGGGTGTTCCCAGCCCCAGCACTCACTCCTGACGGATGATTTGGGGATAGGTCTTCACCAGGTAGTCAGAGATGTTCCTGCCTGTCAGGTTCTGAAGGATGTCCCCCGTGCCCCTCTGCACCTGTGGGATGGACAGAGGGGCTGGATGGACACCCAGCCCTGTGGCATCCTCCAGAGCATCACCATGTCGCAGACATCTCTTATGAAAAATCCTTTCCTTAGCATTTTTTTTCCTCCTGAGAAGCTGAGAAGCCTCAGGAACAAAATGTAAACAATGATTATCTGCTGCTGTGGAATGCAACAGGTGCATCTGTGATTGGTCTCATGTGGTTGTTTCTAATTAATGGCCAATCACAGTCAGCTGGCTCGGACTCTCTGTCCGAGACACAAGTTTTTGTTATTCATTCTTTCTTTTTCTGTTCTTAGCCAGCCTTCTGATGAAACCTTTTCTTCTATTCTTTTAGTATAGTTTTAATATAATATATATAATAAAATAATAAATCAAGACTTCTGACACATGGAGTCACGTCCTCATCTCTTCCCTCATCCTCAGACCCCTGTGAACACCCTCACACACCAGAGCCAGCACTGACAGAGCCCTGGGGCTGCCCCTGCCTGGCTGGGGTTACCTGGGGAGGTGGGAGCCCCCCGGCCCCCTCGGGACACTCGGGCAGCATCCTGTGTGCCCCTGGCCCGCTGCACTGGCACGGTGGGGATGGCTTTGCCCGTGTCCAGTTCCCATGCTGCAGCACCTCCAGCAGGGATGGGGGGACTGAAGGGGTTGAGAATCCATCAGGATGGGAAGCTGGGGGGCACAGGCCTGCCCTGGGCACCAGGAGAGAGAAAGAGAGAGAGAGAAACTCCCATTACCAGCCTGGTGTGAGCCAGGGGCACCGGGACCCAGCCAGCATCACACCGGGTGGCAGCGCTGCTCCATGGGTGTGGGAATCCACAAAATTGCAGGGTTTGGGGAAAGCTGCAAAAGGCAGGCCCCAGAGACAACAGAACTGTGATTGGAGCTAAGCAGCAGCCATGAGATAGGTTCAGCAGAGAAATTATTTAAACTGTAGAAAAGCAAGGATAAATAGAACAATGGTCTGTGTATTAACGCTTGTCTAGAATAACTCTCTAAGCTACAGAAAAGTTTATCTAGCGAGAAATTAGGAAGGTTGAAGCTTAATAATGGAGCTCTGGGCATTGAGGCTTACAAGTGGGTATTGTATTTGAAATAAGCAAGCATTGTTTAACCAAAGATAGGTGTGCTTGTAGTGGTTGGATAGAACTACTGTCAATATAGAATATATACTATACAGATATAAATACTGTCAATGTGCTTTTGCTTTGTGTGATCGGTCAAGAAGCTTATAAAGTGAGCTGTAACATTAAGTTTTCTATCCTGCTGCCTAGATTGTGAGCTGCTAGCATCTTTCCATTGTCATAACCATGTAATGAGACTGATGCTGGGAAATAAAACAGCTCCACATTCCACAGCAGTTCATGATCTGTCAGTAGCCCCCTGCGGGCATCAAAGGGCACTGAGGAGGGGGCCAAGCCAGCCCCGGACACTCACCCCTTCCCCTCTTCCTTCATGCATTTGGTGCCGAAGCCGGGCTCGGCCAGGAGCGCCTCCAGCAGCCGCGCTGTGTCGGGATCTCCTGGAGCATCGTTGCTAAAGGGGGACACGGCAGTGAGCTGGTGGCACTTGGGGAGCGGGGACACGGCGGGCACAGCGCTGGGGACACACCTGAAGAAGGTGAACTGCTGCCCGTACATCCAGGGCTGCAGCTGCAGCGGTGGGTACCTCCCGAAGGGCGGCACGATGAGGCTGAAGAGCAGCGCGATGCACACGAACACGGCGGGGAGGACGATCTGGGGAGCCCGGGGTGGGGATCAGGGTTGATTATAACCTGACCCTGCCCCATCCCCTCCCTCCCCTCGGCCTCACCTGCGCCAGGAAGCCGCGGGTGCTGCGGCGGGCGTGGAGCATCCTCTTGGTGAAGAGGGCGCGGAGCTGGCGGCAGGTGAGCGCCCAGCCCCGCACCCTCCCGCACGCCGGGCCCCGCAGCAGGTCGGTCTCCCGGGGCTCCTCTGCTGCGGGGAAGGGAGGGATTTGGCAAGGGAGTCGTGCCAGGGGGGACAGGGGAATGGCAGGGGTATCCTCATACACCCGCAGGGACGGGATGCTGCAGGCAGGAGCCCCAAACTGCCCCCAGCCCAGCAGGGATGGGATGCTGCGTGCAGGAGCTCCAAGCCCCCCAAACTGCCCCCAGCCCCCCCAAACTGCCCCCAGCCCAGCAGGGATGGGATGCTGCGTGCAGGAGCTCCAAGCCCCCCAAACTGCCCCCAGCCCCCCCAAACTGCCCCCAGCCCAGCAGGGATGGGATGCTGCGTGCAGGAGCTCCAAGCCCCCCCAAACTCCCCCCAGCCCCCCCAAAATGCCCCCACCCCAGCAGGGATGGGATGCTGCATGCAGGAACCCCCAAACAGCCCCCAGCCCAGCAGGGATGGGATGCTGCATGCAGGAGCCCCCAACCCCCCAAACTGCCCCCAGCCCCCCCAAACTGCCCCCACCCCAGCAGGGATGGGATACCGGGAGCCCCCAGCCCCCCCCAAACTCCCCCCAGCTCCTACCTCGCCGGGCTCCTTTGGCTCAATGTAAAGGAGAGGAGAGAGGGGTTAAAACCAGTGCCCACCCCCCAGTGCAGAGCTGGTGCCCCAAACCATCACAGCCCCCCCAGAATGGCTGTCCCAGTTGTCCCTCAAGAGTTCCTCCCCCTGGGATTTCACATCCCATCCCAAATACTGGGCAGAGCTGGGCTTCCCCAAACCCATCCTCACCCCAGACCTTTGCTCTGGGGACACCCCAAAACCGGGGGTGCACGAGGGTCCCCGAGTGTCCCCCAGCTTGAAGGGATGGACAGCTGCCCAGATGGACATGTGCCATCACCCCAGCCCAGGAGATGGAGGTGGGTGGGGGTCTCTCAGCACAGCTCAGGGGTCCCACTGCCCCTTCCTTACCCAGCTCTCCATCAGCCACATCCCCATCTCCCATCTCGCCAGGGACTGCTCCTTTCATGGTGCCTGGAAAAAGGAGGACAAGATGCCAGGGCAGGACTGTCACCCTGGTTTTTTTAAGATTTTCTAAGCCTTCTGATGTTGACATTCTTGTAGTGAACTTTCTCTCACACACTTCCTGTAAATAACTCATTGTTTTGAATTCTTTGATGGAGGAGGAGAAAGCTGATGGACTGTTGGTTTGTCCAGTGTCGTTGGAGAGGTGGCACTGCCACCCTCCAATCCACTGCCACTTTTACAAAACTGTAAGTGCTAGAGTAAGAAAATAAACTTCATTTTTTTCTTCACCTTAAGAACAGTGGTGGCACTTGCGTTTTTTCGTGTCCTATAGTGACACAGGACCAAGGACACCTGGATCTGCATCCATGGTGCCCCCAGCTTTTGCAGGGTGCTGAGGACACCCCACCCCTCTTCTCTGAGCTGCTGAGCACCTCCCCAAAACCCCCTGCACCCCAGAGCTCAGCTCCAGCCAGCACTGAGAGGTTTTACCTGCGGTGCCAGCGTCCAGTGCTGTGTCCTCAGCCACCTTCAGGAATATCTGGGGGTGTGGGAGGCTTGGTGTTAAAAACACACCACCAGAGAGGGAAACCCTCTGCTCACAGGTACCCCAGGAGCCCCTTGAGCACAGCCCCCCTCGTACCTCCTCCAGGGTGGTGTCAGAGATGCCGTAGCTGGAGACCCCCAGCTCGCCCAGGCGCGCGTCCAGCTCGCGGAACAGCTCCCCAAAGGCCCCATCCCTGGCCCCGCTGTAGGGCAGGACAAACAGCACCTCGTGCCCGATGTCCTCCACCAGCCTGGAGCCAGGGACCAGCTTCTGGATCAGCGCCGACAGCTGGGCCACATCTGGAGGGACGGGGAGGGCTGGAAACCTCAGGGGAAGGAGCCACTGGCACAGCTGGCACAGCTCCGTGTGCCCAGCCTGAGGGTCCCCAGGGGAGATGGAGGGGATGGAGACCCCCTTGTGCACCTCCAGGGAAAGGGGGAGAGGGGGCACATGCACCCCCAGCCCCCCTGGCTGATGGGGGATGTTTGGGGAGCAGCTGGGGGTGACATTGAGGGGACAAAACGCTCACCCACGGTGCTGGCATCACTGCCCCGCTCGCTGCCCAGGCCAGTGTCACTGCTGTGCTCTGAGTCACTGCCATCCTGCAGGAAAGGGGGGCTGGAGGCTGGCACCCCACAGCAGCACCTGGCTCCCAGTGCCTCCCAGTACCCAGGACAGAGATACTGGTGTCACCCTGATTTTTTAAGATTTTCTAAGCCTCCCGATGTTTACGTCCTTGTGGCAAACTTTCTCGCACACTTCCTGTAAATAACTTATTCAGAATTATTATTTAACTTATTAGAATTATTATTAACTTATTTAACATTTAAGAATGCTTTGCATTCTTTTGTGAGGAGGAGGAGAAATCTGATGGACTGTTGGTTTGTCCAGTGTCACTGGAGAGGTGGCACTGTCACCTTCCATCCACTGGCACTTTTGAAAAATCTATAAACGTTGGAGTCAGAAAATAAAGTTCCCTTTTTTTCACCTTGAGAGCAGCTGTGTGTTGTTTCATGTCCTATAGCAACATGGGGGCACCTCACATCTGTGCCAGTGCCCTGGGGGTGTCGCCCTGATTTTTTAAGATTTTCTAAGCCTTCTGATGTTTATATTCTTGCAGCAAACCTTCTCACACACTTTCTGTAAATAACTCATTATTTTGCATTCTTTCATGGAGCAGAAATCTGATGGGCTGTTGGTTCATCCAGTGTCACTGGAGAGGTGGCACTGTCACCTTCCAATCCACTGGCACTTTTGAAAAATCGATAAATGTTGGAGTCAGAAAATAAACTTCCTTTTTTCTTCACCTTGAGAGCAGCAATGTGTTGGGCTGCCCTTTGGGGGGACGATCATCAGGCTCCCACCTTTTTGGTGACACCGGGGACGGTGCCGGTGCTGCCGCCTGTCCCGCTCCTGTCCCGCTTCACCAGGGTGAGGTGGTATCCCGTGCCAAGCCTGGCCTTGAGGAAGAGGGGGGACCCACAGCAGCAGAGCTGGCCCTGGGAGATGATGGCAGTGCGGTCCCCCAGCAGCTCCGCCTCGTCCATGTAGTGGGTGGACAGGATGATGGTGCGACCTGGGGACCAGGAACAGGCTTGAGCCCCTTGCTGGACCCCCCCATTGCAGGTTGTCCCAGGCTGAGGGGGCTCAGAGGGTGAATTTGTGTGGGAATCTGTAAAATTAGAGGGTTTTAGGAAAGCTGCAAAAGGCAGGCCTCAGATACAGCAGAACTGTGAGTAGAGCTAAAGCAACAGGCATGAGATAGGTCAGAAGAAAAATTATTGAAACTGTAGAAAAGGCAAGGGCAAATAGAACAATGGCCTGTGTTTTAATGCTTGTCTGAATAGCTCTCTAAGCTGCAGAAAAGTTTAGCAAGATATTAGGAGGGTTAAAGCTTAATAATAGAGCTCTGTGCATTGAGGCTTACAAGTGGGTGTTGTATTCGAAATAAGTAAGCATTGTTTAACCAAAGGTACCTGTGCTTATGGTGATTGGATAGAACTACTATCAATATAGAATATATACTATACAGATATAAATACTGTCAATGTGCTTTTGCTTTGTGTGATCGGTCAAGAAGCTTATAAAGCAAGTTGTAACATTAAGTTTTTTAGCCTACTGCCTAAATTGCGAGCTGCTAGCATCTTCCCATTGTCATAACCATGTAATGAGACTGATGCTGAAAATTAAACAGCTCGAAGCGCTTTCCCAGCAGCCCCGTTCTGTCCGTGTCTGTAAATATCCCCCCTTGCCAGGTCAGATTTGAGGCTCCCGGCCCCACCTTTGCGGTACTTGAGCAGCAGCTCCCAGATGCTGCGGCGGGAGAAGGGATCCACGCCGGCCGTGGGCTCGTCCAGGATCACCACGCGGGAGCCGCCCACGAAGGCGATGGCCACCGAGAGCTTCCTCTGCATCCCGCCTGCAGAGGGACGGCGTTGTGGGGGCTCCGGGCCATGGAGCCCCTGCCAGGCACCCAGCCCGAGCTCTGCACGCACCAGAGAGGTTCCTGGTCTGCTCCCGGCGCTTGTGGGGCAGCCCCGTGTCCTGGAGCAGCTGCTCCATCTCCTCCTGCACCTGCTGCTCCGAGAGCCCCTTCAGCCGCCCGTAGAACCAGACGTGCTCCTCCACCGTCAGGCTGTGGGGACAGGGGGGAAAGGCAAGGTGAGGGGTGTTGGGGGAGATGAAACAGGAAAGCCTGATAAATATGATTGTCTGGCAAAAGATTTTGAGAATATAGAAGCTATAAGGGAGATTGAAATGAAAGCAAGATTTGAGATCTCTTAGTTACTGAACAACGGGAAAACAATGATGTGCCCGGCTGAAGGCAATCCCCTTCTGATGGAACAACAGCCTCTGCTTGCAGACAGGCCCAAGGGTCAGAGCAGACCCTGCCAGCTTGGCAGAAGGGGCCCAAAGAGGAGTTTTTAGGGTTTAAAATGTAGCACAGTATGGTAATGTAATGATTCTTAGAGGCTGTATGGAAATGCTGTAGGATTTGTGTCTTGTACTAGATTGGTTAGTGAGAATCAGAATATTCAACACAGAAGAAGATTTATGGTATTGTAACGGGAACCTCACTCTCTTAGCTCTTGTCTCTTAGCCCTCTTACTCCTTTTACTCTCTTACCCTCTCATCCTCTCTACCTCTCTCTTCTCCGAGCTGTGCCTGGCAGCTCCCAGCAGGGCCCTGCACCCAGACCCTTTGCAATAAACCCCAAATTGCACGACCTGGCACAGGGATTGAGTGGACAGCCCAGCATCACTCCCCACACCGCCCCAGCCGTGCCTACATGTCGAAGAGCACGTTGTGCTGGGGACACATCCCCATGGATTTGCGGATGCTGTCGATGTCGGAGCGGATGTCCCAGCCCAGGACGTAGGCAGTGCCCGAGGTGGGGGGCAGGAGGCCAGTGAGGATGGACCTGGAAGGGGTGAGAAAAGCGGGTAATGGAGCACAGGGGCAGCAAGGCTTGGGCCAGGGTACACTGTCCTGTGTGGGGACAGAGTCAGGCTCAGCTCCTGTCCCCAGCCATGGCCACGCAGCCCCTCTGGGGTGGCTCACATTGTGGTGGTCTTTCCAGCGCCGTTGTGGCCCAGGAAGGATGTGATCTGCCCCTCGTAGAAGTCCAGGCTCAGCCCGTTGACGGCTGCACGGCCGCTGCTGCCATAGACCTTCACCAGGTTGCGGATGGAGACGCCGGGCTGGAGATCAGCAGGTGGCTCCTCCACCAGCACTGGAAGCCACCAAGGGGTCACATCCATGGCCAGGACCCCTTTGGCAGCGACCCCAAACCTCCCCGACAGCAACCCTAGAACCCTCTTGTCAGTGACCCCAAAACCCCCTTGTCACTGACCCCAAAGCATCCCCAGCAGTGACCCCAAAGCCTCCCCAGCAGTGACCCCAAAACACCCCAGCAACTCTGTTCCCAAAGCACCAGCCCTGTCCCCAAAGGTTTCCCCAAAGTTGTCCCCAGCCCTGTCCCCAAAGGTGTCCCCAGAGATGTCCCCTTGCCATGGGGTGCAGGACCCTCCTCTGGGTTGACAGCCTGGGCTGGAGGGCTCCATGGCCACTGCCCTCAGCCACGCAGCTCCAGGGTGGGCAGGGACTCACCTTGGGGTGCAGTGTGGGAGCTGCTGTGGTACAGGGAGTGCCCAGATGAGGATGACTCCCCAAACCAGTAGCTCTTCAGGAAGGGGAAATTCCAGGGTTTCGGGATCCCGTACTGACCTGCAGCAGAAGGGGTTAACTGGGCCAGGGCTGAGCGGCAGCTGGGGCTCAGGGGGGCTGCACTCACCTGGGAAAACACCCTCGATGTACCAGGTGGCCAGGCCATAGAGGACAGCATCCAGCAGCAGCAGCCCCATGGCTGCAGCAAAGCTGTACGGGTCTCCTGGCACGGGGCTGGCAGCCAGGTTGTGCCACTGGATGCCCACCCCTTGCTCCTCGTAGAGGGAGAAGTAATCACAGCCAAAACCAAAGGCCACGGGGGACAGCAGGCTCTGAGGACAGCCAGAAAGGCAGTGAGGGCAAAGCCTGTCATGGGGGCAAACCCAGAGCAGCAGGGGCAGGGCAGAGGGGCAGCCCCCAGCTCACCACAAGGACACGGAGGGGGAAGGTGATGTAGTCACGCCAGGCCACGCACAGCACGTAGGGCAGGTACAGAGAGAAGTAAATGATGCCACCGCACGCCGAGGCCAGGTTGGCACGGGGGAAGAAGGTGCTGATGAGGAAGCACTGGCTGATGGTGGCCACTGAGAAGGTGCCGAGGAAGAGGAAGATGACTGCTGGGTCGCTGTAGGGCAGGATGTTTCCCAGCTGTGGATGGAGGCAGGTTGGAGCCTGTGGATCTCCCAGCCCTGATGTTCCCTGTGTCACCCATGCTGTCCCCTGAGACCTGCAACCTGCCTTGAGGATGAGGACGAGGAGGGCAGAGCTGAGGAGGAAGGGGATGAAGCTGCTGAGGAACCAGCTGAGCCAGAGGATCCCGCTGCTCAGCCCCATGGTCTTCATGGTCTCCTTGAGACGCGTCTCCTTCTCGTGCACCACCCCCTTGATGATCATGGCCACAGAGTAGATCCAGGCCAGAGTCATGAAGAGAGGCAGCGAGCGGTTCAGGACCCTCAAGAACCTGGGGAGATACCACCAGACATTCCACCCTTAGCTCCACACTCCTCTCTTGGACCAGGGACATCAGGCTATGACCAGCCCTGTGCCACCTCCCTGGTGCAGTGATGCTGCAGCAGGGGGATCACCCAACTGTCCCCAAAGGGTCTGGGGCTGCCCCTCTACTCACACATCATCCACGTAGCAGGGGTAGGGCATCTGCTGGACGTAGATCCCAGTCTGTGGGGCAGCCCCAGTGTGCACCCTCACCACCGCCTGCTCCACCAGGTCCTGGATGTACACGAAGCCCCCCCAGATGTAGCGCAGGTCACTGAAGGGGTCAGCAGCAGGGCCTGGGTCCCAAAACCTGGGGGCAGAGCACGGTGCTGGCACCAGGGATCTCCTGGCAACCAGCACAGGGTGGCCATGGAGACAAACAGCATCCCCCAACCTGTCCTTGATCTTGTTGGTCCTCGTGACGTCGTCGATGTCCATGCGGATCTTGTAGCGGACGTGGGGTGGCAGCCCGGGGGCTGTGGCATTGATGGGGGGCTGGAAGACCACTGCTGCCCAAAATTGCTGCTCCTCCAGCAGCTCCAGGGCTCGGGCTACCAGCTGCTCCTCGGTGGCCACTGCCTCGATCTTGTCCAGGCAGACGCACTGTGGGAGGGAGGGCAGGTGGGCTCAGCGGGCACGGGTGGTGCAAGGGGCCAGCCCTCCACAGCAGGGTGACACAAACCTCCATGAACTGTGACAGCGTGCTCAGAACTGCGTCCACATCAGCGTACACCTGGTGCCAGGTGAGGCCTGGTCCCCCTGCTGGCCCCGTCAGGAATGTGACCAGCTCTGGCAGCTTCCAGGAGGTGCCATTGAGGAACCCATCCAGGATCTGGGCTGTGCTGGGGGCCAGCAGCAGGTCCTGCAAAGCAGCAGGGTATGGGAGGCCATGCAGCCCACCCTGCTGCAACTGCATCCCACCCTACTCAGTGCACCCCAGCACAGCCCATCCTGCACCCCACAGCAATGGCAGGAGTCCGGGCTCACACACCTGGAGCACCTGCATCTCCAGGCTGCTGTTGAGGAGGGTGTAGATTCGGGGTCCCAGCTCCTGCCAGGCACCCCCCAGCTCCCCCAGCACGGCCAGCTCCCGGAAGGTTCGGTTCACCTGTGTGAGGAAGATGAGGCAGGTTTAGGATGAGACCCCCCCCAAACCACTGCAGCCCCCCACAGCCCCCACTCACCTCAGCCATGACGCTGTCGGGGCCAGGCCCAGGTGGGGTGTACAGGATCTTCCCCACAAAGAGGGGCTTGATCCCCCTCCAGAAGATCTGTGACAGGGGGCTGGACTCCAGGCTGCGCAGCAGCTCCCTGCAGAAGGGACCTGGGGGTGCAGAGCTGAGCCCTCACCACCAGCCCCCCACCACCAGCAGCCCCCCACAGCCCCTGGCTGAGCCCCCCACACTCACTGGTGCTGCCCGAGGCCGCGGGTCTGTGCTCTGAGCTGTTCCGGTCCAGGAAGGCTTTGACATCGTTGTCCTCGTACCAGTTGAGGGAGGGGATCCTGAGCCCCCCGCCCTCGGGGTGGCCACAGGCGATGCGGGACAGGGCCCTGAATGCACCCGTGCTGCTGTTGGGGGCCCTCAGCCCCACAATCTCCTGACGCAGCTCAGCCAGGCTGGGCATGGAGGAGACCTGTGGAGAGTGGGGTGAGAGTGGAGAGCGGCAGTGGGGGACAGGGACACGGTGGGATGGGCAGGGGAATGAGGGCTGTACCTCCTCCATCAAGGATGCTGCATCCCGCAGGAAGCTGCCCAAAGCTTCCACAGTGCCAGCGATTCCGCCCAGCTCTGAGCTCAGCTGCTCCTACAAGGGGCATGAGAAGGGTCAGGGGAGGCCAGGGGTCTCTGCCTCCTCCCAGCACCCGGCCGCGCTGGGGGCTCACCGCCAGGAGCCGTGGCAAGTCCATCTGGGCGAGGAAGGAGCCCTCCATGGCACGGAGCTGGGAGCTGGGCAGCGCGCAGAGCTCTTGCTGCAGGCTCCGGGTGGAGTTGGCATCGCTGCCCACCAGGAATCCCCCCAGCACCGAGGCGTTGCAGACCAGGACCTTCAGCGGGAGGCGAAGGCTCGCCAAGGAGAACTGGAAGGAGAGGGGCAGTCAGGATGGGGGCACGGGGAGCGGGCACCGGGAGTGAACATCGGGAGTTGGCACCGGGAGTGGGCACTGGGAGCGGGCACCGGGAGTGAACATCGGGAGTTGGCACCGGGAGGGGGCACCGGGAGTGAATACTGGGAGTGGGCACCGGGAGTGGGCACTGGGAGTGGCACCGGGAGTGAACACCGGGAGCGGGCATCAGGAGTGAACACCGGGGGTGGGCACCGGGAGCGGGCACGGGGAATGAACACCGGGAATGGGCACCAGGAGTGAACACCGGGAATGGGCACCGGGAGCGAACACCGGGAGCGGGCACCGCGGGACACTCACGATGCGGGGGCTGAGCCGAGCCCCCATCAGCTCATCCACCAGCGCCGGGGGCAGGGATGTGTTGGCCCGCAGGAACCGGGAGAAAGTCTCGTCCTCTCTCAAGTATTCCCTCACCGGCAGAGCTGGGGGAGCAGCGGTCAGACAAGGGCTCTGGCACCCCCGGCACCTCCCGCTCCCGGTGCTCACCCCTCCGCTGGTTCCCGCTGTCCCGGAGCCGGCGCAGGGCGGGCAGGAGCCGGGCGAAGCTGCTCAGGAGGCGCTGGCCGTGCCCGCGGTGCAGGACCTGCCGGGCTTCGCTCAGGAGCCGGGACACGCTGTGACACGGGACAGGGGACAGTGAGACCCCCGCCCAGCCCCGCTGTGCCCCGCAACTCCCCAGCCCCGCCGCTCACATGGAGCCATCGAAGTTGCCCACCACGCCCGGGGCCTCTCCCGCCGTGGGGTGTCGGAAGCACGGGTTGTTCATGTTGCAGATGATGCCCTGCAGCCAGGGCAGGGTCCCCGCAGAGGGCAGCGCCTTGTTGGGAAAGTGGCCTGAGGGAGAGGGAGGCAGGTTCAGGGGGGCACTGCGGGACCCCACACACACACCCGAGCACGCTGTGACCGCCTCCCGTGTTTGTCACCCCGGTGTCACCCCGAAGGGCACACAGAGGGGGCTCAGCTGGTTCAGGGACACTCACACTCATGCTGCTTGAAGGGCGGGTGGGATCGCCGCACTGAGATCAAGATAAGGAAGAGGAAGAGGGGCCACAGGATCTCGATCGCCAGCTGGATCTGGGGGAGACGCGAGGCTGGTGGGCTCCCGGTGCCCATCAGCGTCCAGGGCTCTGCCTGCCCCTGTGCCAGGCACCAGCGGCTCGGGGTTGCCCCACCCCGATCGCCCACTCACCCGCTGCCGCCGGCGGTAGGTGAAGTTCTTCCAGAGCAGCAGCCCCAGCTGGGTGCCCACGGCCATGGCTCGGTCCGGCTGAGAGCAGGGGGGCAGCCCCGAGCTGGGGGTGACGATCGGGCTCTCACTTCCTTCTGCTTCGGGGCTTATCACAGCCCGGGCACGGTGCCGGGCACAGCGCTGAGCTCCGGGGCCGGCAGCAGCCGGACGGCATTCCGGCCGCAAAGCTCCTTTGCGGAGCTAAAGGCTCAAATCACATTCTTTCCTAAACCAAAAGCAGCAGAATAGGGCATGAGCTCTGTCCGGGAGCCAGGAGCACGATTCACTGCCCATGCCGGCACCCCAGCAACGAGCTGGGCAGCCCGGGAGAGGCTGAGACCTGCCCGTGCCTCAGTTTCCCCGTGAGAGGGATGTGGGTGGGGCTCTCATCAGCCCAGGAGCGGAATTGCTCCGGTGCAGCGGGCTCGAGGGCGAGCTCGGACACCCGCATCCCTCTCTGCCAAGTTCCCGGGAATTCACCCACCCCTGGAGCGGGGCCAGCAGCTCCGGGGCCCGGCAGCAAAGCTCTGCCAAGGCGGCTCCGTGACGAGCCCGGTGGCGGCGGCGGCGGCACGACCCAACCCGCCGCGTTCCGCCCGCTGCACCCGCCCTCGCCCCGGGGAGAACCGAGCTCCGGGGCGGCTCCCCGGCCACCGGGAGCCCCGGATTTGCCCCTCGCTTTGCCCCGGGGCCGCGCACTCACCGGCGCCCCGCGCTGCCGCCGCCCGCCCGCGCCCGGGGCTAAGCCGGGTCCCGGGAGCAGGCGGGATAAACGGGCACGGGGCAGCGGGATTAGGATCCCGGCTGGGAAATCCGCCTAATCCGCCTGCGGGGCCCGACACGAGTGGGTCCGGGGGTAGATTCCTCTAGGGATGCACCGGGGTCAGCTGGGGTGACACGGAGAGGAAGAAGAAGCTGCGGGGTGGGGGTGACACGGGGCGACAGAGGTGTCTGAGTGTCCCCATCCGCTGGAACCGGAGCGGAACTGCCGGTCCGGGGGAGCCCCAGCCCCGCGGGGAGGGCGGCTCGTTTCGGGACAAAACAACCAGAGAATCCCTGGATCCTCCCGGGGGATCCGCGTGGGAATCTGCTCACTCATCACACGAGGACGAACACGCCGCATCGCTGCACCGGGGAGCTCGGTGGAACTCGGCAACCGCCGGAGCAACCGCAGCTCCCGGTGCCCTCCAAGCCCGCGTCCCCCAGCCCGGTTCGGCCGCACGGAGCCCCGCTCTGGGCGGGGTGCGGAGTCGCCGGGAGGATGTGGGGACAGCCCAGGGGAGACACGGATAACCCAGGGGGAGCGTGGGGACAGCACGAAGGAACGATGGGGACAGGCTATAGGGGACATGGGGACAGTTCGGGGCTGCGATGGGGACGCGGGGATAGCCGGGGGGGGGGGGGGCGGGGTGGCACTAAGAGCTCGGGGGACGCGGGGGGGACGCATCCGGCCGGGACCAGCAGCCGGGACACGGCCCCGCCTCTCGCGTCGCCCCTCGCAGCCCCCGGCCCGGGACCCCCGTTACCTGAAGCTGCTGCGCGGCCTCTTTAAGAGACCCCGCGAATCCGCCGGGCGCGCGCGGGCCCCGCCCCTCCCCGCGCTACAAAGTAGCCGTGGGCGTGACGTCACGGGCTCTTAAAGGGGCAGGCACGGCAAAGGGGGGCGGGGAGTGGGAATCCCGCCCCCATCCCGCCCCATGCCATGCCATGCCATGGATCCCATCTCATCCTATCCCATCCCACTGATCCCATCCCATCGCATGAATCCTGTCCTATCTCATCCCATGGATCCCATCCCACTGATCCCATCCCATCCTACCCCGTCCCACCCATCCCATCCCATCTCACAGATCACATCCCATCCCATGGATCCCATCCCATCCTACCCCATCCCACCCCATTCCCTCCCATGGATCCCACCCATCCCACCCCATCCCATCCTGCCCCATCCCATCCCACCCCATCCCACCCTTGGGAGCCCCACGGGGCAGCACGGCTCTTCAAAACACAACATTTCACCCAAAAAAAGTGGATGCCTTCCCAGACAGGCACATCCAGTCCCATCCCATTAGCATTGTTAATCACTCATTAATTAGCTGCACATCTCTTAACCCCGCAGCCCCTTCCCAGTTCCCTCTCCCCCCACCCAGCACACGCAGCATCGGGGATTTCAGCCAGGTCTGCAGCCCCCCAGGCACAGAGAGACCCGCCTGGGGCTGGAGGAGGCGCCTGCAGCACAGACCAGCTCCCGTTTGTGTTGAAACGTTTGTCTTTTCTTTTTTTTTTTTTTTTTTTCAAATAAATGGTTTCAGTCTGAGAGCATCCACTTTAAAACCACATGGGAGGGGAGATGTGGATGGGCAGGGCACCACCCCGGTGCGGGATGCAGGCGTTGGAGTCAGCCTGGCTCCAGCCTGGGATATCAGGTTGCTGCAGTGCTGGGTGTGCCAGCTGTGCCAGCTGTGCCAGCTCCCGGCCCAGCCCTGCAGCCATCACCGTGGCCTGGAAAACTTGGTCTCTACGAGTTCTGCAAAAAGGGCATTTCCAGCATTTAGAGAGCACACCGGAGCACAAAACTGTGCACACACACGTCCACCCACAAACACTCACAATCCCGAGGTCTCTCCCAGATGTGCTTCCCCCGTGCCCCCAGTCCCTCTCCTCCACAGGGCTGAGGAGGCTCCTGCAGCACAGGACGAGCAGCAGCACCAGGGACAGCCTCTCCTGCTCCTTGCTGAGGGATCCGGGGGCATCCCAGGGGTGTGTGAGAGGTGACACTGTCCTCCCCCAGCTGCTGGAACATCTGCCACCATCCTGCTTGCAGCTCCTGGGGGGAATCGCCTGGGCACCTCTCTACAAACAGGGTCCTTTATTTCCTCGCTCAGAAAAATAGATCCATTTCCAAAGTTTAAAAAAAAAAAAAAAAAAAAGAGTTTGAAAAGAGGGAATGATGAAAGTGGAGGCTGGAATGTGGCTGTTGATGAGATGGTGCGGCTGGGGCGGAGCCATCCCGCTCAGTATCTCTCCTCCTCCTCCTGGTAGTAGCGGTACCCGGGCGGGTCCCCGCTCTGCTCCCCGGCCGCGTTGGCCACCTCGCCCTGGCTGCCCTGGGGGCAGTACTTGGGGTCGTAGATCTGGCGGCCGAGCCCAAAGACCTGCCCGCTCTGGTTGGCACCCTGGTTGGAGCCCATCTGCAGCGACATGGAGGAGTTGTCACACTTCTCTGTGCCCAGCTTGGAATCGTAGATGTGTCTCCTGGTGCCCGGAGCTGTCATGCCCACCTGGAAGGAAGGACAGGATGGAGCAGGGCTCAGCTGTGGCCACCCATCCCTCCCCAGCCCGGTGTGGGGGGCTCACCTGGCTGGCACACTTGTTGGTGCCCATCTGGAGGCTGATGGTGGAGTGGTCCATGGGTGGCAGGATCTGATTTTTGGGGTCGTAGAGGTGCCTCCGGGTGCCATAGGCAGTCATGCCAGACTGGCTGGCACACTTGTTTGTGCCCATCTGACAAAGGGGGCTGGTGAGGAACGTGTGCTGCCCCACACATGTCCCCTCTCCCCCTGTCCCTATCCCTCTCCAGCTGGGGAGCACAACCAGTGCTCCCTAACTCATCTCATGTTCCCCTATCCATGGTGCCCCACATGTGCCCCTTCTCCCCCTGTCCCCATCCACAGCCTGGGGAGCACAGCCAGTGCTCCCTAACTCATCTCATGCTCCATGGTGCCCCACATGTGCCCCTTCTCCCCATCCCCAGCCTGGGGAGCACAGCCAGTGCTCCCTAACCCATCTCATGCTCCCTAACCCATCTCATGCTGGACACAGAGCCAAGATGGTCCCAGATCCCAGGAACACTTGAGGCCTCTCATGCCTTAGGTCCCTCCAGCAATGCCTGGAGCTGTGACAATGCTGAGAATCTGACAGAATTCAGAATTCTGGCCACCCTTTGCCCAGATCCCAGCCATGGCAGCTCACCTGCAGCCCGATCACACACTGCCCAGCCTTCATCTTGGCCTCATCAAAATTCCTCTGCTGCTTCTCCGAGTACTTCACGCCGATGTCCACCCCGCTCTGCAGCCCCTTCGTCTTGGCCTGCCAGGAGTGGCTGTGAGGAAGGGTCCCAAACCCCCCCACCCACTCTCCAGGCAGGGGGAGCTGTGGGATCCCACAGGCATCACCCCAAACCCAGGGTCCCAAACTGCTCATCCTCCTTCTGTGCTCACCATTCCCGCCAGCGCCAGCAGCGACACCTGCACCTGCGTCAGGTTCCCGCTCTCAAAAAGGTCGTTGGCTTCAAAGAGGTCCACGGGGTTCATGCCATAGCTGGCCATGGCCTTGATGAAGTTGGAGAGGTTCTCGAGCTGGGGAGAGGCAGAGGGGTGAGCCCTGGAGGGTGATGGCAGAGGAACAGCAGAGAGGTGGCAGCAGAGCTGCACCTACCTGGTGCCAGTTCTGAGCCGAGCGGTTGATCTTCCTCACCGAGTTGGGCTGCAGCTTGTTCATGAGCCTGGAGGGAGGCAGGGGGACATGAGGCTGTGGCAGGAAAAACCTCAAGGAGCTGCAGGGCAAAGGCTCCTTTTGGGAAGGTCCTGCCCATGCCTCCTTCATGTGGGGCAAATTTCCCCCTCCAGATCCCTGTTTGTCCTCAGGGCTCTCCCCAGACACAGAAGCCCTGGGGGTGGCTCTGGCACACATCCAGCCCACCCTTCCCACCACAAGGGCTGGTGAGGCTCCTTAGTACCCCCATCCCCTCCCAGTTGGAGCAGCAGGGGCTGGGGGCCGTGCTCAGGGACCCCCCAGGACTCACTCGCAGAGGATCACCCCGTCCTTGAGCCCCTTCTGGAAGTCAGGTCCAATCTGTTTTCCTGTCACGCTCTCGATCCACGTCCGCAGCTCAGCCTCCTTCTGTGGATCATACTTCTGGGCAAGCTGGGGGACAGTGAGTGGACAGCTCAGGCAGGGCCCCATGTGCACCCCAAACCCCTCATGGGGACATTCCCCCCCTCCCTGGTATGGCAGCAGGGACAGGAGCATGAGGGTGATGCTGCCAGCACACACAGCGGCTTGTGAACCATTCCAAAAGCATGAGAAGGGGCTGCCCATGGGGTTAGGGGGGAGTGACCCCCTGGATTTGTCTCTGCTGTTTGCTGGAGCCCGTGGGAGCTCAGCTGTGAGCCCCAGGGGTCTGGTGGGAGCTCAGCTGTGAGCCCCAGGGGTTCTGGCCACAAGATGCTCTCCCTTTCCCTTCTGGCGAGGCCCAGCCTCCAGCACAGATTCCTCCCTCACCGCGGCTATGCCAGGAATGTGGACGTCTCCTCCCAAATGCAGACCAGCTGCCAGGGCCAGCAGCATCTCTGTCGTCTCAGCCTCTGACCCACAAGGGAAGGGAAAGTTCTCCTGGCATAGGGAGGGAAGGGCCTGGAAACCCAGAGTGCTGTCCTGCCCCAGCACAGCCCCTCTGGTGCTCAGCTGGCACCTGGGGGTGGCCCCAGAGTATTCACCAACCTCCCACCCATCGTGGTCCTGTTATGTGCCATGAGTTCCTGGGGATCCTGGACACAGGGGGACACTGGGATGGGCACAGCTGGGACACTCCAGCTCCAAGTGGAAGCTTGACCCATGCAGATCACCCTCGTGACACCACATGTGTCCTGCCTGTGGGGCTCTACAGTCCCACCCGCAGATTGTCTGGAGTGTGAGCAGCTGAAGCCAGTTCCCCTTCCCTCCCCACGGCCAGCCTGAGGATTTCCCAGGGCATGGGGAGTCCACAGTGGACCAGGGCTCCCACAGACTGGGAGCATGTCACTGGTCCGACTGGTTCCCAGTGGCTGATGTCACCTGCATCACACACACCGGGGCAGTCGGACTGGCTCACGTCTTGCTGAATCAACACGAAGCACCAAGGGCCCGGTGCGTGTCACCCTCTCAGCTGGGGCAGCCCAGCCCCGGGCAGGCCGGGGCTCATCCCATCCCTGCTCCCGTTACGAAATGCAAATCCCAAATTCCCGTAAGGAGCCACCACATCTCGCCACCACTTGTCCCTTCTCCTGCCTGCCCTGGAGCAGAACACACTCAAACCACCGGCCACCAGCCCTGGGGTGACCGCGGCTCGATTTCTGCCCGCCGAGGGGTGCAAACAGCGCACCCGGAGGCTCCCATCCCTCCTTCCCCTCCCGGGGAAGCCACCGGGACCAAAACCGCATCCCCAGAGAAAACCGCGGGGATGCTGAGGGTCGGAGCATCCCGTACAGCGATGTGGAGCTGCGGGGAAGTGAAGCAGAAAGTGGAGGAGCTTTGTGGAGCTGGTCCGGAGCCGCGGAGGACCGAGGAGATGCCCCCAGCCCGGGAGTGACGGGAAGGGATCCCCGCGGTTTGCCCGGGACAGCGGAGCCACCGCACGGGAGGGACCCAACCGCGGTCCCCAAACACGTCCTGGGACCCTCTAGGCAGGTTCAGGGCACCCCGAGACTGAGAGCCCAGCTTCGGTGTCCCCAAGCCTCAGAGACCTCTGAGTCCTTCAGTTCCGCATCCTCCCGGGCAGCCCCGGATTTCCATCTTCCCGAAATCCCCCAACTTCTCCGCTCCTGGCCGGCTCTGCAGTCCTGGGGCATACCGGATAAACCGCCGCCTCTCCAGAGCCCGGGATGCAACCGGGACGCCCCAGCAGCACCGGGATGCTCGGCTCTCCCGGGCCCCAGGAGCGCCGGTGGCTCCGGTATCCCCCGGCCCCCGCTTCACCCGCGCCCGGTGGTCCCGGCACCGCCCGGCCCCCACCGCGGCTCACCCGGTTCCTGACTTCGGCGGAGAGCCCGTAGGACGGGCCCTTGTTGAACTGGGAGCTGCTCATGGCGGGGAACGGAGCCGGTACCGGAGAGGGGAGCGGGCAACGGGGCCGGTACCGGAGCGGGCTCGGGCGGGGCGGGGCGGGGGCGGGCCCGGCCCCCCCCCCCCCCCGGCGTTGATTGGAGGGAGAAATGTCCAAATAAGGGCAGGATCCAAAACGGATCGAGGGGAGGGTCACGAACCCCGATAGTGTCACTCGGGGAGCACCGGGAGGCACCGGGAGCCGGAGGAACCCGGGGCTGGAACTGGAGGTGTCCCTGGGACACGGGCACAGGGTACAAACACACAGAGACAGACGGACACACACACAGACACAGACGGACACACGCGTGTGCATCCCTATGCACGGGAGTGGGCACCCTGGCCCACGGGCACGCGTTGTGCGCGCACACACAACACACACACCCCAAACACCCCCCAAACACCCACACACACACCAACACACACCCCACACGCACCCCCCGACCCACGCACACCCACTCACACATTCACTCGCTCACTCACACATTGACACGCACCTTCCTGCGCGCACCCATGGTCACGCACACACTCAGGCCACGCGTGACCTTTCCATCATCCCCGCACCTCCACCCATCCCCGACCGCGTCCCGCTCCCCTTGGCCCACCCTCCGCCGTGCCCGTGTCCCCACGCGGGACAGCCCGGTACGGTCCGGCCCGGTTCGGCCCGGTGGGGAGGTCCCGGGATGAAGGAGAGCGGGGAAGAGGACAGCAAAACCCCCGACTGCCCGCAGGGGCTGGCAGCCGTCCCGAGTGGGAAAGTCACGGGTGGGATGTGGGTGCACAGAGGACAGGAGGACAGGAGCAGGGCTGTGACCCCATAGGGCCGGTCCCGGCACCCACACCGAGCTCACGGAAGGGCAGAGCGGGGAGCATCCCACAAATTGGAGCCCAGAGCCCCCCATCCCACTCAACCCCGCACCTGGGGCTTTAAGAGGAATGGAGTTTGTCATCCCCGGACGGATGGACATCCCCAAACAGGGTGAGGGTGGGAGTTCCTCACTGGTTCCACAGAATGGGGCTCACCCCCCCCCCCTCCAACTCTGTAATCCCCGAACTGCAGCACCCAAACCCCCTCAAACCCCCACGAGTGCGGGGGTCCCGCTGTCCCCCGTGACCCCGCAGGGCAGCCAGGGTGCCCCCGGCCCCGGCCTCGCTCCTGGGTGCGCGTTCGGCTTTTTCCTGTTTCAGGTCGGGCTGCGAAGCCGATGAGGAAACGAGGCGGCGTCACACGCGCCCTCCTGCCCCTGCTCCCCGCGAATGTGACCGTGAGGAACCGGCACGAACGGGCCGAGCGAGGGGCTCCGGGCAGCGCCTCGGCCCCTCGGGAACGATGTTCTCCAGGAAAAAGCGAGAGCTGATAAAAACCCCTTCCATCTCCAAGAAGAGCCGGGCTGGAAGCCCCATCCCACAGACCCTGCCGGTGAGTGTCACCCCTGGCAGGGTGGGGGCTTTGGGGCACCCAGGGTAGAGCCAGAGCTTGGAAGTGGAGCCCTGGATGCTTCCAGGAGGTTTATGAAGAGGAGGAAATGAGAAAAACCCCGGTGGGGGAGAATTTTGCCCCTGAGGAAGGGGACGGAGCAGCCGCCGAGGGAGGCGGGAGGGCAGGAAGGGACAGGGAGGAAATGGGGGGGCTCCCTCGGAGCCTTTGGGAAGGACAGACAGACTCACAGACCTGCCTGGTGACCGGCATGGGAGCGGGGCCACCGCAGGCTCGGCCATCCCCGGTGCTTTGGCTCTGCCAGATATTTATTTATCGCTTTGTGCAAGAACCCCCCCGGTACCGGCGGGGCCAGGAGGAAACGCTGCCCGCCGGGGGCTCCCCGGTGCTCCCCGCGCCTGCGCCCCGCTCCCGGTGCGTGCGGCCACACCGGGCTGGCACCATGCGGACCGCGGCCCGGAGCCCCTGGGCGGCTCCCTAGCACGGGACACCCATCCCCGTCCCCGTTCCCATCCCCGGAGCCCCTGGGCGGCTCCTTAGCACGGGACACCCATCCCCGTCCCCGTCCCCATCCCCGGAGCCCCTGGGCGGCTCCTTAGCACGGGACACCCATCCCCGTCCCCGTCCCCGTCCCCGTCCCCATCCCATGGGTGGCAGCCAGCGGGATGCTCGGTCGGGCTGCGGGCAGGAAAAGCTACAGCCCCTCGGCAGCGGCGGGCAGAGCCCACCACCCCCAGCGATCCCTGGACTCGCTGCCCCGCACGCCCACCGTGAGGCTGACGGTACACCAGGGCACCGGAGGGAGGGACGGGAGGCACCGGCGCTGCTCTAACCCGGGACAGGGCTGGGGTGGCCCCCAAAGGAGTTTTGGGGCAGGGGTCTCTGTGCCTCATTGCAGCCCTGTGGTGGGGATGGGCTCCCCCGTTCGCCCTCGTGTTCTCGGTGCTCCGTGTGGGCTCCCCGGTGCAAAACCGCTTCCGGCAGCGCCCGGCCGGGGATGCTCAGGCTCGGCACGTTCGTGTCTAACCGGGTGCTGGGGGTCACCGGTGGGAGATGCTGAGGGGCTGCAGGGTCCCCTCCCCGTGCCCAGGGATTCTCAGTGGATGTGGGGCTCTCAAGCCATGACAGCTCTGAACGCTGAGCGAGGGGTACCAGACCTTCCTCAGTGCGATTTTACCCCTAGAAATGCAATTTTACCCCTAGAAATTTGGGGCTTTTTCCATCTGTAAAACACCTGCAAAGCCTAAACAATAGTTTAGGAGGTGTCTCTGTCTCTGTCTCCTTACCCAGTATGGGAACAGCTGAAAAAGAGGAAGAGCTGTGTGGGCCGGATCCTGCTGCCATTTTACCCCTAGAAATGCAATTTTACCCCTAGAAATTTGGGGCTTCCTCCATCTATAAAACACCTGTAAAGCGCAAACAGTAGTTTGGGAGGTGTCTCTGTCTCTGCCTCCTCGCCCAGCTGAAAAAGAGGAAGAGATATGTGGGCCGGATCCTGCTGCCATTTTGCTTTTTTGGGGTCCCCAACCCCCTGGGATGGGCAGCCCCATCACGGTGGGTGCTGGGGTGGACAAGCAGTGTCACCAACGCTGTCACTGTGTGCATTTCATGACAAACACGGCCCCGGAGGAGCTGGCAGGGACTGATGGGGCAGCCAGGGGAGTGCCCAGACCCTGCTCCCTGTCCCATGACAGTCCCCAAGGGGATCCCTGTGTCTGTTCACAGGGGTCTGAGGATGAGGAAGAGATGAGGATGTGACTCCATGTTTCAGAAGGCTGATTTATTATTTTATTATATATATTATATTAAAACTATACTAAAAGAATAGAAGAAAGGATTTCATCAGAAGGCTGGCTAAGAATAGAAAAAAATTGAATGAATAACAAAGGTTTGTGGCTCGGACAGAGAGTCCAAGCCAGCTGGGCTCTGTGATTGGCCATTAATTAGAAACAACCACATGAGACCAATCAAAGATCCACCTGTTGCATTCCACAGCAGCAGATAATCAATGTTTACATTTTGCTCCTGAGGTCTCTCAGCTTCTCAGGAGAAAAAAAAATCCTAAGGAAAGGATTTTTCAGAAAATATCACGGCTACAGATCCCTACCTGGGGAAACTGAGGCACAACACCAGTCCCCCAAGGAAACAGCTTGTTCTCCAGGATGGAGGCATGGGTTGCTTCCCTCTCTGTGCTCCCACCCTGCTGCATCCTCACGCTCTCCCTGCTCCCCAGGAGCTCTCCCGCAAGGATTGCCTGGACGCCCCGGGCTGCAGCGTGGCGGAGCTGCCCGCGGGCAGTGCCAAGCTCAGCAGCAGCCCTGGCGCCGTGGGCACCCTGAAGCGCCCCACGAGCCTGAGCCGCCATGGCAGCGCCGCCGGCTTCCCCCTGCCCATGGGCCACAAGACCCTGCTGTGCTACAGCCCCATGGAGGGCGGCGACGGTCCCTTCATCGACCCCGAGGACATCTCGCAGCTGCTGGCAGACGTGGCGCGCTTCGCCGAGGCCCTGGAGAAGCTGCGGGACGTGGTGCTGCGAGATGGTGAGTGCCCTCAGGGAGTGCCCATCCTCGGTGAATGGGTGCCCGTCCCTTGCTGAGTGCACGCCCTCAGTGAGTGCCCATCCCTTGGTGAGTGCCCACCCTCGATGAGTGCCCATCCCTTGGTGAGTGCCCACCCTTGGGGTGAGTGCCCCATCCATCAATGAGTGCCCATCCATCAATGAGTGCCCACCCTTGGGGTGAGTGCTCATCCATCAATGAGTGCCCATCCATCAATGAGTGCCCACCCTTGGGGTGAGTGCCCACCCTCGGTGAGTGCCCATCCCTTGGTGAGTGCCCACCCTTGGGGTGAGTGCCCATCCATCAATGAGTGCCCACCCTTGGGGTGAGTGCCCACCCTTGGGGTGAGTGCCCCTCCATTATGAGTGCCCACCCTTGGGGTGAGTGCCCACCCTCGATGAGTGCCCATCCCTTGGTGAGTGCCCACCCTTGGGGTGAGTGCCCATCCCTTGGTGAGTGCCCACCCTTGGGGTGAGTGCCCATCCATCAATGAGTGCCCGTCCCTTGGTGTGAGTGCCCACCCTCGGTGAGTGCCCACCCTTGGCACACCCTGGCACACACCCACCCGTGGGTAGGGGGTCTCTGCTGTGCCAGAAGGCCCCGGGAAGCCCAGGGGAGCGAGCAGAGGTGGTGGGCGAGTGGTGGGTGAGCAGCTCGGAGCCGGGATAACGCCGCTTCCTGCCCGGGCTATTTTCACCCGCCCATTTTCCTGTTTACAGCGCAGCGGTGCCAGCCGCCTGCCAGGGCCCCACGGGGTGCTGGGCACGGCCCCCCAGCCCACCAGGGCGGCCAGCAGGAGGGGCTGGGTGGGCTGCAGGCTCTCCTTGCCCGAGGGGACACAGGGAATGTATTAATCCCGTGGTCTGGGGGTGTTTGACACCGCATTGTCAGTGCTGGTTTTGCAGAAATCCCTTTCCAACCCTGAGCTGGGGAGGGGTCTTTGCCTGGATGGGCAGTGGGTGCTGATTCCCCATCCCTAAACTTCCCAACCAGCCCTAGACCTGCACTGGGGGGTCCTGGCCAGACCCCTGGAGCCCACAGAATGGGGGGAACCTGTGGGGTGCAACAAGCCTGGCTGGACCAGGCCGATCCCGTCCCTGGGAGCGTCCATCCGGCAGGAGGGAGGGAAGGAAATGGAGGAAATTCCCAAGCTGCTTTCGAGGGGAAAAGTTACTATGGAGGGGAAAAAAAATGCTTCAAAGGTCAGACTGCCCCCTGGCCAGTGCCAGGCTGGGCAGGAGACACAGGGCCAGGATGTGGGGAGGTGCTGGACCAGCAGGATGTGGCTGTGCCAGTCCTGGGAAGCCCTGAGGCCTGAATAGTCTGGGAGATGGCAGATCCCTGCCTGGGACAGCTCTGAGGCCAAGGGGAATTTGCTGAATAATCTGGGAGATGGCAGGTCCCTGCTGGGAGGTAAACAGGGGAGGGACACAGGGATGCAGAGCAGTGCCAAGGGTGTGACGGTGTTCACAGGGGTCTTAGGATGAGGGAAGAGATGTAGATCTGACTCCACGTTTCAGAAGGCTTGATTTATTATTTTATGATATATATTACATTAAAACTGTACTAAAAGAATAGAAGAAAAGGTTTCATCAGGAGGCCAGCTAAGAATAGAAAAAGAAAGAATGATAACAAAGGTTTGTGGCTTGGACAGAGAGTCTGAGCCAGCTGACTGTGATTGGCCATTAATTAGAAACAACCCCATGAAACCAATCACAGATGCACCTGTTGCACTCCACAGCCGCAGATAATCAATGTTTACATTTTGCTCCTGAGGCCTCTCAGCTTCTCAAGAGGAAAAATCCTAAGGAAAGGATTTTTCATGGAAAGATGTCTGCGACACCAGGGGGCAGGGACACGGGGCAGGGACGTGGCACCAGGACGCAGCCCCTCAGCCCCCCTCTCTTGCAGACCCCAAGGAGCCCCAGAGGCCGCTGGCCCACGAGTGCCTGGGTGAAACCCTCCGCATCCTGCGCCAGGTCATCAATAAATACCCTCTGCTCAACACCCTGGAGACCCTGACGGCCGCTGGGACCCTCATCTCCAAAGTCAAGGGTGAGACAGCAGTGCTGGGAGCTCTGAGCCACCCCCCTCCTGCCCCACAGAGGGAATTGGGGAGCCCATGAAGGGGTTATGGGGTGTGGAGGTGCCCCATGGGCTGGTGGAGAGGGAAGAAGCATCGTCTGCCTCTTGGTGTGGTTCAGCTTTAAGGATGATGTAGTGTCAGAAATGCCAGATCCTGCCTGGGGCTTTCCAGGCAGCACAGCCGCAGGAAAAACACTGAAATAATCAGATCCTGCTCCTGGCAGCCTCTCGTGTTTGTGGAGCGGGGTCTGGGAGGTCACATCCCAGCTGGGCACCTCCTCCTGCTGCTGTCACCCACCACAGGCACAGCACAACCTTCTGAGTCACCCAACGGCAGCCACAGGGGACCTAAGGAAAGGATTTTTCAGAAAATATCATGGCTACAGATCCCCACCTGGGGAAACTGAGGCACAACCTTCTGAGTCCCCCAACAACAACCACAGGGGACGGGATGGCAGCAGGGCTGGTTCCACATAGGGATGGGAGGGAATGGCCTTGGAGCAGACCCCTCCCCACCCCAAGGAGCTGTGCCAGGTCTGCCCAGCAGCTCTGGTTGCTGCTGTCCCGTGGTATGGGAGCCTGCCAAGTGCTGTCAGCCCCAGTTCCTGCTGCTGCTGGTGGTGGTTCCTCATTTGTCTGCAGGCAAGAGCCCTCCTGGAGGAGCTCATCCTGCTTGGAGAGGGGTCTGGAGGGGCCGTGAGGCAGGGCAGGCAGTGGAACAGGTCCAGCAGCACTTTTCCAGCAGCCCTGAGTAACGGGAATAAACAGGAACACGAGCCAAGGGATGCTGTCAGGGATATCAGTCCTGAGAAGAAGGAGGGGGAAACTGCTGTGCTGGAAAAAGGAAAAATCCATTGTCCATGGGGACGATCCTTTCCCCTGCTCCCTTGATTCATTCACCCCAGCCCCAAAACCCTCCCTGATACCAGCATGAGCTGGCAGTTTGTCTTTCTGCTGAGACAGGGACGGGCGCTTGTGGCAACAGGGCTGTCCCATTTCCTCACCTCCAGGTTTCCACTATGAATCCAACAATGAGGCAGACAAGAGGGAGTTTGAGAAGGCTGTGGAGACCATCGCTGTGTCCTTCAGCAGCACGTAAGGGAGTTGGGCAGGGAGCAGCCAGGGGGAGAGCAGCCAGGGGGTGTTTGGGAGTTTGGGAAAGGGAGTTTGGGCAGCGCCAGAGGATGTTTGGGAGTTTGGAAGTTTGGGCAGCCATGCCCTGGAGCAGCCAGGGGATGTTTGAGAGTTTGTAAAGGAGTTTGGGAAAGGGAGTTTGGGTAACCATCCCCTGGAGCAGTCAAGGGATGTTTGGGAAAGGGAGTTTGGGAGTTTGGGAATTTGGGCAGCCATTCCATGGAGCAGCCAAGGGATATTTGGGAGTTTGGGAAAGGGAGTTTGGGCAACCATCCTCTGGAGCAACCAAGGGATGTTTGGGAGTTTGTAAAGATGTTTGGGAAAGGGAGTTTGGGCAGCTCCAGGGGATGTTTGGGAGTTTGGAAGTTTGGGCAGCCATGCCCTGGAGCAGCCAGGGGGTGTTTGGCAGTGTGGGAAAGGGAGTTTGGGCAGCTCCAGGGGATGTTTGGGAGTTTGGAAGTTTGGGCAGCCATGCCCTGGAGCAGTCAAGGGATATTTGGGAGTTTGGAAGTTTGGGAAAGGGAGTTTGGGCAGCCGTGCCCTGGAGCAGCCAGGGGGTATTTGGAAGCAGCCAGGGGGTATTTGGAAGTTTGGGAGTTTGGAAATTTGGGCAGCCATTCCATGGAGCAGCCAAGGGATATTTGGGAGTTTGGAAGTTTGGGAAAGGGAGTTTGGGCAGCCGTGCCCTGGAGCAGCCAGGGGGTATTTGGAAGTTTGGGAGTTTGGGAAAGGGAGTTTGGGCAGTTCCAGGGGGTGTTTGGCAGTTTGTAAAGGAGTTTGGGCAGCCAGCCCGTGTCACTGTGCTGAGTGCAGCCATGCTCCTCTCCCCACAGGGTGTCTGAGTTCCTCATGGGGGAGGTGGACAGCAGCACCATCCTCTCCATTCCACCCAGCGACCAGAACCAGGTGAGGGATGCCCGGAGTCCTGGATGCCATGTGGGGCTCACACAGGGCTCTGGCTGCTCCCCTCAGCTCTGCTGTGAGCCCAGAGCAGGGTGACAGTCCCATTACAGCCTGGGCACAGCTGACTCCCAGCAGTGGCAAAAAGGCTCCAGCAGCTCAGGCTCCCACCCACCTGGGCAGCCCCTCCAGCTGCTCCTCATCCTCTTGGCTGACCAATCCCTCTTCTCTCCCACTTCCCAAAGACCATGGAGAGCCTCTATGGGGGCATTCCTGGGCCCAGAGGAGATGGAGTGCCCTCAGGCACGGACAGCTGTGCCACAGGTAAGCAACATGGGGCTGGGTGCAGGGTTTGGGGTCTGGGCAGGAAGCAGCACCTTCCTCATCATCGCTGCTGTCCTGGTTCACTGCTCAGCTGGGGAAAGGCAGCAGAGCTGGTGGCACCGGGGCTGGCACAGGGCTGGGGGTGTTTGCAATGGGAGCTCATGGGGTGTTTGTCTGTTTGTCCCTCCACAGCCCGCCCTGCTGCTGAGGAGGTGGATGTGATGCTGCAGCGCTGCGAGGGGGGCGTGGACGCTGCCCTCCAGTACGCCAAAACCATCTCCAAGTACATGAAGGACCTGATGGGATACATGGAGAAAAGGAGCGCACTGGGTGAGTGTGGGGACAGCAGGTGGGTCCCTTCTGGAGCATGTCTGAGCCATGGGACAGGCTGAGGTTGAGGTTGAGGTCCCTCCTGGAGGAGGGTGATGCTGCCAGGGCAGTGGGAACCTCACTCCTCAAGTTCCTGATTGATTTTTCAAAAGGAGATCGGGTTCCACCAGGGAAATCCCAGTGTCTCGTGTGTCTTTTCACTTTCAACCTTTTCCTTCCAGAGGTAGATTTTGCCAGAGGGCTCCAGAAGATGGCAAACAGCTGCAAGCAAACCATCAGTCAGGAGGTAAATCCCCAAGTCCCTGAAGCCCCCAGTGCCAGGCAGGATTGGGAGCCAGCAGCCCTGGAGAGCCCATGTGCCCCAGCTCAGGAGGACATGGGGGCAGCTCTTTGGAGCTGGAGAAATTCAGGGTGGGGCTTTTGCCAGCAGTCACCAGCCTTACCTTGCCTCTAGCTTTTCCTCCCTGAAGGATGCATCTCCTTGTGCTCAGTCTGGGTTCTGGGGCTCAGGGAAATGTGTTTTCCTTCTCCCCAGACCAGCATGCCTTTCCTGTCCATCTATCTGCTGGCCCTGGAGCAGGACATGGAGCACGGGGCCTCCATGGTGCAGGCGGCCACCACCCTGCAGCAGCAAACCTTCCTTCAGGTGAGGGGACAGGAGGTCCTTCCTGGGCCTGGAGGTCCTGGTGTTGCTTCCTTAGCTCAGTCCAGAGGGATCCTGCATCCAGAACTGTAGATTTTCACCCCTGGCACAAAGCAGTGCCTGTGAGCTGTCCTGGGAGTGACAGTGACACTTCTCCACCCAAAATCTTGGTGAGGGCAGAGCAGGAGTGCTCAGCTCAGGCCATCATGGGGCTGTTCCTCCCTCTCTCCCCACACAGCCACTGATGGTGAGACGCCTGGAACATGAGAAACGCAGGAAGGAGATCAAGGAGCAGTGGCACCGGGCTCAGAGGAAACTGGTGAGTGACTGGGTTTGTGTTCCCAATGCCAGCCTGGAGCAACTCATGGCTCTGAGGAGCTGTTGGGGTCTCCAGCTGGTCAGAGTGACCCCGAGAAAAGTTTCAAAGTCTCTTTTCGCAGCCTGGCGCTTGAAGAAGGAGTCAGGGCTCTTCATTTCTTGGTCTCAAGGTTGTTTATTCTGTCTTATCTATAAAATTCTTTCTCCTACCCTGCCAAGATCTGTCTAGCAGGACAATTCCAGGCACTCTGCCTGCCCCCAGGGCAGTGTTATGTCTTCATACTAAAAACTACTTATACAATATTTACAATTACTTTCCAATACCCTATCGCCTATGTTAGACAGTGAGCTTCTACTCTAAACCAATCTAAAAGTGCCAACATCACAGCAGAAGATGGAGGCCAAGAAGAAGAAGAAGGAGAAACACTTGACACACCCAGTTCCCTCCATCTTGCCTCCTGAACCCCCATACCAAAAACCCCAAAATCTCCTTCTCCACCCTGTGATAACTTCACTATTATTCTTCTTAAACTGTTGTGGCTTGCTGATCTTCATGTAAGGTTGGTGATAATCAAACCCACAGGTGTTTTTGGCTCTGTGCCAGGGTCTCTGAGCCCCCTGGCAGGGTCTTGGCTGCTCAGGACAGACAGAGGGATGTCCTGGGTCCTGACAAGGAACAACCTCCTCTGAGGGCACTGAGCACCCTGACCTTCTCCAGCAGTGTTGGGTGGCCTCTGCTGTGCTGGGGGAGCCTGGTAGGAGGTGGTGACTCCCTCACTGTGCTGGGGGAGCCTGGTAGGAGCAGGTGACCCCCTCACTGTGCTCCATCCTCTCCCTGGCAGCAAGAGGCAGAGGGGAACCTGCGCAAGGCCAAGCAGACGTACATGCAGCGCAGCGAGGAGCACGACAAGGCCAAGTACATGGCGGTGAAAGCAGAGGAGGAGCAGCAAAACACGACCAGCAGCACCACCACCAAAACCCTGGACAAGAAGAGGCGGCTGGAGGAGGAAGCCAAGAACAAGGTAGGAGGAGGGTGGCTGTGACGGTGGTCACAGGGGGCTTAGGATGAGGGAAGAGATGAGGATCTGACTCTGTTTCAGAAGGCTTGATTTATTATTTTATTATATATATTATATTAAAACTATACTAAAAGAATAGAAGAAAAGACTTCATCAGAAGGCTGGCTAAGAATAGAATAATAAAGAATGATAACAAAGGCTTGTGTCTTGGACTCTCTGTCTGAGCCAGCTCTCTGTGATTGGCCATTAATTAAAAACAACCAACACAGGCCAATCACAGATGCACCTGTCGCATTCCACAGCAGCAGATAATCATTGTTTACATTTTGTTCCTGAGGCTCCTCAGCTTCTCAGGAGAAAAAATCCTAAGGAAAGGATTTTTCATAAAGGATGTCTGTGACAGGTGACAGCCCTGGAGGGGGCTCCTTGCTCCTGCTGTCCCCTGAGCCACGTGGGGTGAAGTGATCCTCAGGAATGCCTGGATGGACAGGGTCCAAGGGGCTCTTCTTATTCTCCTCACCTGTGAGCTGTTCCCATGCCTTGCTCTCCCAACTCCCAGGCAGAAGAGGCCATGGCCACGTACCGCACCTGCGTGGCCGATGCAAACACGCAGAAGCAGGAGCTGGAGGACACCAAGGTGAACTCGCTGCGCCAGATCCATGAAGTGATCAAACAGACTGACCAGGTCATCAAATCGGTGAGTGGGGTGTCCCCAGGGTGGGATGTGACCATGTTCACAGGGGTCCGAGGATGAGGGAAGAGATGAGGATCTGACTCTTTGTTTCAGAAGGCTTGATTGATTATTTTATGATATATATTATATTAAAACTGTACTAAAAGAATAGAAGAAAGGATTTCATCAGAAGGCTGGCTAAGAATAGAAAAAATGGAATGAATAACAAAGGCTTGTGTCTCGGACAGAGAGTCTGAGACAGCTGACTGTGATTGGCCATTAATTAGAAACAACCACAATCACAGATGCACCTGTTGCATTCCACAGCAGCAGATAATCATTGTTTGCATTTTGTTCCTGAGGCTTCTCAGCTTCTCAGGAGGAAAAATCTCAAGGAAAGGATTTTCCAGAAAACATGTCTGTGAGAGGTGGGAGGTGCTCTGGAGAGCTCAGAGCTGCCTTCCAGCAGAGCTGCCCCTATTCCAGAGGGCATTTGGATGGACGCAGAGCTCCCCTCTCCCTCATAACTCAGAGCAGCGCCGCTTTGTGCTCCCAATTCCCCACCTGCCAGCCCACCAAGCCCACATCTATCCCTCTCCACGTCGCTTTTAGGCCACCATCTCCTTCTACCAGCTGATGCACATGCAGACGGCGGCGCTGCCGGTGAATTTCCAGACGCTGTGTGAGAGCAGCAAACTCTACGACCCGGGCCAGCAGTACGCGTCCCACGTGCGGCAGCTGCAGCGCGGCGACGAGCCCGACGTGCAGTACGACTTCGAGCCCTACGTGTCCCACAACGCCTGGTGAGGGAGGACAGGGCTCGTTCCTGCCTCGTTCAGTTCTGCCCTGCGTTCCCCTCGTTATCCCCTGCCACCCACGCTGTCCTGCAGGAGGCAGGATGCTTTCGGCATTCCTGAAGGCGGCTCCTGCCAGGGCTGGACCAGTTTGAATTGCTCTCTTATCCTTCAGTTCAGTCCAGATGAGGCTGTGATTTAAGAGACTGTGGATGGTAGCCATGGATAAAGTCTCCAAGTGTCCTTTCCTCCCATTCACATTCCCTTTTCCCCTCCAGGTCTCTCTTTAACTCAGCTGTGCTGACCAGTTCAAATTGCTCTCTTATCCGTCAATTCAGCCTGTTGAGTATTTAAGAGACTGTGATTCTACAGACTGGTGGATGGTACCTATGGATAAAGTCTCCAAGTGTCCTTCCTTGCCATCTACATTCCCTTTTCCCCTCCAGGTCTCTCTTTACTCAGCTAGGCTCATGGCAAGAATTGCCTTCTTGTCCTTCAATTCAGCCTAGATGAGGCTGTGATTTAAGAGACTGTGATTCCCTACACTGGTGGATGGCAGACACGGATGAAGTCTCCAAGTGTCCTTCCTTCCCATCCACATTCCCTTTTCCCCTCCAGGTCTCCCTTTAACTCAGCTGGGAATTACCTTCTTATCCTTCAATTTAGCCCAGATGAGACAGGCTGTTGAGTATTTAAGAGACTCTGATTCCCTAGACTGGTGGATGGCAGCCACGGATGAAGTCTCCAAGTGTCCTTCCTTCCCATCCACGCTCCCTTTTCCCCTCCAGGTCTCCCTTTACTCAGCCACAGAAGGGCAGCTTCAGTGCCAGTGAGTTCTCCACGAGTGCAGAGGGGGCTGGGGCAGGCTCAGAGGGAGCAGCAGCAGCCAAGGAGTCGCCAAGTGGGGCTGGAGCAGTTGAGAGAAGAGGTGAGTCCGGAATCCCAGAGCTCTCCCATGTCCCCCCAGGCAGGAGCAGAGTGGAAACCCCAGGGTTTGATGTGAGGCTTTGCTGGCAGCAGCAGGACGGGCTGGGGAGCCTCCTCTTGAAGGACACTAAATCAGATCTGTGGCATTTTGCTCCCTAAGAAACCACTGCCCATCTTCCCATCATCTTCCCATCTCCCCTTTCCTTGCTGGGTGTCACTGGAAGCACCAAACCCCACCAGCAGCTTCCCCCAGTTTCTCCCAGCATCCAGGCTTTTCTCCAGCCATTCCCTCACAGCAATCCCAAGGCACTGTGTGTTCTCTCTGCAGGTGGGAGGGGACACCAGGTGCATAAATCCTGGCCAACCTCTGTGGCTGAGGCTGACAGCAGCCTGGATTCCAATGCAGGTAGATATGGGAACAGCCCAGGAGCCCCTCCCAGCAGAACCAGTCCGAACCCAGAGCTTCCCAGTTAGGCAGGAGCATCCCCTGTTTTACCTGCCCTGTGAGAACACTGCTGACCCCAGTCTCCAGTGGGATAGGGTGGGATTTGCTGGGATGGGGTGAGCTCTCAGGAGAAAAGCAGCTTTGCAGGGGGTTCACTGCTCTGTGGGTTCTCCTTGGGCAGGTGAATTCAGCCACAAGCTCCAGAGGCTGTCCTCCAACGGCACCGCGTCCTCCAGCGAGGAGCTGGAGGAGAAGGACGGGACCAGCACCCCCTTTGAGCAGAGTAGGTGACACCTGGGACACCTTTTCTGGGAGGTGACAGTGCTGCCCACCACAACAGGGCTCCCCGTGGGCTGCTTTTCCCAAATTCAGAAGTTCTGCAGGCAAACCCAGCAATTTCTGGGGATTCCTGTGATGGTGGTCACAGGGGTCTCAGGTTGAGGGAAAAGATGAGAATTTGACTTTATATTTCAGAAGGCTTGATTTATTATTTTATGATATATATTACATTAAAACTACACTAAAAGAATAGAAGAAAGGGTTTCATCTCAGAAGGCTGGCTAAGCTAAGAATAGAATAGAAAAGAATGATAACAAAGGCAGCTGCCTCAGACTCTCTGTCTGAGCCAGCTCTGCTGATTGGCCATTAATTCCAAACAACAATCACAGATGCACCTGTTGCATTCCACAGCAGCAGATAACCATTGTTTACATGTTGTTCCTGAAGCCTCTCAGCTTCTCAGGAGGAAAAATCCTAAGAAAGGATTTTTAATGAAAAGATGTCTGTGACAGTGTCCCCAGCAGCCCTGAGGGATGAGCCCTGCTCAGAGCGGTGACAGTGACAGTCCTGCTCAAGCTGTGCCTCTCCTATATTTCCTTTTCCCTAGGCATCAATGGGATCACCCCAGAGCTGGCAGCTCCCACAGGACCCTTCAGGAACGTTGGTTTGTCCAAGGCTGCCCAGACCCATCGGCTGAGGAAGCTCCGAGCCCCCTCCAAGTGTCGGGAGTGCAACAGCTACGTGTACTTCCAGGGAGCCGAGTGTGAGGAGGTGGGTTGGGACAGCTGGGGTTGGAACCCAGCTCTGACCATGGTCAGGAGGACATTTCTCCTTTGGGGACGGTTCCAGGTGGAAAATGGTGCTTTCCTTTAGTGCTGCAGCATCCCCAGGGTATTTTTTATTTTTTCTGTCCCTCACCATGCTCTGAGCAGTGCTTGGTGTCTCTGTGGCTGCCCCCAACCTCCACGTGTTCCCTTTTCTCTTCCAGTGCTACCTGGCCTGCCACAAGAAGTGCCTGGAGACCTTGGCCATCCAGTGTGGGCACAAGAAGCTCCAAGGGAAGCTGCAGCTCTTCGGGCAGGACTTCACAAAGGCGTCTCAGGGCAGCTCGGATGGGATCCCCTTCATCATCAAGAAATGCATCTCAGAGATTGAGAAGAGAGCCCTGAAAACAAAGGTGAAAAACTCCCCTCTCCTCCTCCTCCTCCTCCTCAGCTGGCTGAGCCACAGGCCCTTGGAAGGATCCTCTGGAAAACCAACAGGCTGAAAATTTCAGATTTCCACAGGGCAGGGAGCCAGGGATGAGCTTGGCCCAGATCCCCCTAGCTCTGCTTTTGGAAAATCACCTCTCCTGCTTTCCTCTGAGGCAGGAATGAGTGGGCTGGATGGAGATATCCCAAAATGACTTCCCAAAGGGATTTCCCACTCCAAAAGGAGAGGGTGGGAGCACACACAGCTCACTGTCCCATGCAAACATGTAGAGGAACTTCTCCCCTCACTTCAGCTCCACTTTACTCTCTTTCACAGGGCATCTACCGAGTTAACGGTGTCAAGACACGTGTGGAGAAGCTTTGCCAGGCCTTTGAGAATGGGAAGGAGCTGGTGGAGCTGTCCCAGGCCTCCCCTCACGACATCAGCAACGTCCTGAAGCTCTACCTGAGACAGGTGAGGTGCTGAGGGAGGGGAGCTGGCCAGAGGAACCAACCTGGCAGGAGGAATTCTGCACAAACTGGGCTCGGGGTGGGTTGGGAGGGATGGGGAGTGGGTTGGCCTTAGAGATGGGGCCCCAGTGATCCTCCCCCAGCTCGTCCCACACGGCGTCACTGCGGTCACAGCCACAGAAGAGCGACGTGCCCGAGCGCCGAGCAAGGAACCTCCACCCCCTCCAATTGGGGAAGTGGCCACCCAAAAAGGGAAGGGGCCAGCAAAGGTCACCCTGCAGGGGCTGAGTCATGTCCCCATGGGGTGGGCTCTGACCCCAAGGTGGGCTCAGTGGGGTCTCTGCCCCTTGAGTGACCCTAGGGTGGGTTTAGCAGGGTCTCTGCCCCTGGGATCACCCCAAGGTGGGCTCAGTGGGGTCTCTGCCCCTTGGATCACCTTGGAGTGAGCTCAGTGGCGTCTCCACCCTGGGATGGGCTTAGTGGGGTCTCTGAGCTCACCTTGAATAGGCTCAGCAGGGTCTCTGTCCCTGGGGTCACTCCTGGGTGGGATTAGTGGGGTTTCTGCCCTTTGGGTCACCTTGGAGTGAGCTTAGTGGGGTCTCTGACCCTTGAGTGACCCTAGGGTGGGTTTAGCAGGGTCTCTGCCCCTGGGATCACCCCAAGGTGGGCTCAATGGGGTCTCTGCCTCTGAGGTCACCTTGGAGTGAGCTCAGTGGGGTCTGTGCCCCTTGGATCACGCTGGGGTGGACTTAGTGGGGTCTCTGCCCCTGGGATCACCCTGGGGTGGGTTTAGCAGGGTTTCTGCCCCTGGGATCACCCCAAGGTGGGCTCAGCGGGGTCTCTGCCCCTCGGGCCACCCCAGTGCGTGTGCTCAGCCCCAGCACCCCCCACTCTGTACCCAAACTGCCGTTGCACACAGCGTCTGTCACCCACATCCTCCAGCAGCCACCACCACAAGGCAGGAAGCTGCTTCTCTCTTGCAAGCAGCCCTGGGTTAACCCTTTGTGCTGCCTTTTCCTGTAACCTCCCCTCCCCAAGGGCAGCTCTGTGTTACCTCACTTGCCCTTGGGCTCCTGCACATCAGGACTCTGAGTGGCTTCCATGGAAGCAGAGTGGAAAGAGAGGGGGAAATCAGTGCTGAGCCCCAACCTGAGTCCTTGCTGCAGAGAAATGGGTTAAAGTCCTTCTATAAAGGGGTGGATGGAGGCAGCCTGTCCCCAAAACATCCGTTAAGGCTGCTCTGAAAACATCCCCAGCCGTGTGGAACACCCAGCAGTCAACACCAGCTCCTTCTGCTTTTCTGCTTCACACCAACTTCAAAGCAGAGCTTCCCCTGCTGCTGCAGCTCCACCTCTGCTGCAGGCTGTGCCCTGCACATCCTGTGCCCTTCACGTTTTGCTTCCCCCACCCTGAACAACCATCCCTGTCCTCTTCCTGCCAGCTGGGGAACTTCCAGCTGGCCCCATCCCAGCCAGGGGTTTTCCAGGGAAAAAAGGGAATTCCTGCGCCTCAACCCAGCAGGGGTGGATCCAACACCGCTTTTGGCTTGAGCTTCACAAGTGCTCCGTGGCCAGGGCTCTCGAGGCTCCACTGACACCCTCCAGGAGATGGATAAATAAATAAATATCACCTCTGGGTAGAGGTTTGCAGCACTGCAGGTCACAGACTCATGGAATTCTGAGATGGATGTTAAAAGTGCTCTGAACTCTCTTCAAGCCGGCCTTGAGCACTTCCAGGGATGTTTCCTCACTGTAGAAATGCCCCAGGTTGTGCCAGCTCAGAGCCTGGCACAGGTCCAGATGTTATGGAGGTGGGAACTGCTCCCAGGACCAGGATCATCTCATTTTTTCCTTTCCTTTCCTTTCCTTTCCTTTCCTTTCCTTTCCTTTCCTTTCCTTTCCTTTCCTTTCCTTTCCTTTCCTTTCCTTTCCTTTCCTTTCCTTTCCTTTCCTTTCCTTTCCTTTCCTTTCCTTTCCTTTCCTTTCCTTTCCTTTCCTTTCCTTTCCATTTCCTTTCCATTTCCTTTCCGTTTCATTTAATTTCATTTCTCTTCTCTCTCCTCGTTCTTCTCCTTCTTCTCTTCTTCTTCTTCTCATTCTCCTTCTTCTCCTTCCTCCGAGTCCTACTTCTCCTTCTCCTTCTCCTCCTCCTCCTCCTTCTTCTCTTGTCCTTCTCCTCCTTCTTCTCCTCCTCTTGTCCTTCTCCTTCTTCTCCTCCTTCTCCTTTTCTCTCCTCTTTTTCTCTCCTCTCCTCTTTTTCTCTCCCCTCCCCTGCAGCTGCCGGAGCCCCTGATGCCCTTCAGGCTGTACAACGAGCTGATGGGGCTGGCCAAGGAGAGCCTGCAGGGCACTGAGGCCAAGGGCCATGCTGGGAAGGGCGGCCCCGAGCTGGTGGACAGAGGAGCCGACACCGACCCGGTGGTGCTGGGCCTGGTGCTGAAGCTCAGGGAGCTGCTCCAGGAGCTGCCCCGTGAGAACATGGCCACGCTCCAGTTCCTCCTGCAGCACCTGAGGAGGTGAGAGGGGCATGGCCAGAGCCTGGGTGGCTGCTGGGCACCTTCCCTGTGTCCCCTGGGGTGGGGAGGGGTGGGCAGCCTCTGGAGCCAGGAGGAAGGTGCATGGCTGCAGCTCCCTGGCATCTCCCCCAGCCCTGCCCATCCTCACCTCTCCCTCCTTGCTCTCACAAGCTGTTCCTCCCACCCAGGATCATGGAAGTGGAACAGGACAACAAGATGACCTCAGGCAACCTGGGCATCGTCTTTGGGCCGACGCTGATGCGCCCCAGGCCCACGGATGCCACCATTTCCCTGTCCTCACTGGTGGATTATCCCCACCAAGCTCGGATCATTGAGGCACTCATCATCTTCTACCCCACCATCTTCGAGCACAAGGACTTGGCACCCAGCAGACGTGGCTCAGGTGCCACAGAGGAGGTGACCAGTGGTGCTGAGCAGGTAGGAACCCCCAGGGAGGGGGAATGCTCAGGGGATGCTCCATGAACCTTCACTGAGTCAGCTCCCAGGGAGTGAGAAATCTCCTCCATGCCCTCATCACCTTCTCTTCTCTTCTCTTCTCTTCTCTTCTCTTCTCTTCTCTTCTCTTCTCTTCTCTTCTCTTCTCTTCTCTTCTCTTCTCTTCTCTTCTCTTCTCTTCTCTTCTCTTCCTTCCCTTCCCTTCCCTTCCCTTCCCTTCCCTTCCCTTCCCTTCCCTTCCCCTCCTTTCTCCTCTCTCTTCTCTTCTTCTTCTTCTTCTTCTTCTTCGTCTTCGTCTTGTTCTTCTTCTTCTTCATCTTCGTCGTCTTCTTCGTCTTCTTCCCTGGACGTTCCAAGATGAACCTTCACTGACTCAGCTCCCAGGGAGTGAGAAATCTGCTCCCTGCCCTCACCACCGTCCCTGTTCCCCCCCAGGCCCCTGCAGGCTCCCAGCCCGTGGCTCCTCTTGCCACCAGCCCCTACCTGGAGCGGCCTTCGGACAAAGGGAATTTGGCTTTCAGCGCTGACTCCCTTGCAGGTCAGTGAGAGCCCCTGGGGGCACACAGGTCCCTTGGGAGGCACGGGGGGCACACAGACCCACCCCCTGCCACCCCAGGGACCCCTGCTGATGCCACCGTGCTGGGCTGGAGGGTGGCACAGAGCTCCTCTGTCCCACAGAGTCCGGTGACCGCTCCGTGGACTCTGATTCAGAGCTGGAGGACGGCGGGGAGCCACGGACACACCTGACCAAGCAGGGCAGTGAGACCAGCACAGAAGAGGTTAATTTCTGTGACGAGGAGGGGCTGCGGAGCAGGAGCTGCAGCGTGGGCCAGTCCGATGATGCAGAGGGCTCTGCTCCCGAGGAGCAAAGCAATCTGGAGGAACAGGCTGAGAGCAGGGATGGCACCACCCAGCCTGGCACCTCTGCCACCCCCAGGGATGGCACCAACTAGCCCGGCGCCTCTCGGGGCCACAGCAGCCACGAGCTGCAGCCCCGGCTCATCTAAGGTACCCCAGACACTGGGATGGACAAAGGAGCAAATCCCCATGGCTGCCCAGATGCTGGAAACTGGAATGTGGAGGGGTGGGAAGGACATGGGGCAGCCCAGGGGGGTTTGGTGTGTCAGCTGCAGGTGAGTCCTGGCTGATTCCTGGCTGGAGCTTGCACACAAAACCCCTGAGCCCCTCAGTGCCCAGCTGGAGAACAGGGTCACAGCCAGGGCCATGAAGGATTTTTGCCTGGGAGGGAGCTGAGTTTGGGCAAACCCTTGTTGAGGATTGGGAAGGAACCCAGGGCTGTGCCTGTGGCAGGTGTTTTATTGTTGTGCTCCCAAATCCCTGAATGCCACACCTGTGCTGTGAGATCGAGGTTGAAGGAGTCAAAGGACCTGCTCATCCCTGCTGGCTGAGGCTGGAAGGGAGCCAAGGCTTCCTTGGAGTGACATGGGAACAACAATCACTCGGGATGGGCAGGATGACACCACAGGAGCAGATGGAACTGAAGGCACCTCACAGGACAGGGACACAGCTGGAGCAGCGCTGGGATTGGGGTGAAGCCCCTGCACCATCTCACCCTGAGCCAGGCTTGGCTTTGGGGCTGTGCCAGGATCTCAGGGATGTCCCTGACACCTGATTTAAGCAGGGTTCAGGATGGATTTCCTGCCCCAAACCCTCAGCACTGTGGCCCAGCTGATTGCATCTTCATCGCTGTTTGGATTGCCAGGCATTTGGATTGGTGGGCATTTGGATTGGTGGGCATTTCCCTCCTTGGCAGGAGACATGCAAGGAGCAGCCTGAGGGCAGATTTGCCAGGCTGCAATGTCCTGAGCCCTGCTGAGCTCTCATGGTTTGGTTGTACAATCATTTCATCTCCACAAAGCTGCACTGCAAGTCCAGGACAATCTCCCTCTGCTCTTGCAACTCTTCCCATGAGGAAGTGCCTCTTCCTCCTCCTCCTCAGGGCCACCACGGCCTGGATCCAGCACAGCCCCAGCCAGTATAATCTTGAGCTTCCTTTCTTTTTCTGTAAAGACATTAATCAACCCTTCAATGTGACTCCACTACCTCTGCTGGCTAAGGCACTAAACCAAAGTGGTTTCAGTGTTTTTTTAAAGCTATGAGAATTTTCCTGCACTGAGGCACAGAGAAATAAGTCGAGTTTTAGCTTGGAATGAGCTGAGAGCCTTTTCCTTCGTTCTCCTGCTTGTGGGAGACAGAGCAGGTGGTGTTGGGAGGGTCTCAGATACCTTGGTACTGCAGAATCAGGCAATGGACAGGAGTTTTGAGCCCTCTGAAGTCAATGGAGAGCCCATCTCAGCAAAGGTACAGAAACCCAGGTTAACTCACAGGATTGGAACTGAGCCAGGGAAGAGCTGGACACGTGCAGGATTCGTTGTGCCCTCCAGCTCTTCCACAGATTAGGATTTTTCAGGGGAACAGTTGGATTTTTCCAGGGCAGCAGGAGGATGTGGGAATGCTGCTGCCACGGCGGTACCGCGTGCGTGTGAGGGTGGGTGAGGATGATGAGGGTGAGTGTGAGTGAGAGAAGGAGCTAAAGCTGCACTTGAGCTTCCCACAACAGCAGCTCTCTCCAGGTTGTGTGGATTCTGTGTTTGTCCTGATGCTGCCTTGCTGTGTTCATATTGACAAGCTTCCCAAAAAAACCAATAAAACCAGTGTGTTCTGACCCGTGTTTGTCCTGGGCAGCAGGGTTTTCTAGGCCAAATCCAAGTGTTTGTGGCACAAAAAATGAAGTTTAAAGCCCCCCAGAGTGCTGGGATGGATTGAAATGAGTGCAGCTGGGGGTGATGAGCAATTCTCCATTGCAGTGTCTGAACAGCAGAGTTCCAAACCAGATCAGGGAAGGAAGGAGTTAAATCTGAACTTCCAAACTGCCCAGAGCAGCCAGTGAAGGCTCTGCAGGGCTCAGCAGGAAGAGATTCCAAACAGAATGAAAATTATGGGAACTTGCAGAGTATTGAAGCTTTGCCACAGGGAGAGGCTCAGCAACACTGCAGCACTGAGGGTGTACAAAGCTTTATTTCAAACAAGAGCCCAGAAAACAGGGAAGCAAAAGGCTTTCCCCACTTGTTTTCCCCCATGGCTGAGTCCTGGGTGGGACTGAGGGGTCACCACAAAGTCCAAGCTGGAAGACAAGGGATGAGGCCCAGGGATGGGGCTGCAGAGAGGCAATGTGGGAATTTCCTTGGATTTCCTTGGCCATCTCTGAAGTGCAGGAATCTCCAAGAGCCCGTGAAATGCTGGTGGGAGCCACACAGCTCCTCACACCTGGAAGAGAAGGAGGGATGGGAATCATCTCCTGCTCCAGGTCCCTCTGAACACCCCAAATCTGCACAGCCTGAGCAGAGGCACAGGTGCCAGGGGAGCCTCACCCTGCTCTCCCCATCAGCTCCCTCCATGAGCCATTTAAAGCTCTGAGATGTTTCCCTGGAGGCAGCTGCTTCACACTGAGCTTGGAACATCTCCTGGCACTGCCCAGAGCCCCCCCCAAACAGGGGGTCCCCTCATCCTTACCCACTGTGTCACTGCACCAGTCTGTAGGTGATGTACCTGCCCGCTGTCTCGCTGGGCCTGATGATCTTCACCACCTGCAAGGCAGACACAGAGCTCAGGAACAGGAGGAGGAGGAGGAGGAGGAGACACTTTTTCTGCTTCAAAATGCCCTCAAGGATCATCCCCTCCCTGCCCTAGCCTGCTCCCCTCACCTGGCCACGCTTTATCCCGAAGTAGCGGGCCACAGGGTCCCCAGCCTGGATCCTGGGGAGCTGGTTCTCCCTCAGCTTGCTGTGCTGGGAGTCAAGGAGAAGCTCTGACACACCAGGGGCTGCTGGCAGCTCACCAAACAGAAATAAATCATGGCAGGAGGAGGGGTTTTCAGCCCAACTCCATCTCACCTGAGCAGGATGGAGGGACACACAAAGGGACACTCAAAGGATACTATCGGGCCAGCAGCTCTGTCACCTCCTCCTTTGTCATAACCACGTGCTCTGGCACCAGCTGCAAACACAAGACAGGCTGAGATGAGGCAGCAGCTGGAGACAACGTGTTTGGGAGGGGAAAAGGAAAACTGTGTCCCTCAGCCCAGCCAGAGAGCAGGAGGAGGACTCTGGGAGCAGCAGGAATGCAGCCAGCATGAGGGAGGGACCATCCTAGGTTGTGGTGTTGTGAGGGTCCTCAGGCTGATTTATTATTATACTATATTAATTATATATATAATATTAAATTAATTATATATTAAATTATATTAATTATATATATTATATTTACTGCATATTACATTATATATTTTAATATTAATTATACATTATGCATTATATTAATTATATGTTACATAATATATCACACTGTATTAACTATGTTATATTATATATATTATATATTACATATAATATATTACATTAAAGATATTATATTGTGATATATTATATTACGATATATTATATTACGATATATTATATTATGATATATTATATTATATTATGATATATTATATTATATTACATTACATTACATTACATTATATTATAAAACTATACTAAAGAAAGAGAAAGGAGACATCAGAAGGCTGGACAAGAATGATCATAAAAACCCATGACAGACTCAGAGTGTCCAACACAGCTGGCTTTGATTGGTAATTGATTAGAAACAATTCACGTGGAACCAATCAAAGGTGCACCTGTTGGTAAGCAACCTCCAAATAATCAGATAATTATTGTTTACATTTATTTTCTGAGGCATCTCAGCTTCTCAGGAGAAAAATCCTGGCAAAGGGATTTTTCCTAAAATATCATGGTGACAATCCCACCCCCTGCTCACCTCATGCTCCGTGATGTTGATGAGAAGCTCCTGCTGCAGGAACTGCTCCAGGATGTATTTGGGAGCCATGTCAACCAGGGACTGGAAGGGAAAAGTCCATCAGAGGTGGCTGGGGCAGCCCTGGCAGGGCTCAGAGCTGCACCTGGGCTCACACAGACACAGGCAGGCTGGGAATGAGCCCATGGATCTCCTGGAATAGGGAAATATCTCTTTTTCCCTCCCTCTTCCTGACTGTTTGTAGGTCCTCAGCTGTGCCACTGCCACCAGGAGCTGCTGCTCTGCTTGAACACATTTGGGTGCTAAATAAGAGCCTGTGCTAAGGCACAACAGGCTCTAGCAAAATCTTTTCTCTGGAGAGAAACTCATGGCTTTTATTTACCCAGAAACAGACCAGGAAAACTTCCACAGCCCCCGAGGGGGACACAGACCTGCTTGGCCGAGGGGGTCATTCCCTGCTGCACCACGATCAGCGCCCGGGTGATGTTCTCCTCCTGCATGCGCTGGCAGTACATCTTGATGGTCTTGATGCCCACCTTGGGCTCCTCTGAGGGAAGAGCCACACCTGGGGTCACCGAGAGCCCTCAGAACTCCCCTCCCCGGGGGCTCAGCTCCGAACCTGCCCTGAGGGCACAGGGGGACCCCGGCTCACCGAGAGCCTCCCCACGCTCCGAGCCCCAGACCCCGCGGACCGGCGCTGCTCACCGGGGAAGAACACGAACATCTGGTCCGTGGGATCGTCGTTGTGAGCCACCAGCACGGTCAGGTCGGTGCGACGGGGGCGGCCCTCGCTGGGTTTGTCCCCGAATTGCGCCTTGAACTCCTCCAGCGTCTGATCCAGCTCGTCCTGGGTCACCAGGTACCCGCGGTCGTGGCATAGCTACGGGGACAGCACCAGGCTCAGGAATCGGCACGCCGACTGGCCTCCACGTCCCCTCACCTCCACCCTGCGGCACTCCCCACACGGCAGGCTCAGCCCTCCCGGTGCCCCGGACCTGCATGATGGTCTTGCGGATCTTCCATAGCCGGTACGTCTCCTCCTCGTCGTCCATCTTGGCCGCTCAGGGCTGCCCACGCTGCCGCCTGCCCTGCACACGTGCACGGGGGACCTCAGCCGCGGCGCCTCCTGGGAGGTGTAGTCCGCCGCTAGCTGCTCCCCGCCGCTGGCTCCAGAGGGAACGGGCATCTCTCTGCTGCTGTCGGGATGAGGCTCTGGGTGGCTGTGGCGCTGTTCGGAACCCGCGGCCGGTCAGGAGGGAATCGCCGCCCAGGAGCCGCGGCTCAGCAGCACCTGTCTCCAACCCCGCCCTTTGCTCTGCCCTTGCCCTCCGCCCTCGTGGTCTCTCCCGATAAACACCCCTGCGGCCACCCCGCCTATCCTGCCCTTCTATTGGTCAAGTTTCCATCCATCATCCCGCCGGGGCCGCCTCTCTGCGCGCTGATTGGCTGATCGGCCAGAAAGGGCGGGGTTTGTGCGGGATGGGCTGGGGCGGCGCGGTGCGGGGCGCGCTGTGGTGCGCGCGGGCGGTGGCGCGGGCAGCGCTCCTGGGACCAGGGCTGATCGCGGCGCGGAGCATGGTGAGCGCGGGGCTGCCCCGGGAGCTCGGCTCGGCCCGGCCCGCTCTGCTCTGGGACCGCTCTGGGCCTGGGGATGGGCCCGGGTCTTTCTGCGGGGTGCCCTGGGTGGGCGGCGGCGGCTCAGGCCTGGCCTGGCGGGGGCTCGGGCCTGGACGGGCCGCGGGGAGGCTCCGCAGGGTCCCTGAGGGGAGCGGAGCGGAGGTGGCGGGGCCGGCGCCGCAGTGATGCTCTCGCCCCGCAGTGTGCCCACGCGGACGACTGGCGCTCGGCCAAGGCCATCTACGACTTCGTCGCCCTCGACATCGATGGCAACGACGTGTCCCTGGAAAAGTACCGGTAGGACGGAGGGGTCGGGAATGCAGCGCAGGGCGAGGTTGAGCCACAGCGGCTCTTGCGTAACCCTCACGCCTCGGCCTGGCGGGTGAGGGACCTCTGGCCGTGCCCTGCGGGGAAGGGCAGCTCATCCACCCCCTCTGCAGGGGCGACGTCTGTATCATCACCAACGTGGCCTCCAAGTGAGGGAAAACGGCGGTAAACTACACTCAGCTTGTCGATTTGCACGCCCGATACGCTGAGAGGGGTTTACGGATCCTGGGATTTCCCTGCAACCAGTTTGGGAAGCAGGTACGTGGGGTTGAGGGTCTCGGGTTCCCCAGGAGTGTTGGGATGGACCGAGGAACCCTCACGGTGCTGGTGTGGCCCCTCAGGAGCCCGGGACCAACGCTCAGATCAAGGCATTTGCTGAGGGCTACGGGGTGAAGTTTGACATGTTCAGCAAGATCGATGTCAACGGGGACGATGCTCACCCGCTCTGGAAGTGGCTGAAGGAGCAGCCCAAAGGGAGAGGCACTCTGGGCAAGTGAGTGTGGAAGGGAGAGCCCTGGGGAGCCACAGCCCTGCAGCCAGCAGGGAGGGCTTGGCTCAGGGAGGGTGAGGAAGGGCTTTTCTGCCCAAAACTCACTCCTGTTTTTTCTCTCCTAGTGCAATAAAATGGAACTTCACCAAGGTAGGACACTGCAGTGGTTATGGTTGCCTCCTCTGGGGATCTGAGGGGGGTTGCTGGTGTAGGAGGGAGCCTCACACTGGGCTCTGCTCAGGTGTCAGGGCAGGAGCATCCCAGGGGGTTTCTGTGTCCAGAGACCCTTGGGAACCCCTGCCCTGCCCAGAGCACAGCTGAGGGGGAAGTGAGCCTGTGGGGGCTCTCACTCTGCACTCTGCACTCACTCACCAGGGGTTGCTTCATTCCCACAGTTCCTCATTAACCGGGAAGGTCAAGTGGTGAAGAGATACAGCCCGATGGAAGATCCCATTGTAAGTGCTGCTGCTGGGCAGGAGGGGAAAGCCAGGGATGTTCTCAGGGTACAACACTCCCTTCTTCCCCACAGGTGATCGAGAAGGACCTGCCTGCCTACCTGTAGCTCTGCTCTGCTGTCCCCCTGCCCGTGCCAGCCCTGCTGCCCACGGAGCCTCCTCCAGCCCCATGAAGGGCTGCCTCCAACCCAGCTGCTGGTGGGGCAGCCCTGACCCACGGCGTGCACCTGCTGGACAGAGGCTCCAGGGGCCGTGGCTGCTGCGGGCAGGAGCAGCCAGAGCCCCCTCACACTAACGAGTCCCCCTGCAATAAAGGCGTTAGGAATGAGCTGCTGTGTTGGCTGTGGGATGGAGCAGGGATGGGGCTGGGGCTGCTGCGCCACTCTGCTGACAGCTTGGAGTTTGCTGGCAAGCCAAGACCTTACACAACTCCTAAGCCAAGCTGGGATAATCCTCAGCGTTGAGGAGGAAGTGCAAATCCGGCATGATGTGTGCTCCTGAGGGGCTCCCTGGGCAAAGGCAGAGCTGGGGAAGGTTTGTGTCCTCTGGGATCCCTCCTGTCCCCTCTGAGATCCCTCCTGTCCCCAGGAATCCTGGCAGGGCAGGGCAGCAGAGGGGATGGGTCCAGCAATGGTACAAGCCCTGGCCAGCAGAAATTCCTGCAAAACAAAAGCCAGGCATGTTGGGACACAGCAAAACATCCCCTGCAGCCAGGGATGTGTCTGACCACAGCGAGCAGGATCATCCTCCTCCTCCTCCTCCTCGGGGCAGCGTCTTGGTGCTTGTGAAGCCACAGCCGTGCCCAGCCAAGCCCATGGGGCTGGTGTCCCATCCTGGGCAGGGACAGCTCAGGTTCTGCCGTGCAGGAATGCTGCTGCACCTCCTGCCAGGGCCTGGGGAGTGCTGGCTCTCCCTGTCACATCCACAGCCCCCTTAGGGAGGTTGTCCCCAGGAAAAATCCCCGGGTCTCCCAAAGTCTGACAACCCCGCAGAGCCTCCAGCACATTAAGGATGCTGGGAGGATCCTGCTCACATTTAGGGATCACTCACTGGGGTCACCCCATCCCTTCTTCCATCCAGCAGTGCCTGGCTGTGACATCCCACAGCTGGGGGAACACTGGAACAGAGGCTCCTTTATCTGTGTTTTTCCAGCCAAGCCAGGAGGGAGCTGCCTCATCCAAGGCTGGATCCAGCCAGGATCCTCCTCTCCTTCTCCCAAGGACAGACTTGGGACAACAGCCCTCAATGTCACTGATTTGGTGACACAGGACATACAAAGTCCAGCTGCCAGCCTTGGATTCCTGATCCAAGTCCCTGCTGGGCTCTTGGGGAAGCTGGATAGACCAAGAGATAGAGACAGAGCTGGGAGTTACAGAAATCTCACATGTGGCTTCTGTTCCGTTTTTACTGAGCAGAATGAAAAATTATCCGAGGCAAGTAGAAAATTCAGGAATTATTAGTCCAAGGCACATAGTCTAAAAAATCTCTTTACATATATACAACTTAATTATAAATATACATAGAAACAAGGGCAAACAACAAGCAGATTAAAAAGTGCCAACACAAGGATGTCAGGGAAGAAAACAGGGACTCATTAAAAATACAATCAGTAGGACAACTGCAGAATAATTTAGTTAAAAGGTAACATTACATATTATTAACCCTGACAAAACATGGGATTGGGGCAGGAAAGGGATTCCTTGAAGGTGGCCTCTGTCTTTCCAGAGACCAGGGAGGGAAGATTGCATATATTTTAAAGTTAAGGTCAAAGCCACCAGGTAAGGCTCCGGTGACAGCAGAGGGTGCCCAGCAGGGAATTCCCCCTCGCTATTCCTGAGTTTAAACCTCTTTGAGCTGGGTTTTCCCGGCGTCCTTTTCCCTCATTGTTGGGAATTCAGCCCCAAGCGAGCAGTGCTTTAAATAGGGGAGGGTGTGGAGAGGGGCAGCCTGGCTCTGCCCGGCCTGGGGAAGGCTGCAGGGGTGGAGAGAAGCAGAGCTGGGGAGAGCAGCAGGGCTTTGCGGGGCACAGGGGGCTCCCCCATCTTTGGTGATCACGTTGAGGTAAGGAAGGAGGTGAAACGTGGCCCCGACTGCAGGGATTGAGCCTGGGCTGGTGCTAAGCTGGGGAGGGGGGTAAGGACAGCCCCCCCAAAACGAAATTCAGGGACCAGAGTAGCCTCAAACTGAGCCCACTTGTGTGGCAGCAGGGCAGGTCGGTGTCAGGAGTCAGCTCACAACACCTGGACACAGACCCAGAGCAATTCCCAGCACCAAACGGGCACTGGGCCAGTCCCTGAGGCTGGGGGGACATGGGGGTGACACCACCAGGCACTGTGAAGCTCCAGCCCCCTCAAAACTGCCCTGTTAGGGCACAGAGTACCCCCTTCCCCAAGGGCTCTCTGAGGAAGGGCCCAGGTTCTTGCCTGAAATCATCCCGGTGCCACTTTTGGGAAAGGCTTTGATGCCCTCGGTGCTGGGGTGGAGGCAGCAGGGGGTGGGGCAGTGCTTTGCAAAGCAGCCTTTGTTCTTTGGTATCTGAGAGGGAGATTGCAGCAGGAGCAGCCAAACTGCAAATCCCGGGTGGTGACAGTGACACTGCACACCCTCAACAGTGACAGTGACACTGCACACCCTCAGCAGTGACTCTGCATGTCCTGGGCAGTGACAGTGACTCTGCACACCCTGAACAGTGACAGTGACACTGCACATCCTGGGCAATGACATTAACACTGCATTTTTTAGGAAGTGACAGTGACACTGCACATCCTGGCCAGTGCAAAGACACTACACACCCCAGCAGTGACAATGACACTGCCCTGACCCAGACCCCTGGCCCAGGGCAATGGCAGGACCAGCGAGATGTCCAGGTGAAGGGACAACATGTGACAGCAGGAAACTGGCCAAAGCACATCTGGTCACGGCGACCTGGTGAGGTTAAAGTGCAGGACAAAGGGACATGTGTCCCTTCTGCTCTGGAGAATCCTGCTGATCCTGGCGTGGCTGAGCTCTGCCAGACTCAAGCTCTGTCTGTGGGGTGCAGCCAGCTCTGGCAGCTCAAGGTCCCTTCCTGGCAAGGGCAGCACAAACAGTTTTGGATCTCTCACTGCACCTGCACAGCCCTGCCAGAGAACACCTGAGCTCAGCATCTCCCAGCTCCTCTGGGACAACATTCCCTTCCCCTTCATCCCAGCCTGCCAGCACAGCCCCAGGGTGTGCAGCAGTGCTGGGGCAGCCCAAGCTGGGGGCTGAACTCTCATTCTTCCCTAAGTGACCAGCATGTGGTCATTCCAGAGCCTGGCCATGCCCCTCCTGGCCTGGAGGGCTGGGGAAGGCTCGGACGCTCAGTAGTCTGCAGGGGGTGGGCACAGGAGGGGTCTCCCTTCAATCCCACCTGAGCACTGACCTGTAAGCAGGACTCAACCCAGCAGAGCCCTTAGCCCAGCAGGACCTGCTCAGCTCTCCCTGGGCACGTTCCATACAAACCTGCACATGCCTGACTAGATATTAGATATAAATAAAATTCTCTTTAAGAAACTCCAGGCTCTTTCTTCCCTCAAAACCAGAGCAGAGTCAGTCCAAACCAGTAGAAAAGTCAGGGCTCTTCAGCTCTCACCTTTGCACCAGAGAACACAGATCCACAGCAGCATTCCCAGCTGGCACTCAGGAGTTTGAGAAAGGCCCAGAACTGAACTGGATCACGCTCTGGCGCTCCGGGGGGAGCAAGTTCTCCTGGGAGGGCCCGCTAAACGTCCTCAGCATGTCCTCCAGGATCTCTCTAAAATTGATATTCCCGTCTTGCTGGAGAAAATCCTCCTGTGGCTGCTGCAGGGGGGCTGGGGGAGGCAGGGCAGGGGGCTCGTGCAGTGAGGGGCCGGGGGCTGTGCTGCCCTCCAGGCCAGGAGCGTGGCCAAAGCCAAAGGACAACCTGTGCTGCCGCTGGGGGGGCTGCTGGGGCTGCAGGGGGGGCTCCGAGGAGAAGCAGAGCGCTCTGGTCTCTGGGTTCAACACCAAGTCAGGAATGCTGTTGCTGGGAGGGCTGTAGGTCAAGTCCAGGATCTCATCGTGGCACAGGGAGGGCAGGGGCAGCCCTGGCCCCGGCAGGATGTGCAGGGGCAGGGAGAAGGGGGAGCTCTGCTCCTGGGCCTGGAGCAGCCGGCTCTGCTTCCTCTTCACGTCCTCGTCCATCTGCTTCAGCTCCTCCCGCACCCTGTGCACGCAGCTCTCAGGGATCTTTATCCCTGGGGGAGGAACAGATATCAGTCCCCTGTGGCAGGACCTTTCACCCCCAACTTATCTCCCTGTGACACGTGGCTAAGTCACACTGGAATTGTCATGTGATTAATTATCTTAGCTGCAAACCTCCTTAGCCAGCAATGAGCATTCTGTCTTGGTGTGAGAAAGGAAACAGAACACAAGCATTTTTACAACTATAAGAGACCACTATGATTTTCATGAAAGCAGAAATCTCTAATACACTCTCTGCGTGTGTGGAGAGTTCTCAACAACCAAGACATGGGCATCAAGTTACTTCCCCTGGGGACTGAGAGAAATTAAGGACATTCTCTGCACACTGCTATAATTTGTTGCTCAGTGACACTGATTCCTAATTTATCCTATTTCTTTGCCAGCTGTAACATAGGTACCTTTATCTACTAGTGGTGTTTCTTTTGTTTAGAAAGAATTTCTAAACAAAAGAAATTTCTATTTTCTGTGTAGCAAGTGAATCTGCTTATGTCTGTTTTCCTTGGCCTATTCAAATAAATAATTCATGGCCTGATCAGTCATTGCAAGTGAGAGTGGATTTTGGGGTGCTGCCTACTGCCAGACACCTGTCAAAGGCAGGGATTTGTCTAAGCTTTCCCCTCTCCATCCATAACATCCTCACAGCCCTCTGGAAAGGGATGGGGCACTGTGGGGACAGTGGGGAGGAGGATGATGAGCCTGGCTCACCCCCTCTGCCCCAACACATCCAACTCCCCTCCTGGAAGGGAGGAATCGGTGCTACCACCCCATGTGCTGGACCACACCCCTTTTAAGAAGGAAATCACTTCACACACCGACTTGCTTCTTCTTTTCCTTGGTCTTGAGGCGCACGATCTGCAGGTAGCTGCTGCTGGTGATGTCTGCCATGACGCCGGCGATCCTGCTCCACACATGCAGCAGGGCCCCACACAGCATGTAATAGTGCCTCAGGCGCATGCCCTGGAAGCATTCCTTCCCCTCCTGGATCAGCTTGCAGCTCTTGTTCCTTCAGGGACCATGGGAGAAAACCACTGGGATTAGCAGAGGTTGCTGGAGCTGAGCGGGATTTGCGTCCCCACAGCCTCCCCCAGTGCCACGGTCAGGGAGCCCCAGGGTGCAGGAGGGAGGAATGGGTTTAAGCTCAAAGTGAGGAGATGTAAATTGGGTATTGGAAAGGAATTCCTCCCTGAAAAGTTGGTGAGGGCCTGGCAGAGAAGGTGTGGCTGCCCCATTCCCCGAGGAGCTCAAGGCATCCATCCAGGTTGGATGAAGCAACCTGGTGGAAGGTCTCACTATCCATCCCTGCCATGGAACTGGATGGGCTTCATTTAAGGTCCCTTGAACCCAAACCATCCTGAGATTCTGTGGCAGGCTGGGGCTGCAGCTGCCTTACCACACAGCGTGGTTACAGTTCTTCAAGGAGAAGTGGTAGCTGCTCTCCCAGTGCTCCTTGGCCTCCTCGGGCAGCACCTGCAGCAGAACACCCAGCATTAGGAATTCTCCACTGTCCAGGATGAAGAGATGTGAAATCCAGGGCTGGGAGTCAGGACATCATCCCTGCCCATCCACAGCAGAACCACGAGGAGCTGTGACAGGGTTACAATGAATGCCCTTCCAACACTGGGGGCTGCAGGTTCCACCTACCCGTCGGTATCTCTTCTGCAGACTGTCCATGCTCTCAAGCTGGCTTTGCTTCCCAATGTTTGGCTTGTAGAGGATGAAGTTCTTCCCACGGCACTGCTCTGCCAGCAGACAGGTGTATTTGTTGCCTCGCACCTGTGGGGTACAGCTGATGGTCACAGCCTGGTCCCTCTTCCCCACATTTCTCTAAACCAACCCCTTCCGGCCAGGATGGAGGTCCTTGGAGGCATTTCCCAGCCCTCAGGAAGAGTGATCTCGTACCACCATGGCAGATTTCCTGCTGGAATCACCCCTGAGCTGAGGTGCCACCCTGGCAGAGCCCAGGACATACCTTGTAGGAGAGGTAGAACCCATCATAGGTTCCTGTCAGTTTGAGCGACTTCTCATAGGCTTCCTCCCACTTTAAGCCTCTGTCAACGCTGATCTGAACAGGGACACACAGAGGGATTTGTGACTCCAGGGGCAGGACAAGTGCCTCGGTGTCTGCCTCACAGATCTCCCCTCAGCACAGCCTAGAACCAGGCACAGACCTGGTTCTACCTTGTAGAACACAACCTGGTGCCCACCTTGTAGAACACAACCTGCCCATCCTGTGGGTGCCCCGGGGTCAGGAAAACCTCCTTGCTCTCCTCGTAGATCTCATCCACTCCTGGAGCTAAATCTGTGCAAGGAGAAAAGGCTGTTGTAAAGAACATCCTCCCAAAAGCACCTCCTTGGGTCTCAGATCTGTGCTGGCCAAGGACACTGCACAGGGAGGAACTGGAACCCCAGAGCTGTGACCACCCCTCCTTCTCCATACCAAGGATGCCCATGTCATATTTGCCCTCCTTCTTGTCCTTCTCAATCAGGTAGTCAAAGGTGTCAGAAAAATACTGGAAGAGCATGTTCTGCTTGTCCACCTCCAGGCCCAGGATGCGGTTCAGGAATTTGGTGATGGAGCAGTCTGCAAGAGCACAGTGGGTCAGGTGAGATGTGGTGCAGCTGGACATGGAACCCACCAGCCCCTTCCCCAAGAGCCCCCCATGTTCCTTCTGACAGGAGCCCAGTCCAAGGACTGTGAGGAAGCTGGGGGGCCATGGGATCTGCAGGGCCATCAGCACAGAACCTTCCCCACAAAGCAAACATTTTGGTGCCCAGCAAACCCCACAAGGTCAGACAAGCCATGACACTCCCATCTCTTCCATGTGCCCCCTGCCCTGGGCAGGAGCAGCTCCACACCTACCCTTCTCCACAGAGACAGTGCCATACTTCATCTGGCTGCAGCAGACGCCCACGGAGATGAGCCCTTGCTTCATTTCTGCAATGGCAGAAGACATCTTTTGTATTTTGGGGTTAAGCCTCCCACCAGCATTCCTGCAGGACTGTTTCCTCTTCAGGAACTCAGCCACTCCCCATGTCTTGCAGGTGACATAAGCCAGAGCACTTTCCCCTCTGTTTTTTCCCTCTGACCTCCTGCTCGGTTCTTCCAGCATCCTAAAGCCCATGCAGCAGAAACCCTGGAGCTGGAAATGTTCTTACCACGGAAAAAGGCATCCTCCCCTCTCTCGTAGCTCCTGGGCACAGGAACTCTGCTCTCAGAGTGGTTGAGGATCGTGGACAGGACCTTGTCCAGGGCTTTGGCCCCGTACTGCAGGAGGAGAGCAGAGTCACACACGGGAGGAACGGACATGGCAGCTGGGCTGGGGCTGAGGGGACACTGCTCTGAGTGTCACTGCTGAGGGGACACACACTGCTGAGGGGACACACACACACTGCTGAGGGTGACATTGCTGATAGGACACACACCGCTGAGGGTGCCAAACATTGCTGAGGGTGACACTGCTGAGGGTGACACTGGTCTGAGTGTCACTGCTGAGGGTCACACACTGCTGAAGGGACACACTGCTGAGGGTGTCACACTGCTGAGGGTGTCACACTGCTGAGGGTGTCACACTGCTGAGGGTGACACACATCACAGAGAACACTGTGGCCCCAGGAATGCCACAGAAGCTGTGTGTGTGCCTCCCATGTCCCCAGGCCCTTCCCTGGGGACAGAGGACTGGGTGCCCTTCCCAGCTCCTGGTGGAAGAATCCTCAGTGTGACCATGACTCTGAGCTCACAGGAGCTCGGTGTTAGGCTGGGCCCTGCCTGCAGACATTAGCAATGATCCTCCTGCCTCTGGCTCCCTCTCCCAGCACTTCCAACCCCCTCCCAGCCACGCTGCCCCAGCCCAGCCCTGTCACCTTGTTCTCGAAGTTGTACTTGCTGAGGTCTCGGGACTCGGTGGCCCGTCGGTCCCCGTGAGTTAAGGCACCCTGGGAAGGCAGATGGAGCAAAAGGTTTTTATTCTGAGCTGTTAGAAAACACCAGGGAAGGATGGCTAAAGGCATGTCTGCAAATGTGCCATGGGGAGGCAGTGTTCCTCCAGAATACTGAGACTTTACCAAAGGATTTGGGGATTTATCAGACGTGAAGAAAATGAAACAGAGGCAAACTAATTATTCCATTAATTATTTCATAAGCTTTTTGGGAATAATATGGGTGTATACTCCAGTAATAGTGGGGAAATTGCAGCATCTGGAAGCAGGTGCTTGCTGCCCTGAAATTCCTCCCAAAGCCTCAGTTACACATTCTCCTCACTTCCTTTTCCAAATCCCAGGATGCCAAAAGCCATTCTATGACTGCAATGCCTCAGCCAGGGGTGACACAATCCCCCCCGGCCATGTTGGTGGGAGCTCTGACCCAGAATCTCCTCAGAGGGAATCAGAAGCGTGTTGGGATCACAGCTGTGGGCACTCACCAGGCTCTCCAGGCGTTTTGCCACGATGGATGCAAACCTCCTCTCCCCTGCCAGCTCTGAGATGAGGAACACGTACTCGGGAGCAGAGACCTGGTTGGATCGGTGAGTTCGGCCTGCATGGGAACAGGGATGGAACAGGAGCTTGGGATGGCCTGTCTGCAATGGGAATGTAACCAGAAAAGCCACATAATGCCCACATTTCTCACCCTGGGGAGTCCATCCTCTGCCCCAGAGCTCAGGGCTATAATCCCACAGCACCAGTGACTGTGCCTCTGTTCTCCACCTGACAGAGACATCCCCTAAATCCACCTTGGGTTGCCACCACACCTGACCCTCCCAGGGCCCACACCCAGGGCAGGTGACAGTGCCCAGGGACACCCAGCCCTCACCAAACTGCTGGATGGCCCTGTCTGCACTCCAGGGCAGCTCCAGGGTCATGTGCACCCGGCGCTTTTGGTTCTTCACCCGTCTGTCTGCTTGGAGGGAGATCCCTGAGCTGGAGGCCTCTGAGATTATCGCCACGAGCTACAGAGAGATGAGTGAGAACAGAGTCAGGCTCCTGAAAACACGTTAAACAGCTTCAAGAAACAGCCCCAGGTACTACAGCAACCGCAGCCCTCAAAGGGACCTGGGAGGGTTTGTAAAACCCACAGAGAGCTGCTGGCAGGGCACAGGGAGGCACAGACACCCTCCCTGCCCTCCCCCTATCAGTCCTGTGCAGGTTTTGAGAGCCCAGCTCACCTTTTCCCCCTGCATGAAGCGTTCCTTCTCCTTCAGGTTGACGTGGTCTATGGAGAGCCCCTGCTCGGCGCGCGACTCGAACACGACGGAGCCGTCGGGCCTGCGAACCACCCGTCCCTTCCTGCCCGTCATCTGCACACAGGACAGGGGCTGCTGCAGCCTGGGGAGCCACACAGCCCTGCAAGGCCAGCCAGGCAATTCCCAACAGGGAGAGGAAACCCTCTGCCAGCAAGAAATTTCTGTTTTTTTAATGGAAGAAATTTTTCTCGATGCCCAGAGAAGCTGTGGCTGCCCTATCCGTGGAAGTGTCCAAGGCTAGGCTGGATGGAGCTTGGAGCAATCTGGGATAGTGAAAAGTGTCCTGCCCAGGGCAGAGGGGTGGAATGAGATGATCTTTAAGGTCCCGTCCCACCCAAACCATTCCATGATTCTCTGAGTCTTTGCTGGCCCCTCTCCCTGTCACCCAGTGCCACCAAAACACACTGACAGTGGGAAGTACCTCAGCCACATTCTCTGGGCCCCCAAAATAATCAATCAGTTGATCCAAGGTGTTGAGAGGTAGCTCTTGGCCCAGTGCTTTCACTTTTGCTAGGAGGTCCTGTTTCATCTTTTCAACCTTCAGCTCTCTCAGGCTGTGCAGCTCTTTCTGAGAAGGCAGCATGTGGAAACCACCTACAATGGGAAAGGCAGAATTTTAGAGTTCCCTGGTAACTCACATTAGAGAGGAGGGAAAAAGTTGTCCCAGAGGGTTTCTGGGGCCAATGTTGCTGGACAAAGGCACTATGACCTGCAATAAATGCTGAGCACAAAGTGAATTCCCTCTGGGCTTCTCCTTTCTGCTGGGGGAAGGAGCACACAGGGCAGCACTTGTCACAGACACATTTTATGAAAAATCCTTTCCTTAGGATTTTTTTCTCCTGAGAAGCTTAGAAGCCTCAGGAACAAAATGTAAACATTATTATCTGCTGCTGTGGAATGCAACAGGTGGATCTGTGATTGGTCTCATGTGGTTGTTTCTAATTAATGGCCAATCACAGTCCAGCTGTCTGGACTGTCTCGGTCAGTCACAAGCCTTTGTTATTCATTCCTTTTCTATTCTTAGCTAGCCTTCTGATGAAATCCTTTCTTTTAGTATAGTTTTAATATAATATATATCATAAAATAATAAATCAAACCTTCTGAAACATGGAGTCAGATCCTCTTCTCTTCCCTCATCCTAAGACCCCTGTGAACACCGCCACACTCGCTGATCCAGTGGGGAATGGGGATCCACCCCATAAGAGTGACCCCAGGATACAATCCAGCTAGGATCACAAAATTGTCCCAAACCTGAAGGGATCTTTGCAGGACACAGTGCTTCCCTCTGTGGTGTTACATTTGTCTCATCCTTCTAAAATGTAGGGTTTATTCCAAGCCTGTGTTCCTACCCTGAAGTATCATGGGTCTGTAATCCCATTGGCCCAAGGATTATTCTGTGCCCACTTTGAGCTCTCTGTTAAGAATCTCCCTGTTTGAATCTCCCTGTTAAGCTGTGGGAGAAGACTCTCTCTTGGCCCCTTTTTCCCCTAGGCTTCCCCTCCCTCCCTTTTCCCTCAAAAACCATGCTGCTCCCAGGGGTGGGACCCCCAATAAACCCTCATCTGAGCTGTGTGGAGTCTCCTTGCCTGCCTGCTGCTCCCAGTGAACCCACAGCTTAGGGAGACCCTGGGGACCCCAAATGAACTGCTCCACCCCTCCCTGTCACTGCCCTGCTCACCCCTGTCCTCACTGAAGGTGTGATCCACAAAGATGACATCGTCTGTCTCCAGCAGGGACTCTGGGGACGAGGTGAGGTCGCTGTCCAGCCCCATGTCCGAGTCGGTGCTGCTGTCATCGCTGATCTTGATGACAACCCCTTGGTCACAGGGACCCCGCAGAGCCTTGGGGCAGCGGCCCCTGGGACGCCCTGCAGCAGAGAGGGAGCAGTGTCACAGCCCCAGCCCCAATGCAGGACACAGGGACAGATCACAGACAGCAGCAGGAGGAGTCCCCAAAGAGCTGAGCCTGCCCCAAATGACAGTGTGAGCTCAGAAGGACACAGCCTCTGGGGTGGAGGTGGCAGTCAGGGAGGGAGGGAGAGCAGGAGAGACAAAGGAAGAGAGAGAAAGGAAGAACAAGGCACTCCTGAGCAGGGCTGGAGTTGGCTGCACATGTGGCTGGCTCTAAGCAGTGCCAGCTCCTCAGGGAAGGAATCCCAGGGCATTGCCTCCAGAGGAGTGTGCAGAACACAGAAAGTACTGGTGTTTTGGGACATAAAGCACAGCACAATGTGCCCCCTCTGCACAAAAAGGTTCATGGATCATCTTGCTAAGGCTGCTCCACAACCTGCCAGTGCTGCTGCCCCCTCTTCCCCCTGTTCCACATCCCAAACTCTTCTTACCTGCAGCCACAACAAATAATTACCAGGGAAATTATTTTTTTTCCCCCTCAGGACACCTTCCATGCTCTAAGTAAGGGGTTGTGGAGGACTCCCCTTGCTGCAGGAGGGGCTCAGACACCAGCCAGGCCTTGTGCCATCTGTCCCCAGCATGGATCAAAAGGAAGGATCAGGACAAGGACAGTGAAGCAGAGGGAGAAAAAGGGGGGAAAACCCAGAGCTGCTCCTCTGGATGAGGGAGCACTGGGAGATGTGCAAATCAAAACCAGGGAGAGCAGCCAAAAGCATGGAGTGGGGAGAAGGGCAAAAGGCAGAGAAGCTGAGTGGCTGGGGGGCAGCAGCAGGGCAGGAGGCAGGGGCTGGGCTGGGAGTGAGGGAGATCTTACGTTTTCTTTTAATGCCAGTTCCTTTTTCTCTCTTTCTTTTGTTTGAAGGAAAGTGCTTCTGAATTAGTGATAGAAAGACGCCTCTGAAAGTAAGATGCACAATTTATTCCAGCTGCCAGCAACACTGTGCTGGTTATCACCTAGCAGTGTGTGTTTGGGATGGCCCCACATTCCATGGGAGAGAGGTCAATCCACCCCATCCATGGCCACCAGCTTGGCCTCAGCCAGCCCTTGGTGGCTCTTGCACCTGCAGGTCCTTTATATAACAACCAAGAAGGAGTTTTAAATGGGAAACACTACATTGGGAAACTGTTACACCAAAAATACAGTAACCCCAGTGTCCCAGTCCCTCTCCATGCCCTGAGAGCACAGACCACTGTCAGGCCATCCAATAAATAAATGTGTTCCACCAAAGTCCTCCAACTGCCTGTGGGCCTGCTTCTCACAAAACCAAGGGACAGAACATGGATCTGTAGTGGTTCCAAGTGAATGGAAGGAAAAAAAAAGTCAAAAAAGATGAAAATCAAAGGTTTCTGTGGGCTGTTCTGAAAATCACAGACCAAATGTTTAAAGGCTGACTGTGTGGATGAATCCCCAGGGCAATGGGGTGGTGCCGAAAAAAAACAACAAAAAAAAACCCAGACCAAACATAACAAGCACCAGGTGAGAGGATGAACATGCCAACTCCCCTGGGTGAGAAAAGGCAGACTTAGCAACTGGGGAGGGAGCTCCAGGAGCCTTGGCACGAGGGGGTGAAGGGGACAGTGACCACACAGCTGCCCAGAGGGACAGAGCTCTGTGTCTGCAGTTATGTGACATCAGGAATGACCACTTGTCCTGTGTCCTGGGTGACCCAATGACCACTGACTCTGGAGCAGTTATGTGACACCAGGAATGACCCCTTGTCCTGTGTGCTGGGGTGACCCAATGACCACTGGCTCTGGAGCCTCCCAGCTGTGAAATTCCACTCATTTCCCACACTCACCCTCCCCATCTCCCTGAAAACAGCCCTGGGCTGGAATCCACCCACCACAGCACCATGTTTATTTTTAACCCCATTTCTCAGCATCTTTAAACTGCTCCTTCCCAGCACACTCCCCTCCAGAAATCCCCTGAAGTGCTGGAACACCAGGACGCACATTTGGAGGCTGAGCAGATGCCAGGAGACACTTGGTGATCTGGCCAAGAACACAGAGCTGCTGCTGGGAGTGGGCAGCAATTCACACAGAGTGGGACAGACAGACAGACCCCTGACAGACCCCTCCTCCAGCAGCAATCAGGGACCACGCTGTCACCTAGATTGGAGTTTTGTGACATGGAAACCAATCCAAGGGGCCAAATCACCCAAGGAGCTGCCAGACCTGCCCTGTGCACTGTCAGCAAAGTGTAATTGGTTTTCAGAAATGGGCTGGAGGCAGAGGAGTGACACAGAACAACCCAAACCCAGCTCAACAAGGGAGGAAAGCTCAGCCTGACCCAGCCTCAGGCTGCCTTGGGGATGTCCCACTCTCCAACCTGCAGCAGAAGTCAATTAGAAGAAAAGAGCTCTGCAGAACAGCAGAAACCCAACCCAATGCCAGATTTTTGTCCCCTGCCATGCAGGAACAGCTGCATTCAGGGATGGGCTGGGGTTTTGGAAGCTGCAGGAAGGAGGGGGAGCAGGAGCTTTGTTCTCTGCTCAGAGGGTAGCACAAGTGCTGCTGCTGGCTCACTCCTGGCACAGACAGCTCTCCTGTGCTGGGAGCAATGGACACACAGCCAGGACACTGGTCCTGCTTTACACATGAGCTAAAAGCCAACACTGGTGGATTTAAACTCCTCAGACCACTCCACTGACACCACCTCACGTCATCATCCCAACCATCACAGTAAATTCTCCTGCTCATTTCTTCTGTGTCAACAGCCTCATTTTTCAGAGCCAGATCCACACAACCTACCTCTGAGCTACAATTCTGCCTCTCTTTCTGACAATTCTTTTATTGTGTGTAGAGAGTAGGATCAGGCTCTTCCTCTAAGTCCATGGGAGACTTCAAAATCCAGGATACAGCTCATATAATCCCACTGAGGATACAGTGCCTCAAGGAGCCACCTGAGTGTCCCCTCTGTGCTACAGGGGGAGGTGACATCAAACTGCATTTGAAGCCCTGCCAGGGCTCTGTGCCCCAGGGCAGAGCTTTCCCCACACACCCCAGGAAGGAAAGCAGGGATTTTAACTCACTCTGCAGCAGAAACAAAGCAGTTGAGGTGCCCATCGTTCTCATCCAGCACCTCCCTGGTGCGAGCCTCCCCTGTGGACTGCAGGCCGATGACAATGCACTGTGGGGACACGAGTGATGGGGACATGAGGGATGGCACATGGGACATGAGGTATAAATATAATGTAATGTAATGTAATGTAATGTAATACAATACAATACAATACAATACAATACAATATAATATAATATAATATAATATAATATAATATAATATAATATAATATAATTAATATATTCTATATTATATATAGATGTTGTATATATTATATATTATATATTATATATTATATATTATATATTATATATTATATATTGTATATTGGATATTATATTATATTATATTATATTATATTATATTATATTATATTAAATATAATATAATATATAATATAATACTATATTATATTACATTGTATTACATTACATTACATTATATACAATGTGATATACCATGTGATATACAATGTGATATACAATGCCTTGTCATGTCATAATAAAATAAAATAAAATAAAATAAAATAAAATAAAATAAAATAAAATAAAATAAAATAAAATAAAATAAAATAAAATATTAGCTTTCTAAGAACATGAGTCAAATTCATTCATCTCTCACCTCCTCCTGGGGACCCTCACAGACACAACCCCCAGGTGAAGGGTATATTATATACAATGTGATATACAATGTGATCAGTCATGTCATGTCATAAATAAAGTAAAGTAAAGTAAAGTAAAGTAAAGTAAAGTAAAGTAAAGTAAAGTAAAATAAAATAAAATAAAATAAAATAAAATAAAATAAAATAAAATAAAATAAAATATTAGCCTCCTAAGAACATGGGTCAGACTCACTCATCTCTCACCTCATCCCTCACAAACACAACCCCCAGGTGAGGCCCCCATACCTTGTCCCTGGCCAGCTCCTCCCGGGCCAGCTCCACGAGGCGCCGCACCTTGGCGGCGATGCACAGGTACTTGAAGAAGCGCTGGTGAGCCGACCAGAACTGCCCCCACAGGGACTTGCGGGACTCCAGCCCGATGCAGTCAGCTGCCTGCTGGAACACCATCAGGGCCTCTGCCCACTGCAGAGAACACAAGGAGAAGGAGTTAATGGAATTGCCATTGTCGTTCCTGTTGTGCAGGAGGTGATCAGAACAGGCTGAAGGTTTGATAATCTGATTTACAATCAACACTGGGCATCCTCTCCGTCAGCACGATGCAGCTCTGGTTTGCAAACTTCCAAAGTTCCATGTGGAACTTCCAAATAGAAGCAAAAATGTCTAAGTTCTTTCAATACACCAGCTAAGCATTGTATACCTCTTTTCCTTCCTATGTTTGTGTCACTGACATATTTTATTAAAATCTTTTTGCTAGGATTTTTCTCCTGAGAAGCTGAGAATCCTCAGAAGAGAAATGTAAACATTGATTATCTGATGGCTGTGGAATGTGGTCTAGAAATGGTTTACCAACAAGTGCATCTTTGATTAGTTCCATGTAGATTGTTTTTACTTGATGACAACCATGGTCCAGCTGTGTTGGACTCTCTGATCAGTCACAAGATTTTATTATCATTCTTTTCAAGCCTTCTGATGTCTCCTTTCTCTTTCTTTAGTATAGTTTTAGTATAGCGTAGCCATGATATTTTCTGAAAAATCCCTTTGCTAGGATTTTTCTCCTGAGGAGCTGAGAAGCCTCAGAAACAAAATGTAAACATTGATTATCTGCTGCTGTGGAATGCAACGGTGCATCTTTGATTGGTCTCATGTGGTTGTCTCTAATTAATGGCCAATCACAGTCAGCAGGCTCAGACTCTCTGAGAGCCACAAACTTTTGTTATCATTCCATTTCTTTCCTTTCAAGCCTTCCGATGAAATCCTTTCTTCTATTGTTTTAGTATAAATATAGCATTTTCTTTTAATATAATATATATATAATAAAATAATAAATCGGCCTTCTGAAACATGGAGTCAAGATTCTCATCTCTTCCCTCGTCCTGGGACCCCTGTGAACACCACCACAACTGGTGACCCTGAGTGAGGAAAAATTCCACAGTATAGCATTTTAAATATAATAAAATATCATAAAATAATAAATCAACCTTCTGAAACATAGTCAGGATTCTCATCTCTTCCCTCATCCTGAAGACCCTCAAACAGCACCACACATTTGAGGTCATGGCCACATTTAGGGGCCTCACACCCTCCCACATATTTGTGGCTGTGCCCAAAGCACGGTCAGACCCCAGCCTCCCACTCCAAGGGGCCCAAGCTCACCAGCTTGGCTGCCTTGTCGTACACAGCCTTGTACTTCTCGTCCAGAGGGATCTCCTCAATCCTGAAGGTGACCCCAGTGAAGCTGAGCTGCCGAGCAATGTACATCCCACTGACCTTCATGTCCATGGCCACGATCTCCATCGCACCGACGCCCCTGCGAGAGGACAACACTTGTGGGACCCGCCTTGGAGCCCCAGCTCCAACCCCAGCTGTGGGTCCAGCTTTGGAACCCTGTGGATATTCTCAGTTCAGTCAAAGAAAGAACAGAGATAATTTCTCCCAGGCTGAGCCAGGAAAACTGAGAGAAAAGAATTTAAAACAATTATTATCTCTCTTTCTGTAACTGTTGTTTATTGATATGGTTCTCCAGAGTGTGCTATTCATAGCTCACCAATAGTGTGAGAGGTTTTTACTTTGAGATCAATCAAGTCTCACCTTAACGAGTCACATTATAAAAGACCCCCTACCTTTATTAAACGACCTTCTGATTCACCTTCTGAAGACTGGAGGCTTTCATTCCATCCCTGACTCAACAGCATCAGAACCCCAGTTTTGAATCCCAGCTGTGGAACCCCAGTTTTGAATCCCAGTTGTGAACCCCAGCTGTGGAATCCCAGTTTTGAACCCCAGCTGTGGAACCCCAGTTTTGAACCTCAGTTCTGAACTCCAGTTGTGAAGCCCAGCTATGGAACCCCAGTTTTGAGTCCCAGCTGTGAAACCCAGCTATGGAACCCCAGCTGTGGGTCCAGCTTTGGAACCCCAGTTGTGAACGCCAAGTGTGGAACCCCAGTTTTGAATCCCAGCTGTGAATCCCAGCTGTGGGACCTTCCCTCTGCTCTGGGGCAGCACAGGGCAGGTTCCTCTCCAGAAGCAGCCCCAGCCCAGCTCTGTGGGATGCTGCCCACCCCATCCTTGGGCACTGCACACAAGGCCCCTGGGCAGGACTCACCTCTTCTCAATGGCGTGCAGGAACTCATCGAAGGCTCGGAATGGGGTTCCCTCCCCCCAGATCCCCAGGCGGCTCATGTAAATCATGTTTTTTGGCTCTGAGGCACCTGTTGGGACAGAAATCAACGTCAGCACTTGGGAATAGTTGTGACACAAGTGAAGAGACCTCTGAAGAGGTTGTCATTTGCCACTGTGCCTTTGGAGACCTTTCTGAACATTGCCCTCCCTACATTCCATGGGTAAACATCACCAAGCAGCTGGAACAGCTAGGCAGGAACAAGTTAAACTGGAGAGAAATTAATCTGACCCACCAAAAAGTCACAGTAACATCAGTGATGGGGCTTGGGGCACATCTCAGCATGCTGAGCTCCTCTCTAGCCCTGCAGCACCACTGGCTTCTCCTTACAGGATCTCACACACAGTCACACCTCAGGGTGTCCTTCAGCTCAGAGGGGACCTCTGCCACTGTCACACCCACCCTGTGGGCAGAGCAGCTCACCTGTGGCACTGGCATAGACAACCCTTGCTCGAGGCAGCTTGTTCTGCAGGTCCAGCACTGCTTTGCCCATTTTGGTAGAACTGGCGTTTTTGGCTTTGTGGCATTCATCAAACACAATCTGCAGGGGAGTGGCAGTTAAGGAAAAAGGATCTATTTTCATCCAGAGGATGGGAGCAGACAGAAAATAGAACCTAGTCTCCTCCAGGCAACTGAACAACCTGTCCCAGTATCAGCAGGACTGACTCACGGCCCACACGTGGAATCTGCTGGGTTTGCCCAGCCCTGTGCTCTTCAGATCCAAAGTCATCCACCCCTCCCTCTCCCTTCACCTCCAAGGTGTGTCTTGTAATACCGAGGGAGAGGAATGCTGAAAAGGTTAATCCCAGCTGCTTCTTCCCCTCCTCCCCTTAAATACATCCTGGAGGAGGAGGAGGAGATGTGAGTGTGGGGGATTCCTGTCTCCTGAAGGCACTGGGCTGCTCCCCATGACTTCACACAGCCCCAGGCTCTTTGTTCCCTGTTGAAGCACAATTAAAAGCAGCAGTTCCTCTCTCTCTCTCTCTCTCTCTCTCTCCAGTTTTTGTCTCTTGGTTTTTTTTTAAGGATACAACTCCCTCAAAGTTTTCCCTGCACCACTCCAAGATCTGTTTTAAGCGCGTCCTGTGCTGTCCCCCGGCCTGGCTTTCGCCGATCAGCGCCGAGTAGGTGGCAAAGAGGACTCCTTCTGAGGTAGCTGTGTCACCGTATTTAATCTGCAGGAAGAGGAGCAGGAGCACACACACACACACTGTGGTTGCTGTCCCCAGAATGTCACACCCATCCCTGCCCACATTCCATGCCGCGCACATTCCACGCTCTGAGAGCAAATCCCAGCCTGAGCTCAGAACAGGCAAAAAGCTGTTGGTAGCTGATGTCTTCAGCATTTGTGTTTGGCACTGGTGATGACAGGGACTGTAAATGCCTGGAGAAGTGCCCCAGCCAATGTGACAGCACATCTGGAAGCCTGCAGTGAACCGTGGGGACCGTGTGAGGACAGAGATTTTCTGGCAAAAAAAGTGCTTCCTTTTTTTAATCAACAGTTTAGAGTCTTTGACTGCTTTGACCCTTCCTGTCTGTTTTAATTCCTTGTAGAAAATCATTTTCTCTTTGACCAGGTGAGATTGTTGCCTGTATCACTGCCATGGGTCCCACATGTAATGAAGTTCAAGGGGGGGAGGCTTGGTCCCAAGCTGAAGAAAGTTCCATTTGAAGCCTTTTGGGGCTGAACACAAAATCCCCTTCAATCTCTTAGTGGAGCACATTCAGAGGTGTCAAACACCTGTGGTTTCTTTGTAAGAGCTGGTTGTTCAATACCATTAAAACAGACGAGAGGATTTAAGTGAACTGGAAGACACTGGACAGAAATTCAACCACAGGCCACAACAGACACCAGTCCAGGCATCTCTGTTCTTCCTACAGCTTTGAGAAGTGATCAACACTGGGAAAGGCTGGCCGAGGAGAGCAGAGCACATCTCATAGAGCTGTTCTCTCCACAGGATTTCTTAGGAATGGTAAAGAAGGTTCCAGTTCTGCTGTTGCACCTGCCTGCAGTCACTTCCCACTCCCTGCAGGGAACAGCTCTGTGCTCCCTGTGCAGCTCCACAATAAAATAACTGGGAAGAGCTGGCTGGGAGGAGGGAACAGAAGCTCTGCTGCTGCCTGAGCCTCGTCCTGCCCCACGTGCTCAGCCAGAGTCTCCAGCTGCTCCTGATTCCCAGAGCAGCAGGGCAGCTCCTCTCCTACCTTGTTCAGAGCATGCACAGGAATGTGGGAGGCCTCGATGTCCTTCAGGTCCCTCTCAGCATCGTACTTGAGATCATTGGAGACGCTGAACCTGTGAAGGAGATGTGGGGTGGTTATCTCCTCCTGGAGCTGCTTATCTCCCCCCCAGCAGCTGGGCCTGGGGATGTCCCCAGGGAGTGAGGGCACAGGGTGATTAACAGCTCTGATTAAAGCAGGAGGAGTGTGCAGAGTTTTCACATCTGCCACTGCCCACAGCCCCCAGGGTGAGATCTGACAGCCCATCTGCCCCTCAGCACAGGCTGTGATCTGCAGCAAAGCCCCTTATTCCTGGCTCTGCACCCAGGAATAACGCTCCACAACTCCAGGGAGAGCAGGGCCAGGCCTGACACCTCACCCCAAGGAGCACAGAACCTGTTATTTCACAGTGACTCACTCCCCATCCGGCTGCAGGGGGAATATTCCCATTTCACAGGCAGCACTCAGGCACTAAGAGGTGGAAACGACTTACCCAAGGCCACAGCATGACTCAACTCTAAAGCCAACATCAGCACTAAAGAATTCCTTACTTCCAGATCCAAACTTACTCCAAGGTCTTACGGGAAAAGAGGAAAAAAAAAAACCCAACAACTCACCACAGAGCTTTTTTCCTCCCTTTAAGATAATTTTCAAAGATGATGCCTGCAACAGTCCTGCCCTTCCCAACTCCAGCACCATCCCCGATCAGGAACCCAGCTCGCTGCCCATTGGGCAATAAAACTTCATGTTGCTGCAAAAATCAAGAACAGAACTGAAAATTAAACTTAAAATTAAAGATTTGCCTTTGCTGAGAGCACTACTTAACCCTTTCACACATCCCACAAATGCACGTGCACTGCTCAGCCAAACAACAGCAGGGAAGGTCAGGAGTTGTGATCAAGCTCATAGTTCATGGAAAAGACCCCCCAAATATAAAATCCTCTGCAGGAAAAGTCCAGGGTTCTTGTCTCTTTGGGAAGCAGACCACAAAGAAGCCCCTAGCTTCAAATAACCCTTCAAAAGGCATTTAAAATGCCAAAGGAGTTTCATCACCCAAATCACAGTCATTTTAAAACACCTGGCCCTGCAAGAGGCATTTTCCTTCAGGTGTGAGACAGCTGAGGTGCAGGAGGTACCTGGCAGGCGTAGATGATGGCTTCCAGCTGTAGTGCAGACAGGGAGCCTTTGTCAGCCACGGAGCTGGGCAGGGAAAGGCTGTAGGTAATGTCAGGTGGGGGGACACTGGACAGGGTGCTCGTCTCAACCACCAGGTCAGGATGGTGCTTCCCAATCTTGGCTGAATGACAACAGAACACAGGTCAGTCCAGGTTTTTACTCCTCAGAGCTCATCACACAGAGCCCAGGGCATTGTAGAGTTTTCCCTAGAAAACCACAAGCCTGGGAGGTGCCACAGCAAACACACACTTAAATTAGGTTGGTGCACAATGGAGTGAACAGAACTTCCCAAGGCAACACTCACACTTTGAAGGGATATATTCTGCATACGTCTCTGTGTGCCCCAACTCTTCTGTTTCCTCCTCCTCACCTTCATCTTCCTCCTCTGCAGGAGCCTGAGACTGAAGAAAACAGCATTGACCCAATGTTAATGTTCCTGCTGAGCTACAGACATGAGTTGTGCTGTGCCCAGCCTCAAACTGCCACTGAAACCATTCCCCAAGCTACAATCCCCCTAAAGATCACAATCCATCTCATTCCCAGACTAAGGACAGCCATCAGTGGGAGCTGCTGGTTCTTGCTGAGCTACAGACATGAGTTGAGTTGTGCTGTGCCCAGCCTCAAACTGCCACTGAAACCATTCCCCAAGCTACAACCCCCCTAAAGATCACAATCCATCTCATTCCCAGACTAAGGACAGACTGTGCCCAGCCCCAAACTGCCACTGAAACCATCCCCAAAGCTACAATCCCCCTAAAGATCACAATCCATCTCATTCCCAGACTAAGATCAGTGGGAGCTGATGGCTCTTGCTGAGCTACAGACATGAGTTGTGCTGTGCCCAGCCCCAAACTGCCACTGAAACCATCCCCAAAGCTACAACCCCCCCTAAAAATCACAAATATATCTCATTCCCAGATTAAGGACAGCCATCAGTGGGAGCTGCTGGTTCTTGCTGAGCTACAGACATGAGTTGAGTTGTGCTGTGCCCAGCCTCAAACTGCCACTGAAACCATCCCCAAGCTACAACCCCCCCTAAAAATCACAAATATATCTCATTCCCAGACTAAGGACAGCCATCAGTGGGAGCTGCTGGTTCTTGCTGAGCTACAGACATGAGTTGAGTTGTGCTGTGCCCAGCCTCAAACTGCCACTGAAACCATCCCCAAAGCAACAATCCCCCTAAAGATCACAATCCATCTCATTCCCAGAGTAAGATCAGTGGGAGCTGATGGCTCTTGCTGAGCTACAGACATGAGTTGTGCTGTGCCCAGCCTCAAACTGCCACTGAAACCATCCCCAAAGTACAACCCCCCTAAAAATCACAATCCATCTCATTCCCAGACTAAGATCAGTTGGGAGCCCACCCCAGGGGCTGTAAAAGCTGCCTGGTTCCCATCAAACTGGGGAAAGATGTTGGCACCACTCCTGGCATAGGCTGTGGGGTCATTGAACCCTGCCCAACCTGCCCTGAGCGGGCACCTGGCCCAGCTTTACACCCAGAGCTGTGCCCACAGCACAGAGCAAAGTCCTCAGAGCCCAAAGTATCCCCAGGCTCCCCTCTGGGAAATACAACACACTTCTGGGAAAGGGCAGGCACTTGTGTCTGAGCTTCCTGTCTCACTCCCTCTGAAGGGATAAAGGTCAGAATTGCTGCCCCCAGCACTGGGGTGTCACCTGGAGCATCCACTGAGGCTCTCACCTGGTAGCTGATGAGGAGTGGGGTGTTGGGGACAGCAGGAACGTGGTCACTGGAGCTGTTCAGGCCAGGGAATGGTGTGCTGGGTGAGAACAGCTGCAACACAGAGCGTGCAGGTGAGGGAGGGCAAACATGGACATGCACCAACAGAAATCCTTGGACACTGATGCCTGGACCATGTAGCTTGGCAGGACAGAGCTCCTGAGACACTCCACAAGGAGAGAGAGCTCCTGAGATATTCCAGGCTGAGGAGATCCTTTTCTGCTCCCACAACAAACAAATTCACCCTGGAATTTCCCGACAGAGAGCAAGGTCAGGCCAGCAGCTGGTGGCATCCAAAGCAATCAGCAACTCCAGGAGCAGCTCTACTCCAAGTTTACAGCCTGTGCAGAGCACCAGGCTCAATGACAGACCCAGCAGCAGAGAAACATGGGAAGCTCTTAGGCATAAACACTCCTATTTTAAATAAAATTTAAGAAAAATAAAAAGAAGAAGAAAAAGAAAAAAACCCACCCTCCATTCCTGGAAGTCTGAGTCAGAATTACCAGAAGGAAGCTGGACAGAACAAGTGTTTTCAGTGCCAGCAAATCTGGAGAGCAGGTGAAACATCCCCACCTACAAATCCAAGCTCAGTTTGGTCTCAGACAGGAGAAAGGCCAGGAGCTGCTGGAAGGGCAGGATGTGTTCTCGAAGCTCCAGCAGCAAGAAGCAAATGCAAGGCTGAGTTTGCATCACAAAAATCCCTAAAGTACAAACCTTTGCTATCCTGACCCAGCATTCCACCTCAGGAATTGCAAAGGAAGCAAAGGAACCTTGGCTGTTTTGGGGGCATTTGAAAACCACCCACACAGGTGAGAATGTGCTGTGAGGGTCAAAGCAGGTGGGAGCAGGAGCTGCAGTGGGAGATGGATCACCCACATCACAATCCCTGCCTTTCCCTACCCTCCCTCACCTCCTGGTTTGATTTTCTCCTCCCTCTGTGCTAAGAGAAGAGAAACACAGATCCATGAGAGCACAGGGCTGGAAGTAGGAGAGAGACCAATAATTGCACAGCCACATCCTTGCTCTCACTCCACTCGTTTCTCCTCTGCTTTATTCTCCATTTTGTCCCACCTTGCAGTGATTTCCCTGGGCTGGAATCAGCCCCACGTGGCTGCCAAGCCAACCCCTCTCTGTGTAAATCCCTTCCCTGGGTTCTGAGCTGGGAGAAAGCTGCTCACATCTTGAACATAACTGTGAATGAGCAACCAAAAACTGCACCAGCAGCTCTCAAATTCCAGGCACAGCCTTCCAAGGCTGGGCTGTGCTTCCCAGCCTTAAAAACACTGGGAATGTGTGAGCTGGATGACAGAAAACACAATGTATGACAGGGACTATTTTTAAAAGGTTATTTCACAGCTCCATTACAATCAAAGCTGTTTTGTCTGCTGCTCCTGCAAATATTTCACAGGGTAGCAGCTCTTCCCTCTCTGCCCATTCCTGAGTGATAAACAGGGCCAACACTTTGGAGGCAGCTCCTTTCCTTGGGATAACAGCTCTCCCCACTGGCACACAGAGGCACTTCTGTGTGCAGCCCTTTCCACTTTGATCCCAAACCACCTCAATCCAGGGATTCTCAGCGAGCTGGGAATGTTTATTTTTAAAGAGAATAAAGCACAAAACTGTTCCTGTACCTGGGATCCACAGATGGGTCTCTCCCAAGATGCATCCAGCTTGGCATGTCCCATGTATCAGAACTGTGGGAGATTGATGTTCCTGCTCTGTCTGGGTCTCTGAGACAAAAGTTCTACAAAAACTACACTCTTGATAACCCAGCGGTGGACTGTGGGTCAGATCTGGCTGCACAGCCACAGATGAGTGATGGATCACAGGAATCAGGACTTAATGTAATGGATTTTCCATCACTGCAGCTTAGTGACTGCTCAAAAGCCAAAATTCCTGCAATTCCATGGAAAACTAGGATGGTGTGGTGATGTGGGGAGGGACAAGATTATCAAAGCTGCTGATATCCCACACTAATATGCAAAAGCCAGTGGTGAATCAAACTGGCAGCACTTTTACCCAGTACACTTCCACACAATAATGAAACCAAAATCTCCTGTCCATGAGGCACCTCACTGACACCACCTCAGGAAATGTTACTCAGTTGAAAAACAGCCCAAAAAAAGCAGCAACCCTGCCCCAACTGCCTCAGCAAACACAGATAAGACAACATTCAGAATTAGCTGGAGATTCCTTCCCAAAGGAAGTCGTTTATAAATGGAATTCCAAGGAGTTAATTGGCCTTATCTGAGCCCAAGAGCTCAGCAGGACACAAGGGTAGAGGGCAGGGCACGAGGAACAGCATGGGACAGGGACAAGGAACAGCACAGGGACAAGGACTCTGCTGGAGATCCTGCTGTGGTCACACAAGTCATTCTCACACTTACACAACCTTTATTTCTCCCTTGTTTTCTTCATGCTGCATTTAGAACAGCATTTTCCAGTAAGTTTTTGTTGTCCACCCCACAGACACAGAACTCCAGGATTTTTTAGGCATTCAATGTCTCAAGCAGAGTTCACATGACTGCAAAGAACCCACCACAGAACCATTTCTGCAGAATTTTAGGCTTTTACATAAAAAAAAACAACAATAATATGAGAACAGGAGCAATGTGGCACATGGCTCCTCTGTCCTGGGGGATGCATCTGCTCTCCAGCATTTTTAACCATCCAATTTGCAAGCCTGGGATGTCTGCAGCCACTTCTTGCATTCCAATAGCTCAGCTCTCTTCCTGCTGCCTCAAACTGCAAGTTCCAACTGGTCTGAGGCTTGCAGACAGCTCAGGGAAGCATAGCCAGAGAAACTGAGCACAGCAGAGCCTCAAAATGTAGCAGTGATTACCCCAGTTCCCTCCTGGGGCAGCACTTTGGGTGTTTTTCCCCTCATTCTTCCTAAGAGAGTGGAAATGTGAGGCACAGATGGATAGGAACTGCAAGAACGGAGACTCAAATCCAGTGGATGTGGATGATGTAGCTCCAACCCCTCCCTGCAGAGCAGAGAGCAGAAGGCTGGTGAAAATGCCCCAAAAATGCCCACAATGAGGTGATGCTGAAGGACTGCAAGGAGCTCCTGCACCCCAGAAAACTCTGGGATGTAAAATCCTGCAGGGACTTGCACTCACAAAGTAAACACAAATGGTGAGTCTCAAGTTGAGACAGTTATTCACTCATTGTTGCTGAATTGTTTGCCCTGGTGAACAAACAAAAGGTGCTGCTGTGAGGGGAAGTTAACGATCCATGTCAGGGTGGTTTTACTGTAGTCCATCCCTTCAGCAATCCTGAGCACCCTGGACCTGCTGGACTTAACCCCACTTCACCCCTTCCCTCCACCAGTGAAATAACATCACCACACCTCAAACTTCACCCAAAGGAACTGGGTTGGTTTCTTAATTCCTTGGTAAAACCCCCATGGGATGAAGGCTGAGGTACCTCCTGTCTGTTGGGAGGATGGGAAAGGAGCAGCCCTGTCCTGGATTGCCAAGCAAATTGTATTCTATTTGCCATCTGTATGGCAGTTTCTTCTGTCCAGTGGGCATTTTCCTTATCTCTTCCACAACAGGAGAGACATCTGCTGATAAGAGGCTATTGAATGTCATTGCATGGCTGATAAGAGCTACAGCATCCCATTGGGAGATGTGAGCCCAGAGGGAGGAGCCAAGCATTCCTGCCTGGATATAATCTGGAGATTCTGGAACACCAGCCAAGCATTCCTGCCTGGATATAATCTGGAGAGTCTGGAACACCAGCCAAGCATTCCTGCCTGGGTATGATCTGGAGATTCTGGAACACCAACCAAGCATTCCTGCCTGGGTATAATCTGGAGATTCTGGAACACCAACCAAGCATTCCTGCCTGGATATAATCTGGAGATTCTGGAACACCAGCACGGCTTCTCCACTGGATTCCCCAGAGGAACAGCAGCTGCCTCTTCCACTGGGTCTTCAGAGGAAGAATACATCCTTCCCTACAGATCCCCCTTTGCTCCAACAGAACCACCCCTGACACTGCAGGAGGGCTGCAGCCACAATTCCAATGGGACTGCTGCCAACACCCTGACCCACAGGGTGTCAGGTTGGGTTCTGACTCTGTCAGTGTTGTTTTAGTGTACTGCATTGTTTATTTTATCCTTTATTTTCTTCCCTAATAAAGAACTGTTATTTCCTGCTTCCATATTTTTGCCTGAGACCCCTTAATTTAAAATTTACAGCAATTCGGAGGGAGAGGGTTTACATTTTCCATATTAGGGGAAGCTCCTGCCTTCCTTAGCAGACTCCTGTCATTTCAAACTGTGAAAAATGCATACTTTATGACTGGCTTTTCACAAACATTAAAATTAATATTATATGTGTTATGTTGGAAAGTGATGCTGTATTAATTTTCTTAAGTAGTGTGGTAAATATAGTTTTAGGTTATAACATAAGGTTAAAATAGAAACTATGCTATGTAGATACTATTTTTCTAAAGAAAGGACTTGCAGTAAGATAGCAGCCACAAGACACCTAAATCTTTCAGAGAAAGTGAATTTATTGCCTCATTATCAGGAGAAATGAACTTTTTCCTGCCTCGTTCAGTTAGGATTAAGAGGAAGAAGTTGACACTGACCATACAGAATCCTATATTTGAATGGAATTTATGCATCATGTATGAGATGTATGAATATGCAACAGGTTATTGTTTTTAAGTGTTAATCCTCTGTTAATGTGTATCCTTTTTTGGGCTTATGCTGTCCAGAAAAAGGTACCTGGACATCTGTAACTCTTTGTTATTATTGTCTCATATTGTCCTAATCCACATTGTCCAAGTTATTATTACTCAAATTGTATTACTATTTTTAAAACCATTTCATTACTATTAAACTTTTAAAATTTTAAAAACAAGTGATTGGCATTTTTCACCAAACCAAGACAAGCCCCTACCTCGATCTGGTTCTGCTGAGATGTGCTCACATCCCACAGCATTGGCACTTTTCACCAAACCACACAAGCCCTTACCTCAATCTGGTTCTGCTGAGGTGTGCTCACATCACACAGTGTTGGTGTTTTTTATCAAACTAAGACAAGCCCCTACCTCGATCTGGTTCTGCTGAGGTGTGCTCACATCCCACAGGGTTGGCACGTGGCTCAGGCTGTCGGCGGGCAGGAAGTCCTTGGCATCCACGATGTCCGAGAGGGAATCCGCGGGGGACGAGAACAGGGAGTTGTTATTGGAGAGCTCATCGAGGTATGAAGAATCCTGGAACACAAAGCATGGCCATGGTTGGAGGAGGAAGGATGAGACCAAAGATCCTTCCTTACTCAGCCAGCAAGTTGTAATTTCTTTCTGCTCAATGAGCGTCTCCGTCGTTTTGCGCTCCACAGATCCCAGGAATTAACCTGGAACTGAGGACATGCTCTGTGGTGCTGTTTGAAAATCTATTTCTTCAAAAAGCAGGAAAAGCCCTGGTCTGGAGTGTAGGTACATGGTCAAGGCTGACCTGGGCTGTGCACATCCCTGTACTATGGACTGGGAGAGAGAGGAGCATCCAAGGAGGCATCGCCCAACTCCACTTTGTGCTTGGTTAGAAAAGGCTGCTGAGGGCTGCAAAGGCTTCATCTCGACCCCAAAGGACTCAGGGATTCCATTCATGTGCAGGAGCCCCCAGAGACCCAGCTACACCAGATTACAGCATGGCTATTTCACTGCAATTTGCCATGCAGCACTACCTGTAGGAAACATCTCTTTCCTCCAGGCAGGTTCTACACACACAAGGCTGCCAGGAAGGAGTGCTGGTGTCACCTGGATTTGAATTTAGGTAAATCCAGGCAGATCCACCAATCCTCTTCCCAAGGGCCAGCCCCAGCCTGGACAAGGAACATGCTCCAGCAACAGGGACCAGGCTCTGCCCTTGCTCTTTTTCTGGTGACTGGGCTGGATGGTTTGCAACTGTTTTATTTGGTGCCAGCCCAGTGATGCTGTTGGTTTGAGTCACACAGACTTTGGCTCAGAAAGAGTCATCAATCCCCTCCCTAACATGAAGCCCATGCCCTATTTCAGGTGACAAGAACCAAGAGCCAATATACACTTCTTGCTCTGCAGAAAGAGCCATCAATCCCCTCCCTAACATCAAGCTCACATTTGGTTTCCCTATTTCAGGTAGCAAGAACCAATAAGCACTCCTTGCTCTGCATTCTTCACTGTGGCACAGACCCTTCCCCTTCCCAACACCTCAGCCCTCCTCCCACACCAAACAGCACCTCCAAATTTTGTCAAAGCAGAAAAACTTTGCTGTTAATAAGGAGCAATGTACTTCCAGCACTCAGGTCTGGCAGGAGATGAGTCTCTGCCCATGAAGGAAGGGCAAATGGACCAACAGGTCTGTCTTGGTGGCCCTAGAGATGCTGCACAGCCCAGCCAGAGCACCAGGGTAACCCAACAGGCTGCTGCCAGCAGAGCCAGGGGCTGCTACAGGAGGAATCACTTCCAGTAAAGGCCAATTTCCCACTACAGGCAGAAAGGCAGCCAAAGACTCTTTAAAAGTCACTTAGCTCTGCCTGACATAAACCCACGAGCAGCTGAGCCTGGCTGTGCTGCTCCCAAGGGCTTCAGGCCAAGAGCTGGGTCAGAATCCCCTTGATTGCTATCAAAAGTTATGGGCTTGTAGGGTTTAAAGCACTGGGACATGTTCCTTTCCCCTTCTTCCCAGGGATGTCTCATTTGGCCAGGGATGTGCCCTGAAGCCATCAGTGCAGGTGCTGGAAGCACTCCAGCAATGGCAGGTGTGATGTGGGGAGTTTGGATTCCACAATCACCAACTGCTGGACCTAAAGACTCAGGGAGTGAGGGCAGCAGCTCCTGCTCCTGATATTCCTGTGGCTATTTTAGGATTGCCCAGAAATCAAGGCATGAACAGGCACCCAGATTTATCACCTTGGAATTAAGGGAGCCCTGGACTCCCTTTCACACTCCAGAAAGCAGGAGAACACTTGGGTGGGTCTGGCCATGGCCAGAGTGAGTAGCAGGATCCAGATGGTCCCAGATCCCACCCAGTCCCACTTCCAAGCAGGGTTTGTTCACCTGCAAAGGGCACTGGCAGAGGCTGGGCAAGGAGGAAACATCTGCACACCCACGTCAGGGCAGGGGAGGCAGCACAGAGTGAGCACGAGGCTCCCAACAATAGGGAAGGGATGGGCTGGAATAGCAACAGGATATGGGAAAACCTCATGACCCAACCCAAGACATTGCAGCAAATGTCACCCAGACCCTTCCAGCCCCACGACTGGGCTGAAGTGGGGAGAGGAAAGCAGCCCCCAAGGCAGAGGGAGGACAATGCTCCTCCTGGAAGTGATGCAGAGATCCCATCCCCTGCCAGCATTACCAGGCATTAGTCACAAACTTCCAGAATCCCTCATTTGTCTTAACTTAATTGCGTTATCTAAAGAGCACTAAAATTAATCACCTGCCGGCTTCCCCACCCCAAGAACTTCCACCACCCTCTGTAAATTTACCAAACCCGGGGTAATTGTTCAACACAAGGCCATGGATAACCACAACCAGTGCAAACCATGCCTGGTTTATCTGCTGCAAATGGAAGCAGCTGCCTTGGTGACCTCAGGGAAAAGGAAAGATCATCACCTCAACCAAAAGGCCATGGTCAGAGCTAGTTCAGGCACTGAAACATGTAATTTTGTCTCTGTTTCAGATGGATTAATCTGAATTTTAAGTTTTTCTCATGAGGTTCTACAGTAACAGCAGTTCTGTTTCGGTGGAAGTCAAATTTTTGCACCACATGGAAGTTGTTCTGACAGGCAGGATCTTTATTTCAGATACTTTTCTGCAACTGATTTTTACATAAATCTTATTCTTGGAATTCAGCATCTTCGTGGCATCCTCTGGACTGTCCAGGCCTCTCCTGGGCCAAAGACCCAGAGCTGCAGGTGGGTCTCAGAGCAGAGGACAACCTGATGCTCCTGTGGCACATGGTACTCCTGTCATTACCCCAAAACTGCGATTATGACACATTATCTCCCTAAAAAAGATCAGGAAAAAATCAAGGTACCCCATCCCAGACATTTGATCTTTCTCCAAGCCCCTGGGAACAGCTCAGCTCCCTCAGTCAAAACAAAGTGTTAAAAATAATGAAAGAACAGGTGAAGTCTAAATACAGACAGAACAAGCATCCTAAAACTATTTTTTTTTTCCATCAAGCCATCAATAGAAATGGTTTATTTTCTCACAATCCAGACACTGAGGAAACAGTGTCTGCAGAGCAGCTCTGGATGACTGCACTGCACAGCACACAAGTGAAGAGGGGGTTTTATTAAAAACCCAAAAAACCTATCTGTACACCCAAATACACACCCACAATTACAGCCACACTGTCACCCAAGAGACATTTAGCACCTCAAAAGTGACAGATTAAGCAAATTACTATTCAGGAGTAACCAAATCAGAGCTGCAGATGATCACTATAAAATCTTTCAGCTGCCAAACCCCAAAATCTGTCTAAATTTGGGACAACAAACTGACAGTGTGGAAGGTTTAGCTCCCCTTGCTTCCTGCAGCCCACATTAATTAACTTTGGAAATAAAAGCCCTCAAAGCCATCACATGGATCAATCCTCAGAGAGCTCCTTCCCTCCAAATTCTACACTCAATAGCACCCAGCAATGCAAGTTCCAGCAAAACAGAAATCACATCTTTGGGACAAAAAAAAAAAAAAAATTAAAAAAATCTATTCCCAGTACCCAACATGGAGAGGTGTCACTCCCAAAACTCTGCAGCCGCTGCAAAACTGCCCTGGCGACCAAACACACGAGGAATTCCATGGAGGAAGAGGAAAAACCCAGGAAAAAATGAGGTTTTACCTTGTAGAGAGATGGGAACTTCAGCCAGAACTGCATTTGGGACATTTTAGAGCAGCATTCGTGGGGCTGTCGGTGCAGGAGGCAGCAGCAGGGGGAGGGTGCTCAGAGGAAAGTGCAGAAAGGTCCATTCACAGCCAGCGCTCATCAGGGGGCTTTAAAAGCCAACATGAAGCAGCCAGAGCGAGGAAAACGGAGAAAAATAGAGAAAAATGGAGACTCAGGGCCCGGCAGAGCCGTCCTGAGCCGGGAGATTTGCATAGACTGTTTAGTCACGACGACGAGAGGGCTCTTACTTCCTCTAAGTCCAGGGCTGACTTTCAGGAAATGATGCCTGCTTGGTAAGTCAGTGAAATTACTGGCAGTGCGAGGAGAATTACTGTACGTGGTGTAATCCAACCACAGAGCACAGTAAACAGCTCTGCAGAGCCAGAGCCTTCCAGGCTCCCTCTGCTCCCCTCCACGGCCACCCAAAGGCAGATTTTGTCCCCCTGGCAGCCCCTGCTCTGGGATGGGGGTCCTGCTTTCCTGCCCCTAACCCTTCATCCCCTATTTTAGGGCTCAGGTGCAGTGACAAAGCTCATAAGGAGTATTCACACATTGCTGTCCCCCCTCAAGAGCCATGTGCTCTCTTTGTGCCAGATTTTGTCCCCCTGGCTCTGGGCTGGGGGTCCTGCCCTCCTGTCTCTACCCCTTCACCCCCGATTTCAGGGCTCAGATGAATGGTTGAAGCTACAAAGCACATGAGGAGTATTCCCACATTGGTGTCCATGTGCTCTCTTTGTGCCAAATTTTGTCCCCCTGGCAGCCCCTGCTCTGGGTTGGGGGTCCTGCCCTCCTGTCCCTACCCCTTCGCCCCCAATTTCAGGGCTTAGGTGAAGTGACAAAGCTCATGAGGAGTATTCCCACGTTGCTGTCCCCCCCAGAGCCATGTGCTTTATTTGTGACAGATTTTGTCCCCCTGGCTCTGGGCTGGGGGCCCTGCCCTCCTGTCTCTACCCCTTCAGCCCCGATTTCAGGGCTCAGATGAATGGTTGAAGCGACAAAGCACATGAGGAGTATTCCCACATTGGTGTCCATGTGCTCTCTTTGTGCCAAATTTTGTCCCCCTGGCAGCCCCTGCTCTGGGTTGGGGGTCCTGCCCACCCCCCAGTTTTAGAGTTCAAGTGAATGGTTGAAGTGACAAATCTCATGAGGAGCATTCCCATGTTGGTGTCCCCACTCAGAGCCACGTGCTCTCTTTGTGCCAGATTTTGTACCCCTGGCAGCCCCTGCTCTGGGATGGGGGTCCTGCCCTCCTGTCCCTACCCCTTCACCCCCAGTTTCAGGGCTTAGGTGAAGTGACAAACCTCATGAGGAGTATTCCCACGTTGCTGTCCCCCCCAGAGCCATGTGCTTTATTTGTGACAGATTTTGTCCCCCCTGGCTCTGGGCTGGGGGTCCTGCCCTCCTGCCCCTAACCCCCATGATTTTAGGGTTCAGGTGAACGGCTGAAGTGACCAACCTATATAAGGAGTATTCCCACGTTGCTGTCCCCCCCAGAGCCATGTGCTCTCTTTGTGCCAGATTTTGTCCCCCTGGCTCTGAGCTGGGGGTTCTGCCCTCCTGCCCCTAACCCCGATTTCAGTGCTTATGTGAAGCGGTTGAAGTGACAAAGCTCATGAGGAGAATCCCCACGTGTCTGTCCCCCCCAGAGCCATGTGCTGCTCTCTTTGTCTTTGGTGTCTGCCCCACCCCAAGTGGTGCCTTTAGGAATCCAGAGGAGTGGCCCATTCTCTTCCCTTTCCTCCCTGGGTCACTGTTATTTCCCAGAGGCCGTTGCCTCCTCTTTCCAAAGCTGTCCCTTTTAACTTTTAACAGTTTTGGTAACAGAAATAAATTTCCGGTGGGGAAGAGAAAAAGGCACAAAAAGGGGGATGTAAACTTAATGAAGGTCTCCTCCAACACTGGAGATTAAAGGAATTATCCAATTAATAACCCTCTGGAAAATCCCTGGGAACTGTCATGTTTGCTTTGGGTGCAAGAGGCTCCTGTTTGCTCTTCCCTGGCAGGGCTGGTGGCTCTGCCCGTGGGGTCAATCCCAGTTTGCCCAGCAAACCCAGCAGTGCACGTGCTGGAAATGGGGAGGGAGAGGAGCCCTGACTGCCCTGAGTCTCCCCATCCCTGCTCCCAGAACTTTCAGGCACCCACAGAGTTTCAAGGGAGCACAGCTCATCTCTGCTCCACATTTGAGGCAGAATTCAGTGCCTGCTGCTGTGGCTGTCACTGCTGAGCTCTTCTCAGTTGTGCTGGGAACAGCTGGAAAATCCCATTTTATCAGGGACTTCTCAAAAGACAGAGCTTTGGCGTGAAAGAAGGAACAGAGGTGAGCAGACAAAGCTCTCCAGGAGAGAGCTGAGTGAGAGAATTCTGCTTTGTGCCATCAGATGAGGAAGGAAGATGGGCCCCTCCAAGGAAAACTCACAGTTACTGAGGCTGGAAAACCACCCAGAGGGTAAAAATCTGCAGCAGGACTCATTCCACAGGGACTGAGACATCAGCAGTGAGGATCCACATTCCACACCCAGTCCAGGAGGTTTGTTCAATAATCAAATTGAAAGAAAAGCACCTTTTCCTTGGCACAATGCAGCTCTGGCAGGGTCTGCAGTGAGGAATGGGGCTCCCAGGAGGAGCTGGAGCCTGGGCTGGGCTCTCCCTGTTCCCAGGACCCACTCACCTCCCAGTGGAGGCTGTGAGCAGCACTTCCCTGAGAACCAGCAGAACGTCCTGCAGGGACTACAGCGACAGCAGAATTTGGTTTCTGTGGGCAGCACAAGGGCTGAGGGTTCTCAAGGCTGCTGCTCTCTGAATTTGCTGTATTTAAGGGCAGGCTCTGCTGGGGCAGGTGCTTTAATGACATGTGTGGAGTGAAGAGGCCAAATTAATTTCTGTAATGTCTTAATTAGCAGCTTGCTGCGTGACCTTGACTGAACCACTGTGTCCTGGCTGAGTCAATCAAGGGCTGGCAATCTGTGCAACCTTTGGAAGAGCAGGTGGATTATTTCCTCTTCCTTTTCTGTCAGAGGGGCAAAATGCAGCCATGAGAGAACCTGTGCTGCTGGAGGAAGTGGGAACACAGCTCAGACACCCCGGGCTGCTGCATTGATTTTGCAAGACCACAGCAGTTTAATCACCAAGGGGAAGATAAACCACTGTGGAACCACCACCTGGAATGTTCCCAACCTGCCCCCCTGCAATTCACCCAAGAACACGTGTGCTGACAGGCAGGGACAAGGAAAGCAGGATTATTCCAGCTCTCACATCTGATTTATCCCCTTTCAGCCAAGCCCAGGGAGTTGCTGTGCTGGGGAACTTTCTGCACCCCCTGACTCAGACCAGCTCTGCTTTGAATTAAACATCTATTTTCAACCACGTCCCCGTGGTGTGCTATTGGATTCTATTAGCAGCACTTTTAAGAGCTCTGAGCCTTTCAGACTGGCTTTTCCCACTTTTGTTGGCTTTGGCAAGGGAGGAGGCAGGGAATTGTGCCTGCCAAGACCCTCAGAAGGCAGATCCCCATCCCTCCTGCCAGGAGTGGGCATTGCTGCTTGGAGGCAGCAACACAGATGAAAATTATCAAGAGTAGAATGTGGTGGGGATATCTGAGCCCTCCAGGCTCTTTTACCCCTTTCCCCAGGGCCACAGGCACCTGAGGGGGCTCCTGCAATCCACTGACAACAAAAAACACCTCAAAAACCAAATTACACCTCCCTTCCTCCAAGGGTGCCTCAACTGGAGCACCCCAAGCCTCTGGTCAGTGCACAGTGAATTATTATAACCACAACCTTTTCATTTTCCTTACCCCAGGGCTGCAGGATGTGTCAAGTACCTCAGGCAGAGGGGTTATAAAGTGTTATTGCATCAGCCCAAACCCCAAAGCTGCAGTGCAGAAACAAAGACATGAGCATGCAAAGCCACTTGTTCTTCCCAAGGCCAAGAGCCAGGTAACTGCCTGCAAATGGATTTTAATGTCTGTGTTCCCTGTAGACATAACTCCAGGACAGCAACAGAAGTTCCAGGATGTTTCTTATTCCAGGAAACTCTTTGTTTCAGCCACAACCAAGTGTTCCATATAATTTAATAACTGTTGCATTGATTTCTCCTAAATCACCACAGCTCTGTGCTCTCTGCAGCACTTCTAAAAATTAATACTTTTTTTAAGAGCAGGTTAATTTCTCCTCCTGCTTTAACAAGGAAGATTAGGAGGAGGTTGCAAGGGGCTGGTGGTGGTGAGGAGAGGGCTGGTTTACGATTAACACACGTGCTCAGGAGCCCCCATCCAGCACAGCAGAGCAAACAAGGCTGTGACTGCATCTTTACAGAATTACTGAAGAATTACAGAATTGCCTGCCTGGGAGCAGGCAATTCATCCTGACCCACAGGATAAATCCATCTGGATTGAGCTCCTCCCTCCAACCCACATTTTAAAAAGGGGACCAGAATTCCTCCCAAAGCACCCAGAGCTGCTTCACTGAGGAGAGAAGGAGGATCTGCACACCCACCATGTCCCCAGCTCCCAAGAGCTGCTCCCCTTCCCATGTTTATTTCTCTCAAGTCAGCACAGGAGGTTTCTGTGTGTTCAGCAAAGTCCTCTTCTAGAGCCACAGGTAGCAACAAAATTAGGCAAAGGGAACACAGACTGCCAGCAAAGGCCATAGCAAAGAGCTCAGAGGAATTAGGCAGAGTCTGTGTTTCAATTAATTCTAAACTGACCAGGGCAGTGAAGTAAGGAAAAATCTGTGGTGGCCAAGAGCAGCAGGGATGCTCTCCTAGAGCAGGATGCTTTGACTCTGAAGGATCTGGGGACAGACACAGCTCACAGAGACAACACAGGCCAGAGGATAAGTTAAACCCTCCTAATTCAATGATTTATTATGGCAATTAACAGCTCTCACCATCAGTGTCACAAGACAGCACCACCACAGCTACGGTGCCTTTGCAGAGCTGCTGCCCATGAGTGCCAGATCCCAGCTCAGGAGCACCTGGGACTGCAGGAATAACCAGCAGGAAGGCAGGGAAGCAACAGAAACCAACCCCTGCTTCTCCCAGGACTGTGATTTACTGTGATTTGTAAGGACACGTGGGCAGTCCGTAGACTTTTCCACAAGGAGATGGCACCGTGTGGTTGGGATGAGACTTTGCCTGCACACAACAGTTCCCAAGACCAGAAATGCTGTCAGAGCCAACGTGGCCTCCCAGAACTATTTTCTGAACCTCCACTCAAGCCACTTGTTTATATAAAAAATGCCAACAGATCAGCAAGGATGAATCACCCCAGGAGCAAGCCAGAACCCTATTGTGCAGGAAACAAATTCAAGTTCTCATCAGGCTGTTCTGGCCATGCAGCGAGCACCTTCCCTGCTCAGCAAGGTGAATGGTTCAACCACAGAGAAACTCCCAGAGCCTTTAAAAAATGTGGCAATTCCCACTCTCAGTATCCCCAGGTCAGCAAAGGCTTTGCACTCTGCAGGACTCCCAAAACAAGGAAGGATGATGAGAGGAAATGCCAATGCCAGAGGAAAAAGCACCAGAACTCCCACTCTGAACTCTACAGCATATGGACAATCACTGCCACCTGTAGCCATGATACTTTATGAAAAATCCTTTCCTTAGGATTTTTCCTCCTGAGAAGCTGAGGCCTCAGGAACAAAATGTAAACATTGATTATCTGCTGCTGTGGAATGCAACAGGTGCATCTGTGATTGGTCTCATGTGGTTGTTTCTAATTAATGGCCAATCACAGTCAGCTGGCTCGGATTCTCTGTCCAAGCCACAAACCTTTGCTATCGTTCTTCTTCTATTCTTAGCCAGCCTTCTGATTAAACCTTTTCTTCTATTCTTTTAGTACAGTTTTAATATACTATATATCATAAAATAATAAACCAAGCCTTCTGACATATGGAGTCAGATCCTCATCTCTTCCCTCATCCTCAGACCCCTGTGAACACCCTCACAGCCACCAACAGAAAGGGTTTGCCGCACAAATGCCTCAATCATTTGCTCTTTAGACCTTTCAAATCCTTCATTATTCCTCAAAATTCTGGATTCTGCTACGGGAGCAAAGCCAAGAGAACAGGCTGTATCCACGTGTGGAGGCAGCACAAGCCCTCACACAAGCACCTGATCCATTCTGCCTGCCCAAGAACCACAGATTGGATCAGGAATCTCTTACCAGCACCTGCAGCACTCTCCTCATGCTGCCCCTTGGGCTCCACTGCTCTGTCTGGCATGGTTGGACCAAGCTTTGCCACTCCTACCATGGCAGCAGGGAAGTTTGGAAGAGACAGGTGCTTTCCTGTACAGCCACCTGGAAATATGGAACCACCCAGCTGCTCCCACCCCTCCCGGATGGAATGTTTCAGCTTCCCTGGCCAAATGTTAATATTTAACAATTTGGTGTCTGGGACAATGAGAAAGCACTCAAGTGGGAAACATTGCTGAAGAAAGAGCTGGAAAAGCTTCAGGAAACTCCCAGGTGGCTCCAGACTGATACCACTGTCTCCAGTTTGAGACCTGGTGCTCTACCAGAGCCAGGCTCCACCTCTGGCTCCTGTGAGGAGATCTGCAGCTTTTCTCTGCATGGGCAATGCCTGATGGCTCAGAGAGCCCTGAGGTTTCTCCATGTCAGTGCTTAGTGCATCCTGCTCAGAGTGAGCACAGGAGAGACCATGCAGGGTGCTCAGAAATGCAAAGCTGAGTGTTCAAGAAGGCTGACCTGGCTCCATACTGCAGAATGAGCTGCTAGAAGACGACTGGAGCCTGAAATTTCTCTTCCAGAGACAGCCCCAGAGGTGAAATAACTGAGCACTGTCCCTTGGCTCCAGAGAGCTTCAGCTTGGAAAACAGAGCTCCAACAAAGCCTGATCCCCTGTTCCTCAGTGTCAAGGTGACACATCACTACCCTGTTACCTGTGCAATCTCCAGGGGGGCTCACAAAGCATGGAACAGGACAGGAGAGCACCATGAAGCTGCTCTGCTCCTCCTGGGAGCACATGGTGGTACAACAGCCCAGCAAAGGAACTGGTTTGGATGTGTTAGGTTCAGTCCAAACAAAAGCCCATTTGCCCAAAATCAACTCACTCCCATCCATGGCTTCCTCTCCCAAAGGATAAAAGCAGCACAAGAATTATTTCTTGCTCTGGGAATCATTTGAGGTTTGCTTTGTCTCAGAGCTCCCTGCTCTTTTCTCACCCAGCCAACACAAAGCATCTCCTTCCACAGAGAACCTCCAAAAATCTGCTCCTCCAAGTTGGCTGAGATCAATTTCTGTGATGCAGCAGGGAAGGAAGCTGACTGACCACTGAGATACTACAAAATACATAAGTTAAAGAAATAATTAAGCTCTTTTCCCGTTGAACCCATCAGCCAAACCCCACCAGACCTGGAGGTGAGACCTGTGGCAGGGACCCCTCTCCCCTTCCCATCACAGCCCCATAAATGGTCTCACAAGTTGATGAGATCACCTTTCTGCCTTGTTCCTCCCACAATTAATTCTGCAGGAGGCAGAGATCAATGCTCCTGTGATTTAATTATTTATCTGGTTTAATCCAGCCAGAAAACCTTGCCCAGTGGCTGCCCAGGTGGGTCCCTGATGTGAATGGGATGGGGGGACCAGTGGCCACCCCAAAAAGCACAAATCCCCAGCACTTGCACATCCAAACCTGCAGAAATCAGAGCCCCAAGGAGGGGCAAAACCACTATTTAGCCATGGCAAGAAACAAAAAACACAACAAGGAGGGAATTAACACATGAAAGGATATAGCCTGTCCCTTCATTCCAAAGTCAGCCCTATCATATCAACCACCTGCAGTTTTTACTGACTAACCTTACCATAAAATGTTGCCAAAAGTAGTGCAATGTTCCAAAACCTCCATGGAAAATGCTCCTTCCCACCCAGAGAGACCCCCAAGGTGAGGGAGGTTTGGGTCCCCAGAGATGCTGAGTGACTCTGGGTCACTGCTCATTGCTCCCACATTTCAGCTCTGCAAAAACTGACCTGGCTCCACTCCTGGAATGCTAGGCACTGAGTTGATGTAATCCCTAAATATTCACTGTTCAGGAATCCACCACTTGTAACCAGTGAGGAAGAACACGCAGCACAAGAGAATTTTGGGAGGGAAATAACCAGAGAGTCTGAAGCGGGTTCAGTTCACACTCTGGGACCTTCCTGCAGCCCCCAGCACCACCAGTGTTTATGTCAAACAATCCTTTAAAAAACAGAAGCTGTTTTACCACAGAGAAGCTCCTACCAAACCTTTCAAATTCCTGGTTTCAGAGGACTGATCCCAACTGCATACAATTCCTCTCTGGGGCTGGACAAATTTATCACCCATCTCTTCATTTTCCCTAACACTGTAAAGCAATCCCCAGCACTCCAAAGCCTCATTTTCCCCCCAAAGACATCAGGAACTCTGCACTTACCTGAGGAAAATCCCCATTTTTTGGTAAGAAGTCAGTGGGGTCCACAGCTGCATAGTTTGTATCCAAGAAATGTGGTCTGCTGATGGAATCCATATAAAAATCCTGAGGGGGGCTAAAATATTGCCTGGAAGGAAATGGGAAAAGGAGTTACTCCCTGTGAATCCCCAGAATTTCTCAGGTCCCTTTAGCTTCTGAAGCAAAGGTGAAACTTCAGTGAAGCTGAAACTTCAGGATGTCACATACAGGAGAGAGATATTATTGGGTATTATTCAGAAGAGAGAGGGCAAAATAATACCTGTACCAGTTGTATACCAGTTGTATATTCAGCAGTGTAAGAATGCTGAATAAAGACCGTAATTCTTAATTTGTGTACACCAGGAAGGACTTAATAGATATCAATGGTCTGCAGTACCCAGTATTTCAGCCCTGATGACAAAGCAGAATGGAGCCCTGGGATGGGTGTGATGGACCTGCCAGTCACACCATGTGAGGACAGGGAAACATCACAGCTGAATGCCAGTTTAGGCCACAAAACCCCCAAAACAGCCTCACAAATCAGCTCTGACAGGGAAAACATCTCTGTTAACCCAGCTGGACAGGCAGCTCAGAACGGAGGGGCTGGTGACTGGGAAACACAGACAGAACTGTTACCCAGACAGAGGAACTAGGGATGTGAGTGGTGTGAGTTCAAAAGCAAGATCAGTGCTCGGCTAACCAGGGAACAAAGCACAGATCCTGCCTGCTGCACCTGGGCAGGGCCATGCCAGCTTCCTCCTGCTCCCTGCATCCATTTCCTCCAGGCAGCCAGGGGCAAAATCTGCCAGGAGAGCAGCCAATTTCCTTCCTCCTGCCCAGGAGCAGCTCCTGGCCTCTGCTCCACGCCACCTCCTGGCTTGCACAAGGCTTTTCCCTCTCCTGCAGGAGCAAGGAATGTGCTTTGTAATCCTTCCCGTAAGGGGCCGTGCTCCTGCCTGGGCGAGTGCCATGGGATATCCACCCCAGCTGGGTGGTTTCCTCTTTCTTCACCCTGTTGCCCAGAGAATCCAAGGCCAGAAACTTGAACAGGGCTCTGGGAGAGGGAGAAACAGAGTCTGAACAGAATTCCTGCCCAGGAGCTGGGAATGCCAAGCTGCCAAAGGATTATTAAGCAATTAAGGTGCCGTGCATGGCCAGCAGCTCGTTAACACAGCTGGTGAACATTTACATGTGGATTTATGAGCAAACACAGTTATCTCCTCTGATAAATACATTTTTCCTGCTCATTTCCCATCACTGAAGGCAAAACCCTCAAAAATTAACAGCTCTTTCCTCCTTTTCTGTGCTGTCACAGTTTTACCTGCGACCCTCTGTGACCACAACCCTGCTCCCAAAGTCCAGCCCTGATTGTTGGCTCTTTGTAATCCATCCAAGGAAATTCAAATCTGGGCATAAATTCTGGGAATTAATTATTTCCACACAGGAAAAGGCTGGTTTAAAAGGCTTTCAAAGCAAGGCTGCTGTGGTCGTCTCTCACACGAGGACACAGCTTGGCCAGCATCAAGGAACTAACCAAGGAATAGGAAAACTATTTTTACTGGAAAAGTGAACACCCTCTCCTCTTCCCCTGGACAAGGGTCAGTCAAGGTAACAAGAAACAGAGCAAGAGAGCTCCAACCTCCCTGGCCTGCTGTGGAATGACCAGCTCTGCTTGGCATTTTGTTACCCTTAATCTTGGTATTCCAATCTGCCCACGTGAGATGCCCTTGGTTGCTGCAGTTTGCAGGGAGAGCCCACAGCAGCTCCAGGCACTGCTTTGAGATCCTCCTGGAAAAGCCCCAAAATCCCTTCAGTACCTTTAGAGCTGGGTTTTACCTTCCCTGGAGTCAGAACTCAAAGCTGTCTCCTCTCATTTGCAGGGCTGGCACAGAGCCATTGACAAGTTAGCTTGAAATAAACTGAGATAAAAAGGCTTTAATTGGAAGAATCAGGTCAGTGACCCTGTCCCCACCTGCTCAGCCTCTCCAGGGCTCAATGCCTGGTAAACTGCTCTGCTGTGGGTCAGCAGCTTCCCCCAGATGCTGAGGGGCTTCACTGGACAACCAAAAACAGCTCCAGAAAGGAAATTGAAGCTGGTTTAACCACACCAGCTGCCCAAAGAGGGAACGCTCCGTTGCAATTCCGCTGCATTCCAGCTGCTCACCCAGCTGCTCATCCCAACGAGCATGACCAATGCACCCAAAGCCCTTCTGGCCCCACGGTGCCACTTCTCTGAGACCTCCATGTGTGTTTTGGCCAGGCTCCATCCTCTGTCCTCCACTCAGAGACACAAACTTCTCATCCCAAGCCAGTGGAAGATCAGGGAGAGCTGAGAGGCTGCAGGCTGCCTTGGCACTAGCCTGGTACTTTCCTTCCTCATCAGACACCAATCCATGTTTTTCAGAGCCTGCTTTACTATTTCAGCTCCATGCAGAGGTGGAAAAGGGCATAAAAACAACAAGAAAAGTGTAAAAATGGGGACAAAGTTTTGCTGCAGCTGTGATCTGCCCCAGCCCCAGATCCCCCTGGCCAGGAATGTGCTGAGCCTCTTATCAAGAGAAGCTGAGCTCTGCAGGGATAATTTCCTCAGAAAAGAGCTGAGCTGCTGCTCTTCAGAGCTCTGACCCTCCCTGGTTCTTTCAGGGAGGTTTAATACACTGTTGACATTTGTCAGGTTAAGAAAATCTGAGCCCAAGAGGCCACATTTGGGGTCTTCTAAAGAAATTCCCTAGCATGAAAGTGAACTCTTGAAAAGAAACAGGAAAAACCTGCTTCAGGATAAAGGTGTTGCTATGAGAATAAGCCCTGTCCAAACAAAGCCACTTGCAAATGAGATTTCTCTGCAAGGATTCTGAAGAAAAACGTGCACCACCTCTAATGCCAGCTGCATTTTTTCATGTTACAGCATGGGCTACAATTACAACTGCCTTTAAAATCCCACTTTTCAATGTTTCCATTCCTTCCAGGATCCCTACCACTCACCCTAAATCCACCTAAAACAGAGTCAGTGCCATTTTCAAATACAAAAAGCACAGAGTTGTTTTGTTTGGTTTTGTTTTTTTTTAATGTGAAATGCAGATATGGAACATCTCACCTGAAAGGTGATTTTTACATTATTTTTACACCTCCTGGGGTATGAAGACCAGGAAGCTAAAAGTGTAACTTTGGCTAAATCATTCCCTATTAAATCATTACTACAATGGGGCTCATTTCCAGAAGTAACTTCAGGAAAGGCAGCAAGTCCAGGTTTGTGTGAGACACAGGCATGTCCTTGCAGGATTGGGCTGTTCCCGGCAGCGCTGGTACAGGAAGAGAATGAGGGGCAAAACCAGAACAAATGGTCAAGAGGAGAAAAAAAAAATTGCAATAGATAAACACAATCTAATCTTGTGGTTCAATGCAGCAAAACAGAAATTCTGTTATAGCTCTCCGGAGGATTCACAACGTGTAATTTACAGGAATCCTGCTCAAAAAGCACAGCCCCTTCCAATCAGCCAGGCTGGCCAAAAGCAAAGGGCCTGAATGGATCTGAGAAGGCTCCTGTGGGGAGGAGCTGGCACAGCTCAGCTCCCTGAGCACCTGTGGGGCAGCTTCTGGTACCCTCTGATGGGGAACTGCCCTGTGCATCCACCCCACAGCTCCTGCTGTGCCCAGAGGGGACCAGGGCAGCAGCACCACAGGGACACGAGTGCCACCAACCCCCTGACAGAGGGGCTGACCCTCACTGCTCCTCTCTGCCTGCAACTCAAACCCTCCCAGACAGGGATCCTGTCACAGATGTGTTTCATGAAAAATCCTTTCCTTAGGATTTTTTCCTCCTGAGAAGCTGGAGGCCTCAGGAACAAAATGCAAACATTGATTATCTGCTGCTGTGGAATCCAACAGGTGGGTCTGTGATTGGTCTCATGTGGTTGTTTCTAATTAATGGCCAATCACAGTCAGCTAGCTTGGACTCTGTCTGAGCCATAAGCCTTTGTTATCATTCCTTCTTTTTCTATTCTTAGCTAGCCTTCTGATGAAATCCGTTCTTCTATCCTTTTAGTATAGATTTAATATAATATATATCATAAAATAATAAATCAAACCTTCTGAAACATGGAGTCAACATTCTCGTCTCTTCCCTCACCCTAAGACCCCTGTGAACACCACCACAGGATCCCACCATGAAGATGCCAAAATCCCTTCAGGAGGGAGGTCACATTAAACCCCCAGTGTAATGCCAGGCACCTGGAACACAGTTGTTAACTCAGGATGTCAAATTCTGCTTTTTTCAGTTCTCCTTCCTCCCACCTCTGGCCTAGACAAAGAACACATCCCATGTATCCCTGCCACTCCCTGCATTCACAGAGACCAAAGGAGCCATGGATCAGCCTCCAAACCCCCAGCCCCACCAGAGTCCCCATCCAAGTCACCCAGTGATGGCACAAGGCCACTTTATGTTGCCCAAACATTTGTCATATCCCACCTTGTGATGAAAGTTCATTTTAAAGGGAAAATGGAAAACAAAATTTTTCAGTACAGACATGACATGGCTGTTAGTGTCTGTCACTTCCAGTGACATGGTAAAGGATTTTAACATCACCCAAAACACAACACCCAGTACAGGTAACATCTTCCTGCACATCTGTGCAAAGCCAGGGACTGCCCAGTGTTTGCTCAGTTGGATCTGTTAAAAATTCCATTAGTGTTACAAACCCAGGCTAAACCAAAGCTGTTTCTCCCTTCCTGCAGCCTCCAGGTTTAACAGAAAACAAAACTTTTTTCTCATTTTTAAAAACAAAAAGCTGTTTGCTGCTGCTCCCAAGCTGCAGCAGTGTCTGAAATGCCACAAGATCAGTGAGTGATGCAATTATTTCCCCATCACATCGTAAAGTAAACATGGAAAGCAGCAAAGAAACAGTTGAATCACGGGGTGTGCAAGAGCAGAGGGGATTGGACAAAGGAGAACAGCACTCACTGGTTTTCACTTGGGAAAGATGAGGTTGGGAAAGAGCCTGGGTAGCAGCTACTCCACGAGTCGGCGGCCAGCACGGAATTCTGCAAGCAGAAGGCACAACAGTTAAAGCACAGCAGAGACCTGGAACCATTACCTGGGGCTGCAGGCCCATGGCTTCCCTCCCTCAGTGCTTCCCAGAGGCACAGGTGGCTCCTTGTCTCCCCAGCAGGACTCCAGTTTCAGTTTTGGAACCCACTCCCCTACCACTGTCCCCTTCCCCAGCCCTTGCACAGGACACTGAAGGGACAAAGGAAATGGCATCAAGCTGTGCCACAAGATGTTCAGGCTGGAATTTATTTGTGAAAAGGGTAGTCAGGCATTGGCAGGGGCTGCCCAGGGAGGTGCTGGAGTCCCCATCCCTGGAGGTGTCCAAGGAAGGGCTGGATGTGGCACTCGATGCTCTGGTGTGGTGACAAGGTGGGAATCAGTCACAGATTGAACTTGATGACCTTGAAGGTCTTTTCCAGCCTCAGTGATTCTGTGATTCCATGATTCTGTGATTCAGTCTCTGTGGGATGTCAGCACAAACCCAATAACCTGAAATTGGCCGGCAGAGGTCACATCCAAAAATGTCCTTTTGTGCCTTTTGTCTTCTCACTTCCCTGAAGAGTCTCCAATTAATGGCAAGGTCTTAGCTCAGCTCATACCAATAAAATCAAGGAGAGAACACAGTATCCCCTTACTCAGCTCCACAGCAGCCTTTAATCTGCTCTTTTTATGCCCAAAACAATGAAACCTCGTACTTGAAGCAAAAGGAACTTGGGCCTCGCTTGAACTTCTGTGTCCCTGCATGTGACACATTCCAGAGTTTGAAAGAGAAAGAGAAAACTCCAGGAACACATCAGCTATTTTGGGACAGGGTTTGCTTTTTGCCCTGTTGGACAAATGCATCAGGGACCTGGTCTGGTTTTAGCAACTATATCAGGACAAATACAACTTATTTATCTCTGCTGCTCTGGAAACAAGGACGGCTGGACCCGGGCACAGATTCACACGTCTGGTAGAGATGTGCTGGGGTAGGAACAAGGTCTGATAGAGATGTGCTGGGGCAAGAACAAGGTCTGCAATCCTGAGCACATTCTCTGAGTCTCTTCAGTCCTTCCTCAAGGAGCTGGCAGCCAGAACCTTTCAGAGAGGCTTTGTTTTAATCACAGCTTTTCCCTCCTCACCTCAATCCCTCGACTCCCTGCGCAGCTGCCTGGAAAGCCTGGAAATTGCTGCTGCAAACACAAACCAAGACTGCCAGGATGTACCAGGCCAGATTGCTGTGCCCAGACCCCTCCTGGGCACAGCCTCCCCCTCCCCAGGATGTGCAGGGCCTCACCTCCACGTCGGGCACGGCGAGCTGGGAGCGGAGGCCGGGGATGCCGCGGACGGCGTCGCCCGGCTGCTGGTGCTGTGGGAAGCTGTTCCCCCCATCCATGGTGGGGTGAGAGCATCAGCCCGTGTCCTGCCTCATGGAGTCCTCAGGAGGGTGTGGAGTGAGTGGTGGCAGCGTCTTTAATTGTGCTCTTCACCCTGCACCATGTCCTGGGCTGGGAAAGAAAGGCGCTGTTTAGGTTTTGTCAGAGGGGAGGGAAAAAAAAAATACTTGTGAGTTTAAACATAGCTCAGAGATGAGCAAACAGCCCGTGAAATGCTGCTGCCTCTTCAGAAAAGAGAGGGTTTTATGGGAAACAGAGCTCTGCATTAGCACCACACCAGGAATTCACCCAGGTTGGAACTGGAACACGCCTCTCACACCAGGAGCCCTGCAGGTCCCTAAGGTCACCCACAGCTGGGCTCAGCCTGAGGAATTTCCTTATCTAATGTTCAAGAAAACTCTGCACTCCTGTGCAAACTCATGGTAATCAATTCCCCCAAACTGCCTGTTTTCCTGAAAATATGCTCTGGAGATGGGACACTGCTGAGCCAGCAGTGAACCCTCCTCTCCCACCCCGTGGCACTCTGGGGTCTCGAAGCTCCAAGGCAGATGTTTGAACCCTCATCTCCCACCCTGATGCACTCTGGGGTCTCCAAGCTCCAAGGCAGATGTTTTCATCTCCCACCCTGATGCACTCTGGGGTCTCCAAGCTCCAAGGCAGATGTTTGAACCCTTTTCTCCCATCCTGTGGCACTCTGGGGTCTCCCCAGCTCCAAGGCAGATGTTTCTGCACCAAGACCTTTCCCACAGCAGTCAAACCCAACAATACCTCATTACTCATTTGAAATTAATAGTATTAATGCCACAATTTCCTGAATTTATCAGCTTCTGGCACTTTCCTGGCAAAAGGAGATCAGGAGCATTGTCCTGGCAGGATTAATCTCACAGTAACACCCTGCCTCCAGTGCACTTCTCAGTCAAAACCACCAAATTGATTAATTTTCTTCTAAATTCTCCACAATCCCACAGGTAACCAATTTCCAACTGGATTTAATGGATTAAAACAAAAAGGAGATGGTGAAAGCAACCTATACAACCAGAGGAGCAGAGAAAAGCATTCACAATATCTTCATTTCTACTGAATCTTTCTTTGTCACTTCCTGAGTAAAGGAAGCTGAGTAAATCAAAGTGGCCAAAACCTCTGGATGGAGCAATCCAGCCACACACAACACCTACAGAGCGCAGAGCAAAGCTGTAATTTAAAAGAGCCACCTCTGATCATTCAGGACACACTGTTTGCTACAAGGAATATTTTTGAAAAGCCATTTCTGACTCCTTTAAAAATAAGCGGCCCTGCGGCAGACAGAATGACTGCGGCGTTTGCGATGGAAAGTGAAATTAAAGTGACTCTTTCTGCCTCCCCGTGGTGCCACAGCCGTGCCAGCAGTGCCCTCTGGGCAGGGCTCATGTGGGGGCTGCAGGGACCACCCAGGACCCCTAAGCCTGATCCTACAGTGAAGTCACAGGCAAAGCCCCCGAGTGCCCAGGGTGTTCTGTGTGAAAAGCAGAGTTCAGCAGTCATGTCCCACCTATGGAATGCTGTGTGGAGCTCCCAGAGGGATTATTTGGGTTTTGGTTTTCTTGCAGGGAGAAGGTCACCCTTTTCTATTTTGCAAAAAGATTCTCTCCAACTCCTGCTCAGCTTTACCCAAGCCAAGGCTGAGGTTTGCTGATCTCAGGGTCAATATCACCAACTGCTGTGTGTCTATAAAACCCTGTGACTCTTCCTTACAGACTTCAGGGGTTTTGCTGCTTTTCTTTTTTTTTTTTTTTTTCTTTCCCCTATTTGCAACAGCTTTTGAGAGGAAATCAGCAGCAGTGATTCCCGTAAGAGCCATAGCAAATAAAAATATACAGCTTTACTTACATATCCAAAGGAACTCAGGAAGGGTAAAATCAATATCAGCATCCCTCTGTGCCTGCTCTGCATTAGCTTGTGTCTCACACCACCAGATCTCACTGGTGAACCCTGCAGAGCAGAGGCTGCCTCTAAAGCAGCAGCAGCTCCCCAGGAAAACTGCACAACAGATCACACCCCACTGGCAAAACGAAGGAAAACTGCTTTGCAAGAAAGCTAGAATGCTCTGAGCCTTGGTTTGTGGGGGGCTGTATTGCAAATGCAAAATATAGCCAAGCATTGAAAACAGGGGGGAAAAAGAGGCACCAAGAGACCACTCTACAGCTGATACCATTCCAGCCACATTTCAATCCTGGAAGATGCTGAGGGAATTCCTTACCAGCACTTACTGGACACCCCAAAATCCAACCTGCACCTGCCAAATCTTTGTGCTGCAAAAGGAGTTCCTGGTGATGAACGTGGAGCCTGACCCAGCTCTCACTCTGAGCTCATGTCCCAGTGCCAGGGGCTGCTGTCCAGTTTACACTCCCAAATTCCAAGGAAAAACTAAATAAAACACTAAATCCAGAGTCAGAGACTTGCATGAGCCTGAGAGGACAGCAGGACAACACCCAGCACAAGAACAGAGAAGTGGGAACAGCCCTCTCAGTTTGTGCCCATCCCACCATGCTCCAGGCAGCCACATCACGGAAAACCATCAAAATCAGCAAGTTCCAAAGCGCTTCCACTTCCACATCCCATCCTGCTGCTGTGACAGTAAACACTGGTTACACAGAGGCCCACACACGTGAGAGCACCACTATAACAAACTTTTAAAGTGATTTTCCACCGCTTCTCTTACCAAGCAAGCAGCAGCTTCCGCTGTTATGGCAAATCCCCGGAGAGGAGGCTCCAGGAGCCAGCAGTGGTGTTGGGAGAGGCTGGGAGAGGAAAGCCCAGCCCTCAGCGGCAGCATGCAGAGACTGTTCCCAACTTCAGCCACTTCAGTCACAGCTCCTTGCAGCAGCGATCCCCCAGATCCAGAGGGAAGAGGACACGACCCTAAAAATCCCACAGGACATTTTCCTTGCTGGCCGTGCAGCCCAGGTTTGAAAGTGAAAGCAGCTCCCTGCACAGGATGACGAAGGCCCGGAGTGATTTCATCCTATCACTGAGCTCCAGAACAGTTTCAATATCCCAAACAGTTTGCTGTCAGCACAGGGACTAAGGAGCAGCTCCAGCCTGGAATTTCTCTGGAATTCATCGTGTCTAGAGGTTACAGAGCACAGCTTTCAGCTTTTAACAGCTTGAGCTTTTTAGGCATTTCTCAGACCAGCGCTGCAGCAGGAAAATTCCAATTGGGAATACACAAAGAACTGCTGTGCTGTAACCAGGATGGACAGAGATGGGAGTAAGGGCTTGGATCACTGATAACTGCGATCAGCAGAGGTGAAAACAACCCAGCAAAGTGCAGCCAGCACTTCCTCCCGTTGTGTTCCACCCTTTGTTGGTGTATTTTAAATTGCCTCCATTAAAGGAACACAGCCAGAAACCCACAGACGTGCCTGGAGCAGCGGGAGCTAAACCTGCCGATCACGAATTACCACGCTGGGGAACAACAAAAACACCTTGGGAATGTGATCCTGCTCTTCCTCCTGCTCAGGGATCGGCTCCCCTCACCCTGCCCACCCCTACAGAGCAGAGGTGGGGCCCCAAAGTGTCCCCACCTTGCTGCACCCACCCATGAGCCCCCAGCATGAGCGCCCACGGGAATTCTGCGGGATGTGACAGCCCCAAAGAAATGGGAAGTCAGCCCCACAGAACTCTGAACAGCCAGTTTTACTTCTCAAGCACCCAGGCACCTTCAAGTTCCTCTTTCATGCTTCTCCTTGACGTATATTTGGGAAGTTTAGACCAAACAAGCAGATGGGAATAGGACTCAGTCCCGTCACCAACACAAAGGAGAAACACAAGAGCGGAAAACACGTCTTATGGGTGATGAAAATGGAATTGCTTCAGGGCATCCTAAGCCAGCACTTTGAGCCACCCTGATCTCCTGAAGGCTCCTGGGACACAGGTATTGCAGCCCTGGAGCTGGGCATAGCACTGCCAGGCTCCAGGGCAAACCCTGGCATCACCTGGGCACCACAAGTCAATGCTGCAGCATGGAACAATCCATGCAACAATTAACTGTGGGAATTAGTCTGCAAGGAAAGGGAAGCAAAATCTGGATCATTCCAGAGATTCTTGCAAGAGCTGTGGCAGTGCAGGCAAAAGAACAAACCTGCCCTCCAAGGCCAGCAGAGTTTCTACAGGGAAGAGCTGGATGCTTCAAGCAGTACTTGCTGCTCCTCATCTGACAATCAGACCATACAGGGGAAAACCAATCAAATGCAGCTTTTTGGAGGGAAAAGTTTCTTTCAGGAGAAAACATTAACTGCCACACACAGGTAAATTCCACCTATCCCTGCTCTTCCACCTGGAAACACATAGGATTATTTCTGGACAGGACAAAAACGCCTCCCAGACACCACCCGCGCTCTGCCAAGGAACTCAGCACGTTCCTCTGTAAATCCACCCAGCATCACCATTCCCAAGTCACAAACACATCCCTGTAAGGCAGAGGCAGTGGCTCAGACACCAGGTCCACAGAACATTCCCAAAAGCAGAGTTTTGGGCACCTCCCAGCACGAGGCACAGCCTGAGCAGGGCACTCGGAGCACTGGGGCTGCTCCCCTTCCACCTGGCTAAGCAAGGTCAGAAGCCAAGAAAATGCAGGTCCCAAATTCTTTACACTTTCTCCTCAGTTTCTCTCACAAAAAGAGAGAAACCCTCTCGACCTGAGCAGGTCCCAGTGTTCTGTTTCACACAGAGCCACTCATGGTAGGAAAACCACTTCAGGACATCAAAGCCAGCTTCCCTAAGGATTGGGGCAGCCTTAAGGCAGACTCAACGTGCACCTGCTCTGTGAGAGGCGTGTTCACTTTGATCACACCCACACTTGTGCAGATCTCGATTGTGTAACCAAAAAAGACTGAAGAGTTTTAAGTTTTAAACAGAAAAATGTCTCAGGAGAGTATAAACCTTTCGTGAAGAATCCAGAGTCTCATGGTGACAAGTCACAGCACGGTTTGTTCCTGTGCAGAGACCTCCCAGCAACATTTGAACGAGACAGGTACAGGCTTATTTTAGGAAAATGAGGGTGTAAACATCCAAAAACCAGACCCCCATGAAGTAAAGAGCTTTTGGCAGAGATAGCAGAGCTCAGGCTTCCAAAAGCTCCAGCTGGCAGCTTATGGAGCTCTGCAAAACCTGGCAGTGCTGCACGGGACACAGAGCACTCCCAACCCCACAGCAGCAGTGTTAGCACATCATTTTCCACTTAAACATTCCCAGCACCAGCTGCTCTTGGTTCAGCCATTCCTGCACGGCTCAGGACGAGCTCAATGCTCAGGTGACACCAGGATGATGAGCAGCAGGAACAGCCCCAAAGAGGCACACAGCCAACACCCTCCTGCCCTCCAGACTCACCCCAGGGCCAGCGCACAGAGCAGAAAACCCTCTGGGGTTTGGATCTCAGCTTTGAGATGCCAGTGCTGAACCTGCAGGACCTGCCCTGCCCAGCCTATCTCATTTTCACTGTAAATTGAGCCTCTAAGGGGGAGCCACAGTCCTTACACTGGAATTTATGGTTACTCTGAGGAGTTTTAGAGCTGGCACTAGTATTTATATATCTGGTATCAGCACAGTTAATGGTGTGACAGCACTGGTTCTGTATTGCAGAGGCTCTGAATTGGGCCAGCAGAAGCTCAGTGCATGATGAATTCATGGCTCCACACTGACAGAGAGAAGTTTGGATCAGATATTAGGAAATCCTTCCCTGTGAGGATGCTGAGGCTCTGGCACAGGCTGTCCAGAGAAGCTGTGGCTGCCACATCCCTGTAAATTGTAATCCTGGAACCCAAGGCCAGGTTGGACAGGGCTTGGAGCACCCTGGGACAGCAAAAAGTGTCCTTGACCATGGCAGGGGTGGAACTGAATGAGCTTTGAGATCCTTCCAACCCAAACCATTCCGTGATTCTGAAGAGGGAGTGAGAAACACGAGGGGGAGTCAGAAACACGAGGGGGAGTCAGAAACACGAGGGTTCGCTGCCTGTGGCCACCCCGGCTGTACCGGGACCCGGCTCGGACAGGGTTGGAGGGGTCCGGGCTTTGCCGGGATCGCGGTTCCAGAGGCTCCGCAGCATCTCGGGCTCTCTCCCATGCAGACACGCGCTGCCGGTACCGGCACAGCCCCGGGCGGTCCCGCCGAGCCCGCCCGGCCCCGCTCCACACGCGGGACGGACACGCGTGGGGAACACGGGTGCCTACAGCGGCAGCGGGGCCGTCTCCACAGGCTGCTCCGGGCCCGGCCCGAGCCCCGCAGCCCCCGGACTCCCCGCGGCACCGACCGACGGCTCCTGGGACAGGCCCCGCCGGGGGCCACGTCCCCACCGAACCCCCCAGCCCGGCCCGAGCGGGCCCGCGGCCCCCGCCCACGGAGAGATCGGCCCGGAGGGGAGGAAGCGGCGGGTCCCGGGGGCAGCGAGCGGGCGGCCCTCACCTGTGCTCGGGGGTCGCGGGGCTGCCGGGGGTCCCGGGCGCTCCGGGGCTCAGGCTCCCGCCCGGCCGCCGCCGCCTGGCGCCGCTTCCGGGTCCGCCATGTTGGAAGGGCTACAGAGCTTCCGGGGAATGGAGAGGCGGCGACCGGGCGAGGACTGGGAGCGGGGAACGGGGGAACCGGGAGCGGGGAACGGGAGAACCGGGCCCGGGGAAACGGCAGAACCTGGAGTGGGGAACGGGAGAACCGGCAGTGGGCAGCGGGGAAAGGGAGATCCGGGCCCGGGGGAACGACAGAACCGGGACTGGGGAACGGGAGAACAGGGAGTGGGGAACGGGAGAACCGGGCCCGGGAGGAGTGGGCAGCGGGGAACGGGAGAACTGGGAGTGGGCAGCGGACCGGGTCCGGGAGAACGGCAGAACCGGGAGTGGGCAGTGGGGAAAGGGAGAGCCGGGAGTGAGCAGCGGGGAACGGGAGAACCAGGAGTGGGCAGCGGAACGGGACAACCGGGCCAGGCCGCGGAGCGGGAAGCAGGAGAGGCAGGGCTCGGAACTCGGTCTCGGTGGGAGCCGCCACGGTGGCCCCGAGTGATGAACGGGCAGCGGGCCCGGGGCCGAAGGAGCCCCCGAGGCAGAGGGAGCCTCCGGGGCCGCCTCCCGCTGCCCCCGGAACGGCGGGTCCAGATCCACACCCGGCCCGGGGGCTCCCGGGGGGCTCCCGTGGGTCTCAGCATGGCCCGTTCCCACGGGCTTTGCATCGGTGTGGATCCAGAGTGCTCGCCTTTCATCCCACATTGATCCACCCATCCATCCATCCATCCATCCATCCATCCATCCATCCATCCATCCATCCATCCATCCATCCATCCATCCCAGGATGGGATGGAAATAGGAAACAAACCAAAATCCCGGAGCAGCCTTGGCTGTGCACACCATCAGCACCATCAGACTCCTGAGCAGAGTCTGTCCAGTTCTTTTCCTCTCAAAAGAAAAGGAAATTCCTCACTTTTCCTCCCTGCAGGACCAGGGCAGCAGCTCAACCCACAGAGAACACAGGAGAGCTGGAAACACTCAAACCCTGAGCAGCTTCCAAGGATTCTGCCCACTCCCATGCCACAAAGTCCTGCTGCAGGAATTAAAAAAAAATCACAGGGCTGGAGAATGACCTGCTCTCACCATCCCAGGCTCCTCACTCGTTTTCCCTACAGTGGGCCTTTTAATATTGTTAATTTCCCATTGCTTGCATTGGATTCATGCCACCTTTGCAGTCCCACAGTAGGAACAAAATCCCAAGGGGTCACACAGAAGCCTCCTGGATTTTTACACCAGCACAGCAGCAGCCAGAGGGAACTGATTTATCCCCAAGAAGGGAAGTACTGGCAGATGAGAACCACATTAACACCAGGTCCTTGGGAATTTTGGGTGTGTGCCAGAGGCAAAGGGGGAACCAGGAAGGTCTGTGACAGTCCCCTTCTTCCCCTGCTAATCCCACTGCTCCCATCCTTCATTCATTTGCATATAGTAATTAATCAAGCCAATCCTGTCACGTTTTCCAACATACACTTCTTACAGAGATCCTTTTAAATCTTTATTTGGTGTTACACAAATATAAATAAATAAGCACAGTGGGAGAACACACAGAGATCCATCCAGCACTGAATCTCCCTCCTCCCAGAACCACCAAACCCAGTTTTCCCTTACCAGGATCTCCTCCTCCTCCCACCCTGAGTGAATTGTGGATCCCAATTCACACAGGAAACCCTAATGAAGCAGAAGTGATGCTGGGCTCGGAGACTGTGCCTGCACTGGTGGGAGATGTGGGGACATCTGAGTTGTCTCCTGATCTGTTTGCCCCTTTACAGGAGCAATGTCCCTGGAAAACAGCCTGGCTTCTCCAGGAACAGCCCTTCCTGGGCAGCTGGTCCCTGTAAGACACCCAGTCTCAGGAAATGAGGACAAAGATGGGAGTTTTGGGGAGCTGGTCCCTGTAAGACACCCAGTCTCAGGAAATGAGGACAAAGATGGGAAATTTGGGGAGCTGGTCCCTGTAACACACCCAGTCTCAGGAAATGAGGACAAAGATGGGAGTTTTGGGGAGCTGGTCCCTGTAAGACAACCAGTCTCAGGAAATGAGGACAAAGATGGGAGTTTTGGGGAGCTGGTCCCTGTAAGACACCCAGTCTCAGGAAATGAGGACAAAGATGGGAGTTTTGGGGAGCTGGTCCCTGTAACACACCCCGTCTCAGAAAATGGGGACAAAGATGGGAGTTTTGGGGAGCTGGTCCCTGTAAGACACCCAGTCTCAGAAAATGGGGACAAAGATGGGAGTTTTGGGGAGCTGGTCCCTGTAAGACACCCCGTCTCAGGAAATGGGGACAAAGATGGGAGTTTTGGGGAGCTGGTCCCTGTAAGACACCCAGTCTCAGGAAATGAGGACAAAGATGGGAGTTTTGGGGAGCTGGTCCCCGTAAGACAACCAGTCTCAGGAAATGAGGACAAAGATGGGAGTTTTGGGGAGCTGGTCCCTGTAAGACACCCCGTCTCAGAAAATGGGGACAAAGATGGGAGTTTTGGGGAGCTGGTCCCTGTAAGACAACCAGTCTCAGGAAATGGGGACAAAGATGGGAGTTTTGGGGAGCTGGTCCCTGTAAGACACCCCGTCTCAGAAAATGGGGACAAAGATGGGAGTTTTGGGGAGCTGGTCCCTGTAAGACACCCAGTCTCAGGAAATGGGGACAAAGATGGGAGTTTTGGGGCCCTGATCCCATGGGCTCAGCTGCACAGCAGCTCCACATTGGGGTGTGCCTGGCTGCTGTCACCCACTGCCACTTCCTGTTTTTTCCCAGAGCCTGGAAATCCCCTGACTTTCCGTGGGGTGAGGGCTGTGGAGCCGCGCCGCCAGCTGGCCCTGTGCCCCCAGAGCTGCG